>NC_056626.2:10905860-11242943 GCF_002870075.4 Lactuca sativa
AAGTTAGAAAATCAAGAAACAGTGTCGTGATCAGCTTACGTCATTGTCTCAGTGTTTGTTCAGGAATCTCTCTCTCTCTCTCTCTCTCTCTCTCTCCTCTCTCTCTCTCTCTCTCTCTCTCTCTCTCTCTCTCTCTCTCTCTCTCTCCTCTCTCTCTCTCTCTCTCTCTCTCTCTCTCTCTCTCTCTCTCTCTCTCTCTCTCTCTCTCTCTCTCTCTCTCTCTCTCTCTCTCTATATATATATATATATATATATATATATATATATATATATATATATATATATATATATATATAACTCATATTTTAAATCTTAAAAAGATATAACTTACAAAAAAAATTATAAATCAATTACACACAAAAATCATTAATATTTGTCAAAAGTTTGAATATTTGAATTAAAAAAAGTAATTAAGAAATTCATTTTGAAGCAAAAATAAAAATTTTATAATATTAAATTCATGTATATAAATTTATTTATATTTCATAAACTAGTCATTAATATTGATTAAATTACTTTGATAATATAAACAAATAATATAAATATAAAATATAAACATAAATATTACCTACGTCCCAAATAAGTTGTCTATATTTGACTTTTAAATTATTTATTCTTCAATTTTGATATTAAATATTTTTATTTTTTATTGATAATACTTGATGCAAAATATATGGATGAATTGTATTTTAAATGTCTTTCCATTGTTATAAATTTTATGAACTAATATATAACACAAATAAAAATATTTACGGTAAAACTTGAAGAAATATGACTTTAAAAGTCAAAAAGTAAACAATTAATTTGGGACGAATGAAGTATTAAATTTAAAAGTGGTAATTCTATATAACACAATAATTAGTAATATAATTTAATAATCATTCCTCCATAAGAAATTATTAGCCAATAAACTATTTATTGTCGACGCTTTGTGCGGGATATATATAATTTTAAAAACAACTTTTGATTCAATTTGTTTATGATCATTAATTTGTTATGATTTAAAAATATTTAAACCCAAATATTTTTTAATCCTTAATTATATCTTTTATTATTCAAAATTAAATAATTCAAAATATATAATGATTCGTAATTTTTTTGAACAAAATCTATAATTAATTAAATATGTTATTGATCCAATATTATATGATTCAATTATGATTTGATTCAAACTAGTACGACTTCAAAATAAATTGATTCAAATTTTTATAAACCAAATATAATATGATTTAGAAAAAGTATAAATGTAAAATATTATGATTATTAATATTTTCTTAATTGAAATTTTATAATTGTTAAACTTTAGACACTCAAACCGATATTTAATTTAAAAAACCAAAAAAAAGATAAAGAAATCAAAAGAAAGAAAATAAAGAAACATACTAGTAGATTCAAGTATGTAGTAAAACTATTAAAAAATAAAAAAAACAAGAACAATAAAACAAAAATTTTTTAAAAATAAAAATAAATAAAAAAACGTCAAGCCGAGCATATATCTATTTAAAAAACATTTGAATTTCTTTTTGCAAAAAATAAAAAAATTAAAAAAATTAAAATTAAAATTTATGAAAATAAATAATAAAACCGAATTACATGACGTTCTATGAAAGTTCGTCGCGCGTAATTAAATCCTTGATTCTGTTCATGCCGGATCTGGACCCTATATATATATAGGGTCCGGTTCTTAGGATGACTCATTTTAATGTAAGGACTCGTGAGGACACCTTAAAAAAATTGAAAAAAAAAATACAAATCATAAAATCGAGCATAGATCTATGTCTGGGAGAAAAAAATTGGGAAATTTTTTTGCATCATTAAAATTGAACTATGATTCAATTTTAATGATCCAAATTTCTTTTCTAATTTTTTTTTCACCCGAACATAGATCTATGCTCGATTTTATGATTTTTATTATTTTTTTATTTTTTGAAGGCGTCCTCATGTGTCCTCATATTAAAATGAGTCCTCCCCCGATTTTGTTTATATATATATATATACCTTTAAAAATGAATAAAAGGCTAAAATTACAATTTTGTTCCCTTTGATTTTCATTAATCTACAGTGTTAATTCATGTTTTGAAAAATTAACGTGTTTTCTCTTTATGGTTTTAAAAATCAATCATGGTTGGTCTATTATGTAGTTACAATTAAGCATATATGTTAAATTCATCTAAAACGACCATTATTTCATCTTTTAACTGCAATTAAACATTGTTCATCTTTTCTGTAACAAATGTTGACTCTCATTTTCTTATTTCGTCCTAGAAAACTTTCAAAGCTACCAACCAGTCGTGACAGCTTTTAAGACAATGATCACCGACTTCGATAACTTCAAAGCCACCCAATGTTGATGTCGACAACTTCAATGCCACTAATCGCCTACTATGATGACACTCATCGAACATTTAGGTATACCACGACAAACCCTGGCACCTCACATCCTCCCAAACACCACAACGCCATTATTATCCCCACCTTTGTCGCCCCATCTTACCGTTATTGTTTTATTAATTAGTTACCGTTAAGCCTTGTTAGTTAAATGAATGTAAAATGATCGTTATGCCTTTTTTTTAAATCTCAATTGAACACTACTCCTCTCTTCCATAACCAACGCCGACTCCCATTTCCCTCTTCCGTTGTCGTCAACTTCAAAGCAATTAACCTCCAAACTTGCAACTTTAATGACAACCACCGCCTATTTCAATAACTTCAAAGCCACCTACTGTTAACTCTAACAACTTCAAAGCCACCAATCGCTAATTATGATGATATGGGTACACTATAACAAACCATGACGCCTGGAGCCTCATATCATCCCCAACACCACAACGCCACCAATACACTACATGACAGTTTAGGTTTAGGTGTTTATAACCAGAGGCTTTCACTTCTAGTATCATATATATATATATATATATATATATATATATATATATATATATATATATATATATATCATCAATGTATAGATCTTGGATTTGGTCTTGTGAAACCTTAAGAAGATCTTGGATCTTGTTAATTTTACATCAAATGAGAAGGGTGTGAATGGTCTGGTGAACTTGTAAGCACTTAGATTTTATCTAGTGAAATTGTAAGCATATCTAGGTTTGGACGTTTAAAATCGACTAGCAAAGAAGATAGAGATGGTGTAAATGATTTCCTGATTTTTTTAATCAAGTGATATGGAATTATGTAAAAGGATTTTAGTTTTGAGGTTTGTTCATTGAGTATTAGGGTCTGATAATTCATCTAATGTTCTTTTTTCATGTTGAATGTTCATAACTTCATGTTTCTTCTTTGATTTTGAGTAAACTGCAATTTTGGTCTTCGTGGTTTGCTTTAAGATTCATAAGGTTCATGTTTCTCCATTGATTTTGAATAAACCGCAAATTTGGTCTTCGTGGTTTGCTAAAAATTATGGTTAATGTACAAACAATTTTAACTTAAAATTCAAAACCAATTTTTTATTACAGATTTGGTCCCTATCAAACCTTTTTTCTTTGTTTTTTTTTTGAAATTGGTCCACACCAAACCTAAAGTGGCTATTATACTCCCTTTTTAATTATTTTATATTTTTTTCATTTATTTACTTATTTTATCAATATTAAAAGAATTAAATACTCTCCCCATCTATGCACACACACTTATATATATATATATATATATATATATATATATATATATATATATATATATATATATATATATATATATCATTTCAGACATCATCCCTCCCAACATCAACATTCAATTTATATTCTCTAGTTGTGGCTCCACCTCCATCTCCTCCTACACCGTCACTCTACCTTTCCTTTCTATCTTCATTCTCCAAGATCGATTGTTGTGATTAATTTTAGGATTTTCCTATGTTACGATTTATGGGTTTGATATAATAATTAAGATTTATTTTCTTGGTATAAGATTTAAATCTAATGGTTCTCAAGACTTTAGGAATGGTAAGCCATCTAAAGGCATGGTTTATTAAGACTTGAGACTTTTATATTTTATGGGTATACTTAAATGGTGTATGTTCTTTGATATTGTCATATTTACACATATTTTAGCAAATATTTTAATACATGTTAATTAATATTTTGGTTAATTGTAAAGATATGTGATACTTATTGAATTAAATGGTATTTTGCAGCCAAATGGAACACTTTTGAAGAATATGGACCAGAATTGACAAAGTTTGGAAATTTGGAGGATTGAAGCTTAAAAGAAGAAAATTCCAGCGAAGAACCAATATCACGACGTGGCAAGTTAAGGCCATGACGTGAAGAGGGTATTCTAGAAGATCTCTACGTTGGAAGTCAGAATCCTTGCCATATACGGATAAACACCCAATTCACGATGCGACACCCTATTTCACGTCGTGAACCATGTCTTTTGCAAAATTATAAATAGCCTCTTGCATTATCTGTAAAACGCGATCTAATGTATCAATCGAAGTCACTAGAATTGGTGCGGAATCCCAATATCATGATTAACACAAAACAGTTATAACGAATTAAGAACATAATATCGGATCTTCAATGTACGCTATATTGATCAATAGTCTAGTACATAAGATCTCTATGTTTCTCGGTTCTCTCTATCTCTCGAAACTCGAAATCAGCTAATTAGAATGACCAACCATTTTACACGGCTGAAACGATACTATATACACTTAGACCTAATTACAAAGGCCCAACCCAAAACCCAACTGAAAGCATCATTAAGCCCACCAAAATCACATGGTGATTTCGTTTTAAACATCACCGAAATTATGGTGTTTTCGATCCTAGACCGAGAACTCTAAAAGCTATCAAAAGTAAAGTATAAACCACAAATCATGTCCTAACAATCTCCCCCTTGGTTTATAGCTTTCTTTTCTTTTCAATCCTCTATTTGATCATGACTTTTAGCTTTTGTCTTCGATTTCTTTACGACTTCAACATGAACATATGAATTTCTGCATGAATGACTTCATCTACAATAGTTGGACTTCCTTTAAAATTTGACTTTGAACGCACATTGGGTATAAAGGCTTCTTGTATAGGTTCTTGAAAATCAGCACTTTTAGCTTTGAAAAACTCCAGAGATATTTACAGAGAGACCAATTCTTCTGGATCACTTCAGCAAGTTCATAGATAGCAACAAATTGATTGAGGAGGATTCAATGAAATTCATCACATAACTTCAAATACAGCTTCACCTTGCTTCTGGGGTTGAAAGGTTGTGTGTTGAAATATAATCTTCACTTCTTGTTCCTTCCAATGAATATTTTTCGTCGATCACAGATGCGTCTTGAAAAGTAACCATGACTAAAAAGTCCATGTGGATCACAGAGTCATAAAGACCCTTCTCACCACAGTTGTTCAAGGACCCAACCTTGGCTCAGGTGGAGACTACTCGCAGTATCTGCGTGAACATAGAGGAACACACTATGATTTGTTGAGTATCGGAGAACTACTTGTGGCTATTTTTGATGTTAGCCCCTGCGTATCCTCGATCAAAGATCTCAATACAGTTTTTCAAGTTAACAAGTTAACTTGGCCCTTGGCGAGACGTTCAATGGTTTCTGAATCTCAACTGAGTGTACCATTCTAGTGCTAGTGAGAGTTAATTAGGAATAACTCACAAATCCATCCTATGAAAAAAATATATGAGGACATATATCCACAATTTAGCATGACATGAGGTGAAGGCCCTTTGGCAGGACATTCAGCGATAATCGTGCCTTGTGATGTGCATCGCCCTAGTGCTAATAACCGTTAATTCCTTACCTGCGGAGAACGTATCCGAGAATACATTTGAGTCTCTGCAGTTTTGCATGACAAAAATTGTCAAGACCCTGGGTAGGATTTTCAGCGATATATATTTCTCGGTTGGGTGAATCGTCCTGGTGCCATGACAGTTCTTAGATAAAGATAACTGACAAGACCAATTTTGACAATTTGTACAGTTTCAAACTTTTAATTCCTTAAATACAACAGTTCTTTAAAAAAATACTGCCTAACTGACAGTTTGTACAGTTTCATGCCTTCAATTCCGTGAATACGATAGTTTTTAGAGAGAAACTGCCTAACAGACAATTTGTACGGTTTCATGCCTTCAATTCCTTGTGTAAGTAGTGTGAAGTGTAATTCCGTCAATTCCTTTCAAGATCTCTTCTTGCATAGAAAATTCCGACACCGTCTCCTTGAGTCTTTTTTTTTTAATTCACGTTTTAAGACTAATGAAATTTTTGAGGTAAAAAAAAATAAACTTAGCACATAATAAAAATAACTAAGAAAAAAAATTAAAATAAGCTCAAAAACAATAAAACTATTTTTGGATTTTTGATTTTTCTGAAAAAGAAATAAAAATAGAAATAAAATAAACATATTTTTGGAATTTTTGATTTTATGATTTTTGTTTGGTTTTAATTCTCCCCCTAAATTTGTGCATAGAGGAGAAAGAAAGGAAAAAAAATATGAAAAAATTTAAATAAAACAAAAATAAAATGCAAAATGTAAAACAAAATTGTCACCTTCAAAACATATCATTTTAAGAAAACTCACAAGCACGAGCTTGGTTTTTGAAGATAATGAACAGGGTTTTGATGATTTGAAAATCAGCATAATTATCACAGAGAATAGAAGAGCCAAAAAATTCAAACCGTAATTCAACAATTGAAGAAATCCCCATTTGTGATCTTTCATTTTCCTTCCCGCAAAGGACACATGCTCTCGATTAAAATTATGAATGTCATGCAAAAGAGTGATGTCCCTTATCATGTGTCTGGAATAACCACTATCAACATACCGAAGTCTGATGATATTCCTCCATAATTGCTCCGGCACAGAGTGCGGGATCAATTGGTTTTGGGATCCCATTTCATTTTGAAATTGGGTTGACCTTTGCCATCTATGCATGACACGCGTTCCCAAGTCATATCCTGTCTATCATACACAGAAAATGAAGAGATGTTAGAATTTTAGGTGATTTGGGAGTGGGAACTTTTGGTACCCATCTGTAATCAGGTTTAACCATTTTCTTGTTTAAACGGATGGATGCTTCAATACTTGTTTTGGAGTTTGAGACTAATTGTTGAGATAAATTTAACCTTACCGGTCTTGGTTTGACTGAACTATTTCTCAAATCAAATCTCTTGTCAGACATGACCTTTTTGTTCTTGAGAGTCTGATTTTTGGTCTTGGTAGTATTCCCGTCACCATCACATGATAACGATGATTTTCTCTTGAAAGATCTTCCTCGTGATACGTTCTGCCTACCTTGGGCATAATAAGGAACATATGAACGATGTGGGTAATTTCTAGCAATGAGATCGTGAGTCCCACAGTTAAAACAAATCTGTCTTTTCAAATAAATAAGATTGTGACTTGGTCCTTGTTCAAATGAAGTTTGTTTCAAAGAACATCCACAAGCACAAGCACAAGCACATGCACATTTGTTAGACTGTTTAACAAATTTTTGTGGCTTGAATTTTTCAACAGTGGGATTATTATCACCACAAGTTTTTGAAGCATTTTTAGCAGAACTAGAATTATTTTTGTCCTGCTCGAACCCATCTTGCACTGTTACTTTATCATATTGTATAGGTGTCTCTATCTCTTTGGTTTCAAGGGGCGGAGTGTAATTATCATTGAAAGGAGGTGGAACACTATGATACCCTAGATCCGTACCCTGTTTATCTTTCCACTTTAATTGTTTTTCTATCATTGACTCAAGTATCTCACTTGAAACATCGAATTTCTTAACATTAAAATCAACATCTTTAAATTTAGCCTTTAATACATCAAGTTCGGCAGTTAAGTTTGCAATTTTCTCTTTGGCAAAACGATAGTGAACACATTTGGTGCTATATTGTTCATTAATCCTACTTAAGTCTTTATTTTGTGCTTCTAGTTTTTCTTTATGAGGTTTATTGACTTTCTTAATTTCCTAAATTTCATTTTTAAGATAAAAAACCTCTCTAACTAATAATTCATTTTGTTCACACTATTTATTTATTTTATCTTCATAGGATTGGGAGCATGAGGTTTTACTTACCTCTTTGATAACTGAAGTTGTGATTGAACTGTTGTAAGAGCTCATTGTTGACAAAAAAAAACTAATTATGCAATTTGATCTTGATTGAAAACCAAAAATTAATGCTCTCTGATCGAAAACACCAATAGTCAACACCCTTAGCTGAAATCTCAATAATCGAGAAGCTGAACCGAAGATGCGGAGCCAAATATGCAGACCGGATACATTGACCGGAGACTTAAAGAATACCGAAAAGTGAAGCTGACCTAGCCGAGAGCACAAATTCTCCGCCGAGAACTCCGAGGCTGAGACCGAGAGTTCCAAAGTTGAGTCCAAGGACCTAGCACCTCAAATGCGATGCCTCTAATGAATCACAAACACAAAAACAATTGGAGAATCTTAGAGAGAGAGAGAGAGAGAGAGAAGGGAGAGGTAATTTTTGGCTCTTGAATCCTTCTATGGTTGTGGTAGCCGAAATTGTGAAGCCAGGGGGTTCTTTATATAGGTGGGCTGCTAGGGTTTCAGTCAAAACCCTAATTAGATTGATTAGGCCTCAAGCAGTCCACAAGATCCTTCCAGAAGGCCTCCTATGGATGATTTCTATGTGGGATTCCCCATAGAATTCGTCCATCCCTTCTTTAGGGTTCCTCAACCCATATTGCAACTATCACATAATTACAATATTAGTCCCCTTAATTTAATAACATCTTTTGATCACAAAATTAATTCTAAATTAATTCTTGACCAATATTAATTAAATAATATGATTTCTATTTTAATATATTATTCATATAATATATTAATAAACCATAATAACCTCTTTCTCTATAATTCATCCAGTCAAGTTGCTTTGGTGAAGGCAACCCAAAAGGACCATGCTACAACCCGGTCAAGTACATACCAAATATAGTTATGGATTAGACACTTAATCCAACAGTCTCCCACTTGGATAAGTCTAATAACTATAATTGCAAGTACGGCTTCAAAATCCGATTAGCAATCATAGCTCTCAAAATTCGTTGTCGAACTCTGACACGTCCTTTAGATAAGGGATCGTATAGTCCTCCGTTCTCAAGATATCGTGTGGAAAATTACATGGAACATAGTCATACTTATTTTCCAACAGTCTATTTCTTGATCTCTTATTGTCTGACATAGAACTTAATTGAACACATCAACTTAGTCCTGACCAGGCCCGACACATAAGTCAAAACAAAATCATCGAGGGGCCCAAGGTATCGATTTTACCCTCTTAGGATAAAAGGAACATATAAACTTTGACTGATATGCATTTACTATTCACTCATCAAATCATACACAATAACGCGTTTTATAACATCAAGTTACTGATGCGTTTACGCATTATCAATGCATAACTAACTCACAAACAATAAACCATATATCTTGGTTTAAAGACTATATGATATTATCATCTCACAATTACTTGTGATTAATTCCATGAAGTGATTCAAGTGAGCGCGGGTTTAATACAATACTCAAATCTTATTTCATAAGTACTCATGAACGTTGCATCAAACTTTTGGTATGTCTAATACACTTTAGACAATCTACAAGACAATTCATTACAGTCTTCTTTCATACCTACTTCCAACGTATGATCGACTGTGGATAGTTTAAATAATCTTATCACTTAGGAAGTCAAAACATGCAAAGTGAAACACTAGTAAATAATTGACATAAGATAGTAACATTACTTATAAATAAAACACCTTTATTTAATCATCAAAATGTCAATTACAATTTATCTATTACAAGTTTCTAAAAGCCATCTAATCACTAAAACTAATATCGTCCTTCAACCCAATGCGCCTAGCGTGCTGCAAGTGCTTAACCCTACTTAGTCCTTTCGTATGGGGATCTACTGGGTTCTTTTCTGACGATACCCTCTTTACCACGAGGAGTCCCTCTTCTACCCGATGTCTAATAAAATGATATTTCTTGTCGATATGTCTGGATCTGCCATGATCCATCGGTTCCTTGGTTAAGGCAACCGCACTTTCGTTATCGCAGAAAATCTCCATAGGCTCCTATATGGACGATACAACTCCAAGATCTCCGATGAAGTTATTTAGCCATATTGCCTCCTTTGACGCTTCACTCGCTACTATGTACGCTGATTTGCACGTTGAATCAGCTACAGTCTCCTGCTTGGAACCTTTTCAAGTCACTGCTCCTCCATTCAGGGTAAAGACCCAGCCTGACTGCGAGCGGAAATTATCCCGGTCAGTTTGAAAAGTAGCATCACTATACCATCACACTCTCAAGTCATCACTCCCACCAAGGATAAGAGCAGGTACTTAAGAATATTCTTTATTGTGGTCTAATGTGCTCTACCAGGGTTCCCTTGATATCTGCTGACCATGCTCAAAGCGAAGGCCACATCAGGGCAAGTACATGTCATAGCATACATGATTGAGCTAACTGTGGAAGCATAATGTACTCTGCTCATCTTTGCTATCTCGGAATCGGTACTCGGGCTTTAAGTCTTACTCAACTTGGTATTGCTTTGGATTGGTAACTCCCCATTTCTTGGAGTTTTCCATGCTAAAACATTTTAACACTTTTTCCAAGTAAGTACTTTGACTAAGTTCTATTAGTCTCTTCCCAAGCCAGGACTTATCCCAAGAATATAAGCAGCTTCTCCGAGGTCCTTCATAGCGAAGCACTTCCCAAGCCAAGACTTAACCTTCTGTAAGGTTGGGATGTCGTTTCCTATGAGCAGTATTTCGTCCACATACAAAATGAGAAAGCTTACTATACTCCCATTGGATTTGATATATACACAGGACTCATCCTCGCTTCTTGAGAAACCTAAGTCTTTGACTTTCTCATCGAAACGAAGATTCCATCTGCGAGATTCTTGTTTCAATCCATAAATGAATTTCTCAAGCTTACACACTCTATTAGGGTGTTCTGTATTGACAAAACCCTCTGGCTGACTCATGTAAACATCTTCAGCCAACTTCCCATTAAGGAAAGCGGTTTTGACAACCATCTGCTATATTTCATAATCATGAAACGCAGCTATGGATAGCATAACCCTTATAGACTTAATCTTCGCAACTGGTGAGAAGGTCTCATCATAGTCAACTTCGGGAGTTTGAGTAAAGCCCTTCGCAACTAATCACGCCTTATACATGTGTACTTTCCCATCCATGTCAGTCTGCTTCTTGAAGATCCATTTGCACCCGACCATCTTACGACCTAGCACATTATCAACCAAGTTCCAAACTTGATTGTCATACGTGGACTGAATCACGCTGTCGATAGCCTCCTTCCATTTTGCAGAATCTAGGCCTGCCATGGCTTCCTTGTAGTTATTAGGTTTATCCAAATTTATCAGTGTACTATCACTAATAAATGTATCACCCTCAGCAGTTACATGGAAACCATATAATACTGGTGGAACACTAACTCTACTTGAACGTCTAAGAGGTAAGGACTCATCAATCGGTTCAACATGAGTTTCCTCCTCGGGTTGAGTGCCAGTGTTAGAGGTTCCTTCATCATTTGATTCTTTAAGCTCTTCAAGATCAATTTGTTGGATTAGTGTCTAAGTCCATAACTATATTTGGTATGTACTTGATCCGGTTGTAGCATGGTCCTTTTGAGTTGCCTTCATCGGAGCAACTTGACTGGATGATTAGTGGAGAAAGAGAATATTATGGTTTATTAATGTATTATATGAATAATATATTAAAAGAGAAATCATGTTGATTAATTAATATTGGTTAAGAGTTAATTAAGAAGTTAATTTGATCAAAAGATATTAATTAAACTTTAGGAACTAGAATTGCAATTATAAGATAATCGGATTTTGGGCCGTGGATCATGTGGATAAAGGGGTGGACGAAATTAGGGTGGAAGCCCACCTTGAAAACATCCAGGGCCTTATTCCAGAATGTTCCCTTGGACTACTTAAGGCCTAAGCTATCCAATTAGGGTTTTGATTGAAACCCTAGCAACTCCACTATATAAGGACCCCTAGGGCTTCATAAATCGGCACCCAGAAACCCTAAGAAGTCTTAGAGACGATTTTGAGCCTCTCATCCTCTCTCTTCAAGATCATCCAACTTGATTTGGTGTTTGTGATCCATTAGAGGCATCACATTTAAGGTGCTAGGTTCTCACAAGCTAAAGATCTTCAAGCAACAATCAAGGTAATCATCTAAACTTGTTTTATTTGTTATTCTCAGATTTGTATGCTAGATCTAAGGGGTGTGAGCTTTGGATAATTTGCATGTATAATAGAGAAACCTAGATCCAAAGCTTTAGGGTTTGCATGTGCACCATAGAATTGATGTATTGCTCATAACCCATCAGTGGTATCAGAGTCTTGATTGGTTTCTATTGTATTTGATGCATTGTATGATTATTCATTGCTTAAAATCGAAATTTTTGCTTTCTTCCTAACAAACTCGTCGAGTCACCTGATGAACTCGACGAGTCCAGATGGTGACTCGGCGAGTTGGAGAGTCAGACAGAGGATATTTCGAGATTTTGGCATATTTTGACTTGGGATAATTACCAAAAATGTTTTTGATTGATAAAATCTGAATTTTATTAATATGATGTGATTATCCTTAACAAAACAGAAGATAATTTTTAATTTATTAGATAATTATTTCCTTATGTGATAAACTTTAATTATTTGAATTATTTGAAAGTATTATCTTGCCATGGAATTGGATTAGGTCAAAATTAGATAGTCACCAATTAATTGTTTACTTAAATTATTTGAAATTTGATCTAGAAAGTTTTGAAAAGTTTCAAAACATGCCCTCAAGTTTTGCAATTTAAAATTTTGATTAAAAAGTTTAATTTTGAAATATTTAAATTCTAAACCCTAGAATTTTACAAGTTTAAAATTCAACCTTATACTATTACAATATTATAAGAATAATGATTATATATATATATATATATATATATATATATATATATATATATATATAAGATTAATGCTAGTCTTACCGTTAGTAGGCCTCATTCACGAAGCCGATCTATAAAGGGGGTATAAGGTTGCTGCCTATAAAATGGCAGTTTAATGGGTGTCTACACTCACTCACTGCTACCTTAATTGGTGGAGGGTCGTTAGCCGAACGAGTAGGGTAGGGCAACGAATTCCTCATTAAAAGTATAATGTTAATAAAGTAACTAATTTTTTTTAAAGAAAATTCCCAGTCTTAGTTACTTTAGGAAAAATGTGAAAATGATGCCATTCCATGAAATCACACTTTGTACCCTTGCCAAGACATTAATGGAGCGTGTGTGGTTAACTGACACACTAATTTGGGTCTAGCAAGGGTGGCAAAGGGTGACTCGATGTTTGTCATAGATCAATGGAGCGTGTGTGGCTAACCGGCTCATTCATTAGGTGATTGTAACATTGAGGGTACCAAGTACGTTTGTATGGTTATTCACATCTTGTTTGTGATCCTTGGTATCCCAGTCACAAACTTGAAGGGCATATCGAGATTTAAACATGCCATTGAAAAGTTCAATGAATCTCAAAAGATCTAGGAGTTCCTGTACATTTAAAACTTAATCTTTTTTTTTTTTTTTTTTTCATGGAGGAAATTAGTGAATCATCCTTCACTCACCTTCAAATTATTTATGATTTAGATTACGACATCCCTCTTCTAAATTGTGAATAATGTTGTTGGATCCTAGCCCTGATTTCTCATTTGGGTGTTTAATTTGGGATTCTTATCTTATCAAACTTTTTCTCTCTCTTTTTTTTTCAGATGTATACCTCAAACAACAACAATGCTTCTGGCTCAAACTCTTCCGGCTCATTCTCACTCATGGATTTGTATGGGAGGGTGACTTTCGATGGGTCCAATTTCAATGATTGGATTCGCAACATTCGAATGGTTACCCGCTATAAGGACAAGGAGTATGTCCTCGACAAGGAGCTGAAAGAAGTAATTGTCAACACTGCCAATCCTAAGGAGATCGCTACCTTTGAGGCTCATGAGCGCGATGCTATGAAAGTCCATTGCATCATGCTCGCGACTATGACAGCCGAACTCCAAAAGTCCTATGAGGACTACTACCCCTATGAGATGCATCATGATTTATTGGACAGGTACCACCAAAGTCCCAGGCTGGAGAGGTATGAGATCATGTCACACCCCCAAACCAGAACGGCGGAATCGTTCAAGGGTGGATGACTTCATGTACAGTATCATAACAATGCAAAGTAGTAAACAAGCAACAACATCGTCCATTGCATTAATAGTAATAGTTTAATACATGTGTGTTCTTTCATAGTAATAAGACATTACAACAAGTAATCAAAATAAAAGAGGAGTCTTGATTTCTCTGTTTTCAAAAAACCTGGTTGTCGTACCTGTCTATTTGTGACTTGAGAATACAAGTTCTTTTGAAAGCGAGTATCAGCAATAAAGCTGGTGAATTCATAAGTATTAATGTTTCTTTGATTTGTAAAAACTGTAAAGTAAAGACTTGTAAACATTTGGAGAAAAGTATGAAAATGTTTGTAAGTAATTGTAAACGTTTGAAAACCCTAGAAAATCCTATATTTCCTACTAGTATAAAAGTAGTCTTCTACCAAGACTCGACTGTTTTGAAAGTAAGCATCACTGTAAATGTGACAGTTTTTCCCTGTTAACTATTATTATAGAAGTTATAGTCTACCTCGTCTATTATGTGTATGAGTCACAATATAAAGGTAATAAGGAAAAATAGTTTATCTATATCAAATATATCCTACCTCGTCGTTCATGTGAATGTGTCACAAAATAAAGGAAGGAGAATAATATAATAACTAAAGATGTATCCTTTTGCATTAGGATATTCACGACGTGGAAACTCGCCGAACAGTACAACCGTGGACACCCGTCGACGCTCCTTTTCCCTACTGTAGCTAACAACTTTGGTTGTGGAATGGTAAGTCCCGAAATGTTTGTAACATATCCTATGTAATAGTATCTATTAAATGTATTAATGTAGACGTATTCATGTAAGTGTATCTCTATAAACGTTAAATGTAAACGTATCTCTGTAAGCATATCTATGTAAACGTATTCATGTAAGCGTATCTATGTAAATGTACTCATGTAAGCGTATCTATGTAAACGTATTCATGTAAGCGTATATATGTAAACGTAGTCATGTAACATGTAATGTATTAGTATAGACTCATGAATGAACTGAATCTTGTGTGATTCCTTGTACTTGGAATTGTAAGTAGTATCTCCTAACTATACCTATTATAGTTACTAGTAATGTACGAGTATAACCGGAAGTATACCTTTGCTACCCAAAGGTGCTGAACTGACTAATGGAACCTTTATACCTATATATGTATACATGATATATAAATAATATTTAGACGACATTCGGACGAGCAACCGATGCCCTAAGGCCACATCCCAATGAGGAAAAGGAAATAAAGCGAGCTAACCGTCGTAAGTCCTTTAAAAATTATTTATATAACTATACATATGTAGGCATGCATTTGACAATATATAAGCGTAAAAGAAATTTTGTAAAACCTTTGAAAAGTTTAATACTAAGAAATAATGACCTGATGTTAGTCTATAAAACGATTGAAACTATTTTGTTTGATAAGACAGTTTAAGTTTAAGGAAAACTTTGTAACAGAGTTTGAAAGGAAACTTACAGTGTGTAAGACAGTTTGATAAAGAGTTTTAAACATGTAAAAACTTTTAAGAAAGTCATTTGAAGAAATCTGTTTGGTAAAACAGTTAACGTATAGTAAATCCATTTGCATGCTAGTTATTAATCACATGTGATTGATATAATAACTAAACATGATTCAACTTGTATCCCCCCCATAAAGCATTTATAAACATTTAAAAACATTTAAAAGGTTAATTAAGGGGTATGAACTCACTTGATTGATTGGGAGAAAGCGAGATGATAATCGAGCAGATTTTCGACTTGGAAGAGTTGATTTTCTCGGGATTTGGAATCTCGGGAATCTCGGAAATCTCGGGAGTATAGAACCTTCCTTCGGAACTTGAGTGTGAAAACCGGGGCTTCGGGATGGCTTTTTGGGGTAATTATGCATAGTAACAACACTTAGATGGAAAGAGATGAGCACCAAACCCGACACCCTTAAGCTTCTATTTATAGGGTCATTTCTGGTGTGTCACATCGTGGTGAGCAAGATCTTATCCTCTTCCATTGATAAGACGCCCTCAGTCACTTGTCGGGTCGTGGCAAACTGTGTCACGTCATGACAGACCTGGCAGCCTCGGATTTTGAGCCTTAAACTTGTAAAATCCGTAACTTTCGCGTACGAGCTCCGTTTTCGACGTTATTTATATGCACGCGTATGTGAGAATATACTCTACAACTCTCGTTTAGACTTCGTCGGCTAATTTTGATTTTATTTTTAATAGGCCTGGACTGGAAAAGGCCGTTAAAAATCTATAACTTCTTCATCCGGCGTCCATTTTTGCCAGACTTTTTACCGTTGCGCTACTTTGGTTGAGACCTTAGATTCTTATTTAGATTGCTTCGGCCAAAAGTATCTCGATCTCTATTTCGAGTTTTTAGCTGTCTACTGCTATATCCGGATCTTGGAAAAATCATAACTTCCTCATACGAAGTCAGATTTGGACGTTCTTTTTACGTATGTTTACGGTTTAATGTTATCTACAACTTTCATTTAGATAATTAAGGCTAAAAAATATTGCATCGAAACTTCGCGTTTTTACGTAATCCGTATTGCTGGTTTTGTCGGGAATCTTAGAATGGTTATAACTTATTCGTTATAACTCAGATTTTAGTGTTCTTTATATGTATGAAAACCTTGGTACAATTCCTACCACTTTATTTAACCCAAATAAAGATTTTAGGAAAGTTATATTTTAACCTAAATTTGGCTGGTGTTACATTACATTGTCTCGAAATATCAGGTTGTCACAGATCATCACTTTAATGATCACTTCCAAGATGAAGGATGGAGAGTTCATCACAGCCCATCTGCAGAAAATGCAGAGATATGCCGACCGCCTGCTGAAGTTAAATGTTGTCTTCGATGAAGAGATGACGATTAATATCATTCTTCACTCCTTACCTCCTTGTTACAACCAGTTCCGCATGACCTACCACATGAACAAGTAGGAGGTCACTTTGAGGAACCTTCAAGGACTGCTAAGGACTATTGAGAGCAACCTCAAGGAAAAATTTGTTGCATCAACTCCTATTGCTGCAGCTGTCTTGGCTATTAGGCAGTGGAAGGGTAAGAAAAGGAAGGCTCCTTCCAAGAGCCACCATAAGGGAAAGTCCTAAGATGGAACCTCTTCTAGTGGAACCAAGGGTTGTCCTGCTGCACCCTCCTCCATCCCGAAGGATGCAGAGTGCTACTACTGCCATGAGAAAAAGGCATTGGAAACGAAGCTGCCCGAAGTATCTGCAGGACATCAAGGATGGAAAGATAAATCCATCCTTCGCAGGTACTTATACTATTCAATCTAATAACTTATCACATGCTATTTCTTTGGTTCTCGATACATGATATGGTTTTCACATTTGTTCTGATTTGCAGGGCCTAAGAAGAAGCAGGGATGTGGAGCATGGGAAGATAAACTTGATCATGGGTAATAAAAGAGCATCGCCTGTCACTAAGATTGGAGTTTGCTCTTTAGTGCTTAGTAGTGGGTTAGGACTAGATTTGAATAATTGTAGCTATTCTCCAGATATGGCAAGAAACACCATTTCTTTTCATGGTTTATATAAAAAAGGTTTTAGATTTTTGTTTGATAATGAAAAGGGTTATATTAATGCTTTCTTTAATGGTGTTTTCTATTTTGAAGCATTGCCTTGTAATGGAATATATGAAACTGTGATGGTTGTAGACAACTTAGGAAATGATGTGTTGTATGTCGATTCTTCCAATGATTTGGATAAAGCATTCTTGTGGCATTGTCGTATTGGACATTTCAACAAGAAACGCATAGCCTAGCTCCAAAAGGATGGAGTTCTGGAGTCATTCGACCTTAGGGACGATGACGATGACGTGTACGAGTCTTGTTTACTAGGAAAGATGACCAAGTCACCCTTCACTGGTACTTGTGAAAGGGGTGAGGGTTTATTGGATTTCATACACATCGATGTGTGTAGGCCCTTTAGATCTACCACAAGGGATGCAAGTCGCTTCTATGTGACTTTCACCGATGATTATAGCAGATATGGGTATATCTACTTAATCAAGCACAAGTCAGAAACCTTTGAAAAGTTCAAAGAATTTAAGTAGGAAGTAGAGAATTAGCTAGGCAGGAAAATTAAAATGCTCCGATCCGATCGAGGTGGTGAGTAATTTAGTCTTGAATTCCACGACTACCTCAAGGAATGCGGAATCGTTTCGCAATTGACGCCACCTAGGACACTGCGGTTGAATGGTGCGGCTGAGAGGCGTAATAGAACCTTGTTGGACATGGTTCGTTCCATGATGAGTCATGCTTTGTTACCTATCTCATTCTGGGGGTATGCCTTAGAGACTGCCGCCCATATCCTTAACCTAGTCCCTACAAAGAAGGTTGCCAAAAAACCTCATGAGATGTAGATAGGGAAAGCTCCCTCGTTGGCACACATCAAGGTTTGGGGTTGCGAGGCTTTCGTAAGACGAGAGACTCACGACAAGCTTGAACCTCATAGTGAGCTGTGTATTTTCATTGGCTACCCGCAGAAGTCTTTTGGATATCTCTTCTATAGATCGAGTGACAATGTGTTTTACGAGAGCAAGAACTCATAAGCCAAGGGGATAGTAGGAGGCAAATCGATCTTGAAGAGATTCAAGAATCGAATGATGATGGAACCTCTAACACTGGCGTTCAACATGAGGAGGAAACTCATGTTGAACTTGTTGACGAGTCGCTACCTCTTAGACGTTCCAGTAGAGTTAGTGTTCAACCAGAGTTTTATGGTTTTCATATTACTACTGAAGGTGATACGTTTATTAGTGATAGTACACTAGTAAATTTGGATGAAGCTTACAGCTACAAGGAAGCCATGGCAGGCCCGAAGTCTGCGAAATGGAAAGAGGCTATGGATAGCAAGATTTAATCCATGTATGACAACCAAGTTTGGAATTTGGTTGACAATGTGCCAGGTCGTAAGACGGTTGGGTGCAAATGGATATTCATGAAGAAGACTGACATGGATGGGAAGGTACACACCTATAAGGCGCGATTGGTTGTGCGAAGGGCTTTACTCAAACTCCTGCAGTTGATTATGATGAGACCTTCTCGCCAGTTGATCAGATAAATTCTATTAGGGTTATGCTAGCAATAGTTGCATTTCATGATTATGAAATATGGCAGATGGATGTCAAAACCGCCTTCCTTAATGGGAAGTTGGCTGAGGATGTTTACATGAGTTAGCCAGAGGGTTTGTCGATGCGAAGCATCCTAATAGAGTGTGTAAGCTTAAGAAATCCATTTACAGATTGAAACAAGCATCTCGTAGATGGAATCTTTGTTTCGATGAGAAAGTCATAGAGTTTGGGTTCTTGCGAAGCAAAGATGAGTCCTGTGTATATGTCAAAGTCAGTGGGAGTATAGTTATCTTCCTTGTATTGTATGTCGATGACATATTGCTCACAGGAAACGACATCCCAACCCTGCAGGAGGTTAAGTCCTGGCATGGGAAGTTCTCCGCTATGAAGGATCTCGGAGAGGCTGCCTATATTCTAGGGATTTGGATAGTTAGAAACAGGAAGAAAAGGCTAATAGGAGTTAGTCAAAATACTTACTTGGATAAGGTGCTAAAATGTTTTAGTATGTAGAATTCTAAGAAAGGGGAGTTACCGATCTAAAGCAATGCCGAGTTGAATAAGACTCAAAGCCCGAGTACCGAAGCTGAGATAGTAGAGATGAGCCGAGTAACTTATGCTTATGCAGTTGGCTCAATCATGTATGCTATGACTTGTACTCACTCTGATGTGGCCTTCGCTTTGAGCATGGTCAACAGATATCAACGGAACCCTAGTAGAGCGCATTGGACCGCAGTCAAGAATACTCTTAAGTACCTTCGGAGGACCAAGGAATGGTTTCTTATCCTCGGTGGGAGTGATGACTTAAGGGTATGAGGGTATAGTGACGCCAGTTTTCAGACCGACCGAGACAAATTCCGCTCTCAGTCAGGCTAGGTCTTTACCCTAAATGGATGAGCAGTGACTTGGAAAACTTCCAAACAAGAGACCGTAGCTGATTAAACGTGCCAATTAGCGTACATAGAGGCGAGCGAAGAATCAACGGAGGCAATATGGTTGAAGAACTTCATCGGGGACCTTGGAGTTGTGCCAGCCATAAAGGAGCCTATGGGGATTTTCTACGATAACGAAGGTGCGGTTTCCTTAACCAAGGAACCGAGGGATCATGGCAGATCCAGACATATCGACAAGAAATATCACTTTATTAGACATTGGGTAGAAGAGGGACTCCTCGTAGTAAAGAGGGTATCGTCAGATGAGAACCCATCAGATCCCCTTACGAAAGGACTGAGTAGGGCTAAGCGCTTGCAGCATGCTAGGAGCATTGGGCTGAAGGACATTATAAGTTTTAGTGATTAGATAGTTTTGAAATGTGTAATAGATAAATTGCAATTAACATTTGATGATTAAATAAAGGAGTATTATTTATCAGCAAAGTTACTGTCTTGTGTTAATTATTTACTTATTGTTTCACTTTGCATGTTTTGACTTCCTGAATAATAAGATTATTCGAACTGTCCACAGTCGCTCATACTTTGGAAGTAGGTTTGAAAGAAGACTGTCATGAACTGGCTTGTAGATGGTCTAAAGTGTATTAGACATAGAAAAAGTTTGCTGCAACGTTCATGAGTACTTATGAAATAAGATTTGAGTATTGGATTAAACTCGCGCTCACTTGAATCACATCATCGAATTAATGACGAGTGATTGTGAGACGATAATATCATATAGTCTTTAAACCTAGATATATGGTTATTGTTTGTGAGTTAGTTATGCATTGATAATGCGTAAATGCATTAGTAACTTGATGTTATAAAACGCGTTGTTGTGTATGATTTGATGAATGAATAGTAAATGCATATAAGTCGAATTTTATCTGTTCCTTTTATCCTAAGAGGGTAAAAGCGATATCTTGGGCCCCTCGATGAGTTGGTTTGACTTATGTGTCGGGCCTAGTCAGGACTGAGTTGATGTGTTCAATGAAGTTCTAAGTCGGACAAATTAGAGATCGAGAAACAAACAGTTGGACAATAAGTATGACTATGTTCCATGTAATTGTCCGCACAATATCTTGACAACAGAGGACTATACAATCCCTTATCTAAAGGACGAGTTAGAGTTCGACAATTGTCACACCCCAAAACTGGAATGACGGAAACGTTCTGGGGTGGATGACGTCATGTCAAGTATCACAACATATGCAGTATAGTAATCAAAGTATAACAACCATTCCATAAATAGTAATAGTTTTACATAAGTTACATTTATTAAAGACATCAAAGTAATACAGAAACTAGTATAGTTGCAGCTTGGTTCTAGGCTGGCTTCACAAAAGCTCCCGGGTGTACCTGTCTATTGCTGACCTGAGAATACAAGTTATTTTGAAAGCGAGTATCAGCATTTTTATAAATGCTGGTGAGTTCATAAGTATATTAGTGTCATTTGTGTAAGTAAGCATTTCATCCAAAATAACTTTATAAAAAGTAGTAGTTTAGAGTCTACGGTGTATTAGAGTCCTTTCCAAAAAATCCTATATTTTCTAAATAAAAGCAGCCTTCTATCAAGACTCGACAGAGTTGTGTTTTAAAGAGTAATTTTCCCTTGAACACTATCATTACCAAAATACGGTATTTGACTTTAAAGAGAGTAGGAGAATTATCACTAGTAGAATACTAGGGGAAAATAACATATGCCTCAGCAGAAATACTGCTGACTAAGGCAAAAGAAATCATAGACTCCAAGAGAGTATCGAATGAATGATACGCCTGGCTCAGTCTAACAAAAGGAAACACAGACCCCAGACGGTATCAAATGTACGATATGGCTAGCAAGGTCTAAAACAAAGAAACACAAACCCTAGACAGTATCAAATGAAAAATACAGCTAGTAAGGTCTAAAACAAAGGAACACAGACCCCAGACAGTATCAAATGAAAGATACAGCTAGCAAGGTCTAAAACAAAGAAACACAGACCCCAGACAGTATCAAATGAAAGATACAGCTAGCAAGGTCTAAAATAAAGAAACACAGACCCCAGGCAGTATCAAATGAGAGATACAGTTAGCAAGGTCTAAGACAAAGGAACACAGACCCCAGATAGTATCAAATGAAAGATACAACTAGCAAGGTCTAAAGCAAAGAGTAATCCTAAGAGTGTTGTTTCCAGAATACAGTGTTAATTCTTGTTACCTTAAGGTCATGAATTATAAGGTAAACATGGAGATACTCGTAACCATACTGATCGACACTAGAGTACTTGACGCCCTGCAAGCGTCGAAATAAATATGACATTTGTCACCCCTTGGCTTGGTAGGCCGTGGACTGTAGCTAGCAGTCAGGGTGCAGGAGTGTCAGTCCCGTATAGATCTATACACACAATGCACGCTCTCCTTACAAGAGACTCTAGTTACCAACTCGACGATGGGGAGATCCGTGTCTTGAAGATGCATCTCGTAATCTGAATTCTATTAGAGGCGCTGGAGAAATGATATAGACTCGCGTATGAACTGACACTTGTGGAATTCTCGTACTAGAAAGAGTGATTAGAGCTTCCTAACCATTCCTATAATAGTTACTAGTGTCTCTGATCTATGAGTGATGAGTGGGAGGATGCCCTTGCTACCCAAGGAACATGAACTGGTCGATGTAAACCTTTATGTCTATACATGTATACATGAGATAAAATTAATGATTAAACGACCTTCGGACGGATATCCGATCCCACCAGACCACATCCAAACGAGGAAAAGGAAATAGGGTGAACTAGCCTTCCTAAGTCCTTTAAACATTATTTATATAACTATACAAGTACAGGCATGCATTTAACAAAGTAGAGGCATTTATCGAAGTAGTAGCATAGAAGCATGGAAGGAAACTTTGACGAAAACTTTGGAAAACCTTTACACTTAAGAAAATTAAGACTTGATATCCTTCTGTAAAATAAGTTTGAAGACATTTGGAAATCCTTGAAAATATTTCCTAAACAAGTTTTGAATATAACTTTGATAAAACAATATAAGTAAAGAGAAACCTTTGTTTAAAATACTGCTGTAACTGGTTTTGAAGTAAAACATACAACGCAAGAGACCATTTGAGAAAAGATTTAAACAAATAATAACGTTTTGGAAAAACCATTTATAGTATCATACTTGGTAAAACAGCTGAAAGTGTAATAAATCCTTATGCATGCGGGTTATTAATCACATATGATTGATATTATAACTAGCATGTTTTAACTTGTATTTCCCCCATAAAAGCATGTAAAAACGTTTAAAAGGTTAATTCAGGGGTATGAACTCACTTGATGTAAGTGGATCGGACGGAGGTGCCGGTTGGGTGCTCGGTGTCAAGTAAAGGCTTGAACACACTTAGTGACCTATTAACATATGATGACAAATGTTTACATACAATTAGTAAATATAATACTAATTAAACACGTATATGCATCCTAAAGTGCGGAAAACACTTTGGTTAAGTGCTAGGAGTGTCCCGGGTAACATCTAAGGGAGTGTATGGCCTAGTTAGGGAGTTTACTATTCAAGAGTAAACTCTTTATAGTGTTTATGGCCCTAAGACCATATCCCCATGAGTTTACGGCCGTAAACTCATGGGTGGTGTGTTCTTGGATGCTAAAAGGTCTTATATCACTTGTGGAATTACGCTAGGCTCAAATCTAGGGCTTATTGAAGGGTTTAAGGCCTCAAATGTACCATTTTAGAGAGTTTATGGCCGTAAGCTCCTATATGCTTATTCCTTTTGTGTTTTGAGGTCTTAAATGGTAGAGAATAAAGTTCTATGCATTTTTCCAAGTCAAATGAAGAAGTTAGGGCATCATTTGGGAACTCTTTGGGAGTTTACGGCCCATGGACCAATCCTTGGGGGGTTTACGGCCGTAAACTCCTAAGTCCATGGTTTTCTTTAATGTTTAAAGCCCCTACTTCACTTGTGGTTGATTCTAGACATTTTTCCAGGCCATAGGGGGTGTTTGAGGGCATTTCTAACACCTTTATAGGTGTTCACGACCTATGAAGAGGGGTTTACGGTCCAAGAGTTTTCTTGGGCCGTAAACATGTTTACTCTCCAAAATGTAAGGTTTTAGTGTTCTAAGCTCGAAGGTGTAAGTCCACAAGTCATATCTAAGCCCTAGGGGTAGTTTAGAGGGGTTTTGGGGCATAAAACCCCCACTTAAGGGTGTTCACGGTCCAAGAGTGTTCTTGGGCCGTAAACACATGAATTTGCCCCTATTTGATGTCTTAAACACAAATTTGCATGTTAACTAAGCTACACAACAAGTTAGGATAGATTACTTACTAGTTTGGGGCTCGGAATGGACGTTTTTGGTTCGAAAACAAGTTGTAGAGAGAGTGTGTAGTGAGAGAGTGGAAAGTATCAAATGGACTTCACTCACCCTTATATAGGGGTTTGAGTTGGGGCTCAGTGGAAATCTACCCAATACTGACGTTAAACGGGGCTTTTGGTCGCACCCGATTAAATGGTCGTATTTTGACTTGGTTGAAACTAAAATTTTTTCAAGGAATTAATGAGGGTGTTTCTAATTTGTTTCAACCCTTACTAAGTCATTATAAAAGTCCCAAATTAATTAACCAATCCAAAAGGTTAACGGATAGTTTAGTAAAACGAGGCTTATTAACGGAAGGAGGGGGTTAAAAATGACGGAATAAATTTCGGGTTGTCACAACAACAACTTTTGAGAGCTACGATCGCTAATCGGATTTTGAAGTCATACTTGCATATATAGTTATTAGACTAATCCAAGTTGGAGACTGTTGGATTAGTGTCTAAGTCCATAACTATATTTGGTATGTACTTGACCCGGTTGTAGCATGGCCCTTTTGGGCTGCCTTCACCGGAGCAACTTGACTGGATGATTGGTGGAGAAAGAGGATATTATGGTTTATTAATATATTATATCTATAATATATTAAAAGAGAAATCATATTGATTAATTAATATTGGTCAAGAATTAATTAAGAAATTAATTTTGTGATAAAAAGATATTAATTAAACTTAGGAGACTAGAATTGCAATTATAAGATTATTGGATTTTGGGTTGTGGATCATGTGGATAAAGGGGTGGACTAAACTAGGGTGGAAGCCGACCTAGAAATCGTCCAGGTCCATATTCCAGAAGGTTCCATTGGACTGCTTAAGGCCTATGCTATCCAATTTGGGTTTTGACTGAAACCCTAGCAGCTCCATCATATAAGGACCCCTAGGGCTTCAGAAATCACAAACTCCGGGCCTACCATGGCTTCGTTGTAGTTGTTAGGTTCATCCAAATTTATTGGTGTACTAGCACTAATAAACATATCACCCTCAGCAGTTATATGGAAACCATATAATACGGGTGGAATACTAACTCTACTGGAACGTCTAAGAGGTAAGGACTCGTCAATCGGTTCAAGAAGAGTTTCCTCCTCCAGTTGAGCGCCAGTGTTAGAGGTTCCTTCATCACTTGATTCTTGAAGCTCTTCAAGATCAATTTGCCTCCCACTTTCCTCTTGGCATATGAGTTCTCACTCTCGGAAAACCCATTTCCTCGCAACAAAGACAACATTGTCACTCGGTCTATAGAAGAGATATCCAAAGGACTTCTGCGGACAGTCGATGAGAATACACCGCTCACTACGAGGCTCGAGCTTGTCGTGAGTCTTTCATCTTACGAAAGCCTCACAATCCCAAACCTTGATATGTGCCAACGAGGGAACCGTCCCTGTCCACATTTCATGAGGTGTTTTGGCAACCTTCTTAGTTGGGACTATATTAAGGATATGGGCGGCAATCTCTAAGGCATACCCCCAAAATGAGATAGGTAACGAAGCCCGAATCATCATGGAATGAACCATGTCAACCAAGGTTCGATTGCGCCGCTCAGCCACACCATTCAATTGTGGTGTCCTAGGTGGCATCAATTGCGAAACAATTCCGCATTCCTTGAGGTAGTCGTGGAATTCAATACCTAGGTACTCACCACCTCGATCGGATCGTGTCATCTTAATTTTCCTGCACAACTGATTCTCCACTTCTTGCTTAAACTCTTTAAAGTTTTGAAAGGTTTCTGACTTGTGTTTGATTAAGTAGATATACCCATATCTGCTATAATCATCGGTGAAAGTCACATAGAAGCGGTTCGCATCCCTTGTGGTGGATATAAAGGGCCCATATACATCATTATGTATGAGATCCAATAAACCCCCACCCCTTTCACGAGTACCAATAAATGGTGGCTGAGTTATCTTTCCAACTAAAGAAGACTTGCACATGTCAGTGTCCCTAAGGTCGAATGACTCCAACACTCCATCCTTTTGTAGTTGGGCTATGCGCTTTATTGACCTGTCCAAGACGACAATGCCACAAGCATGCTTTATCCAAACCGTTGGAAGAATTGATATGCAACACATCATTTCCTAAGTTGTCTACAACCATCACAGCTTCATATATACCATTATAAGGCAATGCTTCAAAATAGAAAGTACCATTAAAGAAAGCATTAGTAGAACCAGATTCATTATTAAATGAAAATCTAAAACCTTGTTTATATAGATCATCAAAAGAAATAATGTTTTGTGTTATTTCTAACGAATAGCAACAATTATTCTAATATAAACCTAACCCACTACTAAGCACTAAAGAGTATACTTCAATCTTGGTTAGAGGCGACGCTTTCCTATTCCCCATGATCAAGTTTATCTTCCCATGCTCCACATCCCTACTTCTTCTTAGACCCTACAAATAAGAACAAATGTGAAAACCACATCTTGTATCGAGGACCCAAGAGATAGCATGTGTTGAGTTATTAGATTGAATAGTATAAATACCTTTGAAGGTGGGCTTTATCTTCCCATCCTTGATGTCCTGCAGGTACTTTGGGCAGCTTCGTTTCCAATGCCCTTTCTCGTGGCAATAGTAACACACTGCTTCCTTCGGGTTGGAAGAGGGAGCAACAGTACCTTCTTTGGTTCCAGTAGAAGAGGTACCATCATGAGACTTTCCTTTGTGGCTCTTAGAAGGAGACTTCCTCTTTTTTCCCTTTCCTTGCCCACTAGCCAAGATAGGGGCAACAGTAGTAGGAGTAAATGCAATAGATTTGCCTTTCAGACTACTCTCAATAGTCCTTAGCAGGCCTTGAAGCTTGATTAGAGTGACCTCCTCCTTGTTCATGTGGTAGGTCATACGAAACTGGTCGTATTAAGGAGGTAAGGAGTGTAGAATAATGTCTATGGCCAGCACCTCATCAAAGTTAACATTTAACTTCAGCAAGTGGTCCACGTATCTCTGCATTTTCTGCAAGTAGGCCGTGATGGACTATCCATCCTTCATTTTGGTAGTGATCATCGCAACGATGATCTCATACCGTTCCTACCTATCCCTTTGATGGTACCTTTCCATCAAATCTTGGTGCATCTCGTAGGATAGTAGTACTCGTACGACTTTTGGAGTTTAGCAATCATTGTTGCGAGCATGATGCAATGAACCTTTGTATCATCTCGCTCATGAGTTTCGTAAGCAATGATTTCTTCGGAAGTGCAATGTTCACATTAACTTCCTTCAGCTCCTTGTCGAGAACATACTCTTTGTCCTCGTAACGGGTGACAATGAGAATGTTGCGGATCCAATCATTGAAGTTGGACCCATCAAATATCACCTTCCCACACAAGTTCATGAGTGAGAATGAGGCGGAAAAGGTCGAGCCAGAAGCGTTGTTGTTGTTTGAAGTAAACATCTGAAATAGAAAAGGAACAAATTTAGATTAGATAAGAATCCCCAATTAAACACTCAAATGGGAAATTAGGGCTAGGACCCAACACAATTATTTACAATTCAGAAGAGGGATGCCGTAATCTAATTGCAAATAATTTGAAGGTAGGTAAATGACGATTTACCACTTTCCACCATGAAAACCGAAAAAGACAATTAAGTTTTAAATGTATTGAAATTCCTAGATCTTTTGAGATCCGTTGAACTTTTCAATGGCATGTTTAAATCTCGATATGCCCTTCAAGATTGTGACTGGGATACCGAGGATCACAAACAAGGTGTGAATAACCATGCAAATGTACTTGGTATACTCGATGTCATTCACCACCTAATTAATGTGCCGGTTAGCCACACACGCTCCATTGATCTATGATAAACATTGAGATACCCTTTTCCACCTTTGTTAGTCCCAAATTAGTGTGCTGGTTATCCGCACACGCTTTACTAACGACTTGGTAGGGTGCAAAGTGCAATTTCATGGAATAGCATCATTTCACATTTTTCCTAAAGTAACTAAGATTGGGAATTTTATAAAAACATTTAGGTACTTTATTAATCATTATACTTATTAATGAGAAGGTAGTTGCCCTATCCTACCCGTTCGGCTAACGACCCTCCACCAATCAAGGAAGCGGTGGGTGAGAATGGACACCCATTAAACTGTCATTTTATAGGCAGCAACCTTATACCCCCCCTATGGATCGGCTACATGAATGAGGCCTACTAACGGTAAGACTAGCTTAATCTTATATATATATATATATATATATATATATATATATATATATATATATATATATATATATATAATTATTAATATTATAATATTATAATAGTATAAGAGTTGAATTTTAAACTTGTAAAATTTGGGTTTGGAATTTTGTAACAGCCCGAAATCTCAGGTATTGTTTAAGTATGTTTTTGGGGTGAGTTAAGAGGGGACTCGGCGAGTTGGAGCCTAGACTCGCCGAGTAGGATCGCAGACTTGGTCGCGGGTCCGCGACTGGACTCGACGAGTCCAGATATGGACTCGGCGAGTCGACGCTGTTCAGCAGAAACCCTAACCGTTCGGTTTTGGATCGTATATAATGCTCTTATAGGCCGTCATTGTCCGTCTTTAGTCGATTGAGAGGAACCCTAAACGGCTGTGGGCATCTAGAGCAAGATTGGAGGATATTAGGGCTTGAAGAAATTGTTGGGCAAGGAGGAGAAGGGTTTTGGCTAAAGGAACAGCAAGGGATTCGAGTTCTGCGGTTTGGAGACACAGAGAGGGCATATTCCAGGTAATATTTCGGATTCCTTTATGTTATTTTGATGTGTATACGAATCTAGGGTTTATGAAACCCATTTAGTGATTAGATGGGTTATTATGTTATTACCCAGACGTTTATACCCCAGTAATAAGGTGTTTAGAAGTCCAGAAAGTCCCATGATTGTATATCTCGGGACCATACGTAATTCAGGAAGCAGTTGAGCGTCTGCATGGCATGGACTCGCCGAGTTGTTCTTCAGACTCGGCGAGTAGCTTGAAGATTTACTGGGACTCGCCGAGTTGTTCTTCAGACTCGGCGAGTGGAGTCGGGGTGGCCCCGCGATTCTTCCAGGAGTAACTCGTCGGGTCGAGGAGGATACTCGACGAGTAGATAAGGAATCTCAGAAAGTTGGAGGACGTCTAGACTCGCCGAGTCGCCATGGTACTCGCCGAGTCCGGTCGAGTTGACCGATGACCGTTGACCAGAGTTGACCTAAGTCTGACTTCTTAGGGATAGTCACACTTAGAAGATATAAGTATTAATGAGATATGTGATGTTATAGGGAGGTTGTAGCTCGTCGGTTGTGCACGAGTCATTTCGGGATTTGCTAGCGTTCAGCTTTTACGAGGTGAGTCTTCTCACTATACTGTACCCGGAAGGGTTTGACTGTGTGACCGGAAGGTCGGATATGATATGTGATATGTATGCTATATGTGGTAAGTTATTTGTTATATGTACTATGTATGCTATGGGCCGGAAGGCGATTATATTATGGGCCGGAAGGCAATATGTTATGGGCCGGAAGGCGATATGTTGTGTGATGGACCGGAAGGTCGGCGTGGGTAGGACCGGAAGGTTTACCCAGCAGGGACGGAAGTCCCCTGAGACACATGGACCGGAAGGTCGGGCCTGGAAAGGCGTATGTTTGTAAGTTGTATGTTGGGGAACTCACTAAGCATTTATGCTTACAGTTGTTGTGCATGTATTTCAGGTACTAGCGAGGACCGTGGGAAGGCGCCGGCGTGATCGATACACACTGAAGACTGCTTTTATGATCTTGGGATTTTGACTATTTGTATTTGACGGGTTACTTAAACTATTTATGCCTTGTTATGAATGGAAATAAATATATTTTTAAAAAGAAAATTTTGTTTGAAAATTTGCGTTGTTACAATTAGTATCAGAGCCTTGGTTTGAGGGATTCGGGTGCACCTTCGGGAGTAGCTGAACTCAAACCGAGGATTTGAGGGAAACTATAAAGGCATAAACTTTTGTAAATGGATTGGTGGTAAGCAAGAAAGAAGCAGTGTGTATGATCAGTCAGCGCCCGAACGGTAAAGATCCCCAAAATACCTTACAATATTATATGATATGAATCGTTATGCATGCTAGAAGACTAGGTATCCATGATAGGACTAGAATGGCCTGATTTGTGATGCCTTAGTCTAGGGAAATTTGCCTATATGAGATGCGTTGCTAGCATGCGGGTAGATAGTGCATATCAGCAGTAGAGTACTCACTATCCGGAGTTTGGGGAGGAGGACTTGGGATGAACACCGATGCGGTGTGGTCGGTAGTATTGGGCCCGTACTACCGAGGACACCGGGTCAGTGGGGGACCCAAGTAAGAATCCCTGGTTATCGGGGACTGAGTAGGGTCGCGTATCGAGTACGATTATACTCGGAGGAGTCTCTGATAGTTTTATGTTGTATTTCAGAGACATCATGGTTAGACCACGCCACGGAGCGAGTACGAGCGGTGTGAGTGACGAGGATATTCGTCAGATGATTCACGAGGAGGTGGCGGCCGCGATCCGGGCTGAGATCCCGGAGATGTTTGGGTCTATTAAGACCACCCTGATGGAGACATTCGATGAGCGGTACGCCGCGTTGACTGAGGCTGCAACCGCTGCAGCTACCGCAGCTGTGGCCGCTGCTAGGCCACAGGGAGGTGACTCGTTGCTATTCCGAGAGTTCAGCAACACGAAGCCACCGGAGTTCGATGGGACGCAGGATCCGATTGCTGCGATGAGGTGGATCGCAGACATAGAGGGGTGCTTCTACACGTGTTCATGCCCGGAGCACCTGAGGGTACGGTTCGCTTTGAACCAGCTCCGCCTGGGAGCGAAGGACTGGTGGAAGTTCGTGACGGCGAACTTCACCTTGGCAGAGACTACAGCGGTGACATGGGAGGGGTTTACTGCCATGTTCAGGTATGAGTACGTTCCCCCGGTGGAGAGGGAACGATTGGTGCAGGAGTTCTTAACCCTCAAGCAGGGTACTGATTCTGTTGCGGTGATTACGCGGAAGTTTCATGAGAGGGCGATGTTCTGCCCCGAGCTGGTGTCCACTGATCAGGCTCGGATGAGCCGGTACTTGGGAGTGTTGAGGAGGGATATCCGGGAGTTTGTGTCGAACTCCACCTACCATACTTTTGCTGAGCTTCAGGCGAATGCCAGGAAGCGCGAGATCGAGTTGGAGACCCAGGCCAGGGAGGAGGCCGAGTCTCAGCGGGTGGACCGGCGACCGGCTCAGTTCCAGCCGGCAGCCAAGCGAACCAAGTCCGCCGATGCGAGGACGGGAGGTTCGAAGAGCCGCACCTGCGGAAAGTGCGGCAAGGGTCACGAGGGGGCGTGTCGATCTGGTGCTTGCTACAAGTGTGGCAAGGAGGGGCACATTGCTAGGGAGTGTCCCAAGGGATTTACGGTTTGCTTTCATTGCAACCAGACTGGCCATAGGAAGGCCGAGTGCCCTCAGCTTGTTCAGGGATCTGCACCTGCTGCCGGAGCTACTGCGACTCGACCGGTGAAGGCCGAGGCCCCGAGGGCTCGGGGGAGAGCCTTTCAGCTGACTGCGGAGGAGGTCCGCGCTGCGCCCGATGTTGTGGCAGGTATGTTGTAATTCATGTAATTATTTTAATGTCGAGATGTTATGCTTATGTTATTATATGCGTAGGTACGTTTCTTGTGAACTCTGTGCCTGCCTTAGTGTTATTTGACTCGGGTGCGAGTAGGTCCTTTGTGTCCTTAGCCTTTAGTCAGCATATCAGCGTTAGTCGTGAGTCGTTGAGTCGACCTTTGAGAGTTTCTATAGCTGACGAGAAAGTGATTTGTGCCACGGAGGTTCTTCGGGGATGTGTACTAGAGATTTTCGGGGTTGAATTCCCGATTGACCTGATCCCTATTGCGATGGGTGATGTCTGTGTCATCGTAGGCATGGATTGGTTGAGCCGATTCAGCGCTGTCATCGACTGTAAGCGTCAGCTGGTGACCATACGAGACCATAGTGGGGGAGTTCTTTCGGTGTACGGCGAGGGTACCCGTTCGGGATCTGCTTTTTGTTCGGCCGCTAGGGCGAGGCAGTGTCTACAGCAGGGCTGTAAGGGTTTTGTGGCGTATGTGATGGATACGCGGGAGGTTTCTGAGAGACCGAGGTCAGTGGAGGAGGTCCCTGTGGTGCGTGAGTTTCCAGATGTTTTCCCCGAGGAGCTGCCGGGAGTACCTCCTGTGAGGCAAGTAGAGTTTGGTATTGATCTGGTTCTAGGGGCCGCGCCTGTTGCTAAAGTGCCTTATCGTCTTGCACCTCCAGAGATGCAAGAGTTGTCCTCGCAGCTCCAGGAGCTGTTGGGGAAAGGATTCATTCGGCCGAGCAGCTCGCCGTGGGGAGCACCTATTCTGTTCGTCAAGAAGAAGGATGGTTCACACCGGATGTGTATTGATTACCGGGAGTTGAACAAGTTGACGGTCAAGAACCGTTACCCGTTGCCGAGGATCGATGATTTATTCGATCAGTTGCAGGGAGCAACTTGGTTTTCCAAGATCGATCTGAGGTCAGGGTACCATCAGGTGAGAGTGCGGGAGGAGGATGTCCAGAAGACAGCGTTTAGGACGCGATACGGGCATTATGAGTTTGTGGTGATGCCTTTCGGACTCACCAATGCCCCGGCGGTGTTCATGGATCTCATGAACAGGGTATGCAGACCGATGTTGGATCGGTCAGTGATTGTATTCATCGACGACATTCTGGTGTATTCTAGATCTAGAGAGCAGCATGAGGAGCATTTGAGGGAGGTCCTTGAGGTATTGAGGTCGGAGAAGCTTTATGCAAAGTTCTCCAAATGTGACTTCTGGCTACGAGAGGTCCAATTTCTAGGACATGTTGTCAATCAGAAAGGGATATTGGTCGATCTGGCCAAGGTTGAGGCGGTGATGAGTTAGGAGGTGCCGAAGTCACCCTTTGAGATCAGGAGCTTCCTGGGGTTGGCAGGGTATTATCGGAGATTCATCAAGGATTTCTCCAAGATCGCAGTGCCACTCACCAGATTGACCCGGAAGGGTGTTGCATTCTCATGGGGGCCCGAGCAGCAGACCTCCTTTGAGACACTTCGCCAGAGGTTGTGCGAAGCCCCGGTATTAGCTCTTCCAGAAGGGATGGAGGGTTTTGTGGTATATTGCGACGCATCGATTTCGGGACTGGGTGCAGTGCTGATGCAGAGGGGTCATGTGATAGCGTATGCGTCGAGGCAGCTGAAGCCTCATGAGGCGAGATATCCCACGCATGATTTAGAGTTGGGAGCAGTAGTGTTCACTCTCAAGATTTGGCGTCACTACCTGTATGGGGTTCGATGTACGATATATACGGACCATAAGAGCTTGAAGTATTTGATGGATCAGCCCAACCTAAATATGCGTCAGAGGAGGTGGTTGGATGTGGTCAAGGATTATGATTGTGAGATCCTGTACCACCCAAGTAAGGCTAATGTGGTAGCCGACGCGTTGAGCCGCAGGGCGGAGAGCACTCCATTGCGAGATGTATGCTTGAGACTGACTGTGATGACTCCAGTATTGGATTCTATTCGTGGGGCGCAGGCCGAAGCTGTGCGACCAGAAATGCAGAAGAAAGAGCGGGTCGTGGGATTAATTTCAGAGTTCGTTAAGGATGGGCGAGGGATTATGACATTTCAGGGTCGGATTTGGGTACCGTTTGTGGGCGGTACGCGTATTACTTTTATGGAAGAGGCTCATAGATCGAAATTCTCGATCCATCCCGGTGCTACGAAGATGTATTTGGACCTGAGGAAAGAGTATTGGTGGCCCTGTATGAAGAGGGATGTTGCATGGTTCGTCGAGCGGTGCTTGACCTGCCGTAGGGTTAAGGCTGAGCACCAGAGACCGCATGGCAAGTTACAACCATTGGAGATCCCCGAGTGGAAGTGGGAGCAGATCACTATGGATTTCATCACCAAATTGCCGAGAACTGCCAGGGGAGTTGATGCAATTTGGGTGATTGTGGATAGGTTGACGAAGAGTGCACACTTCCTTGCCATCAGCGAGAGTTCTTCAGCGGAGAAGTTGGCAGAGATATATCTGAGAGAAGTGGTATCTCGGCATGGGGTGCCGATCTCGATTGTGTCAGACCGTGATGTGCGCTTCACTTCCAGGTTCTGGAAGAAATTCCATGAGGAGCTGGGTACTAAATTGCATTTTAGTACCGCATACCATCCCCAGACAGACGGTCAGAGCGAGCGGACGATTCAGACGCTGGAGGACATGCTCCGAGCGTGCGTGTTAGACTTCGGGGGTAGTTGGGATGCGTATTTACCCTTAGCAGAGTTTTCCTACAACAACAGCCATCATTCGAGCATTGGTATGCCACCTTTTGAGCTGTTGTATGGTAGGAGGTGTCGGACCCCCATTTGTTGGGGAGAGGTGGGACAGAGAGTGATGGGCAGCACGGAGATCGTGCTCCAGACGACAGAGCAGATTCAGCAAGTGAGACAAAGGTTATTGACTGCCCAGAGCCGACAGAAGAGTTATGCAGACAGGCGCCGATCCGAGCTTGAATTTCAGGTCGGCGACTTCGTTCTCCTGAAGGTCTCTCCTTGGAAAGGAGTGATTCGATTCAGGAAGAGGGGCAAATTGGGGCCCCGGTATATTGGGCCATTTCGTGTGATTGCAAGGATAGGCCGGGTAGCCTATCGGTTGGAGTTGCCAGCGGAGTTGGGTCAAATCCACGACACTTTTCATGTGTCGCAGTTGAGGAGGTGCATAGCCGATGAGTCGGCAGTGGTTCCATTGGAGGATATTCAGGTGGATCCGAGCCTGAATTACGCGGAGAGACCGGTGGCTATCAGAGATCGGAAGATCAAGGTCCTGAGGAACAAGGAGGTACCTCTAGTGTTGGTTCAATGGCAACACCGTAAGGGATCGGAAATGACTTGGGAACCGGAACGCGAGATGCGGGAGCAGCATCCGGAACTATTTGCAGAGTGAGACTTCGAGGGCGAAGTCTAATCCAAGTGGGGGAGAGTTGTAACAGCCCGAAATCTCAGGTATTGTTTAAGTATGTTTTTGGGGTGAGTTAAGAGGGGACTCGGCGAGTTGGAGCCTAGACTCGCCGAGTAGGATCGCAGACTTGGTCGCGGGTCCGCGACTGGACTCGACGAGTCCAGATATGGACTCGGCGAGTCGACGCTGTTCAGCAGAAACCCTAACCGTTCGGTTTTGGATCGTATATAATGCTCTTATAGGCCGTCATTGTCCGTCTTTAGTCGATTGAGAGGAACCCTAAACGGCTGTGGGCATCTAGAGCAAGATTGGAGGATATTAGGGCTTGAAGAAATTGTTGGGCAAGGAGGAGAAGGGTTTTGGCTAAAGGAACAGCAAGGGATTCGAGTTCTGCGGTTTGGAGACACAGAGAGGGCATATTCCAGGTAATATTTCGGATTCCTTTATGTTATTTTGATGTGTATACGAATCTAGGGTTTATGAAACCCATTTAGTGATTAGATGGGTTATTATGTTATTACCCAGACGTTTATACCCCAGTAATAAGGTGTTTAGAAGTCCAGAAAGTCCCATGATTGTATATCTCGGGACCATACGTAATTCAGGAAGCAGTTGAGCGTCTGCATGGCATGGACTCGCCGAGTTGTTCTTCAGACTCGGCGAGTAGCTTGAAGATTTACTGGGACTCGCCGAGTTGTTCTTCAGACTCGGCGAGTGGAGTCGGGGTGGCCCCGCGATTCTTCCAGGAGTAACTCGTCGGGTCGAGGAGGATACTCGACGAGTAGATAAGGAATCTCAGAAAGTTGGAGGACGTCTAGACTCGCCGAGTCGCCATGGTACTCGCCGAGTCCGGTCGAGTTGACCGATGACCGTTGACCAGAGTTGACCTAAGTCTGACTTCTTAGGGATAGTCACACTTAGAAGATATAAGTATTAATGAGATATGTGATGTTATAGGGAGGTTGTAGCTCGTCGGTTGTGCACGAGTCATTTCGGGATTTGCTAGCGTTCAACTTTTACGAGGTGAGTCTTCTCACTATACTGTACCCGGAAGGGTTTGACTGTGTGACCGGAAGGTCGGATATGATATGTGATATGTATGCTATATGTGGTAAGTTATTTGTTATATGTACTATGTATGCTATGGGCCGGAAGGCGATTATATTATGGGCCGGAAGGCAATATGTTATGGGCCGGAAGGCGATATGTTGTGTGATGGACTGGAAGGTGGGCGTGGGTAGGACCGGAAGGTTTACCCAGGAGGGACGGAAGTCCCCTGAGACACATGGACCGGAAGGTTGGCCCTGCAAAGGCGTATGTTTGTAAGTTGTATGTTGGGGAACTCACTAAGCATTTATGCTTACAGTTGTTGTGCATGTATTTCAGGTACTAGCGAGGACCGTGGGAAGGCGCCGGCGTGATCGATACACACTGAAGACTGCTTTTATGATCTTGGGATTTTGACTATTTGTATTTGACAGAATACTTAAACTATTTATGCCTTGTTATGAATGGAAATAAATATATTTTTAAAAAGAAAAATTTGTTTGAAAATTTGCGTTGTTACAAATTTAAATATTTAAAAATCAAAACTTTTCATTAAAAATTTAAATCCCAAAACTTGAGGGCAAGTTTTGAAACTTTTCAAAACATATTTTAGATCAAATTTGAAAAAATAATTTATTAATCATATTATTAATATTGATCACATAATTTGACCTAATCTATTTCCTTGACAAGATAATTCAAATCACAATACAAATAATTAATCTTTATCATATAAAACAAGTAATTATCTTATTTATGACCATTATCTTTGAATTGCATTAGGATAATCCATACCTTATTGAAAAAGAAATGGATTTTACCAGCCAAAACCATTTTTGGTAATTATCCTAATTCATTTTAAGCCAAAATCCCGAAAAATCAGCCCCCAGACTGCCCGACTCGCCGAGTCAGAGAATGGACTCGTCGAGTTCATCAGGTAACTTGACAAGTTCATTAGGCAGAGACAAGATTTTTCGATTTTCAGCTTTGAACAATTTAACATTGCATCAAATACAAAAGAAAAACGACCTAGGATCTGATACCACTATTGGGTTATGAGCAAAACACCAATCCTATGGTGCACATGCAAACCCTAGAGCTTTAGATCTAGGTTTTTCTATTTGTACATGCAATAATCATCCAAAACACCTAAACCCTAGATCTAGCATATCAAAATCGAAATCAACAATTCAACACAAGTAAACTAGTAAGAATGTTACCTTTGATTGTAGCTTGATGATCTTGAGCTTTCCAGAACCTAGCACCACAAATGTGATGCCTCTAATGAATCTCAAACACCAAAACAATTGGAGAATCTTAGAGTGAGAGGCGAGAGGTAATTTTCGGCTCTTGAATCCTTCTACGGTTGTGGTAGCCGAAATTGTGAAGCCAGGGGGTTCTTTATATAGGTGGGCTGCTAGGGTTTCAGTCAAAACCCTAATTAGATTGATTAGGCCTCAAGCAATCCACAAGATCCTTCCAGAAGGCCTCCTATGGATGATTTCTATGTGGGATTCCCCATAGAATTCGTCCATCCCTTCTTTAGGGTTCCTCAACCCATATTGCAACTATCACATAATTACAATATTAGTCCCCTTAATTTAATAACATCTTTTGATCACAAAATTAATTCTAAATTAATTCTTGACCAATATTAATTAAATAATATGATTTCTATTTTAATATATTATTCATATAATATATTAATAAACCACAATAACCTCTTTCTCTATAATTCATCCAGTCAAGTTGCTTTGGTGAAGACAACCCAAAAGGACCATGCTACAACCGGGTCAAGTACATACCAAATATAGTTATGGCTTAGACACCTAATCCAACTGAATCGACCAATTCTTCGATAAGTAATAAAAGTAACAAATTTAGCTGTGCTGGAGAACATAATTGTGACCATAATTGTGTTTGCTTTGATAAATCTTATGTGGCCAATCTATATATAATAACTAATTTTGTGTTTTGCTTGTGCATGACCATACAAGGTAGTTCATGAATTGGTGAAAATATTAGTAAATTTGGACTTGAATTGATAATTACATAATAATTGGTAGCCAACTTTAATAATCCATAACTAGTAACTAACCATAGGGAAAATGTGGATTCGAACTAAACAAAAGTGTTTTTAGTATATTGATTAAAACTGTTAGTTAAGTGTTTAAGTTTGTCTGAACTTGAAAAATCAGATAAAACTCTTTTTAACTTTTGCTTGTTTTTTAGATTAATATATTAGTAGTTAGGTTAGTAAATTGAATCTGTTCCCTATGTTTGATACCCGACTTTTTGTGCTATTGTAACATCCCAAAATTCATAGCAAAAAATTTCATTTTTAAGTAAGTAATTTATAAAGACAGTAGTATGAAAACATAGATACTGTCAACCAAATCATAATCAAACCCAAGTGTCAAAAACCACAACATGTCATAGGAAAATAATATCATAGTACAATCCCTAAGAATCTCATAATGCGGAAAAATCATAATGTGATGTGCTTCGATCATGCCGGCTCCTTTCCTTTTGAAGAAGAAGTACCTGAAACGAAAACTGAAAACCGTAAGCACGAAGCTTAGTGAGTTCCCCCATCATACCACATAATCACATACTGCCAAGGATATCTGGGTGCCCGGCCTACTGTGTCAGACATAGGGATGAAAGTGGGTCCAAACCCAGACCGGATGGACCCGGACCCGGACCCAGACCGGTAAATGGATTTTGTAGAACCGGAAACCGGAGCGGTATATAGGAACCAGTTTTGGTTCGGTTCCGGATACGGTACCGCGTAAAGTGGGTCTAGAACCGAAAACCCGGAAACATCAAAGTGGGTAGGTTGAAACCGGATAAAGTGCGTTTAGAACCGAAAAACCCTGAAAAACCAGATTTTTTTTTGGTAATTACTTATTACTTAGTGGGTTGAACTTTGAAAATTTTCATATTGATATCCCGACTTTCGGGGATTGTAGCTCATTGAATATGAAACCAAAATTAACAAAATTATAGTCTAAAATCACGTACAAACTCTGAAATACACTCTTGAAAAAAACTGCATGTCTATCTGACTTTAAACAAATGAGATATGCATGTGTTTACATTTTCACAGAATACAAAGTACAAAAACAAATTGCTGAAAAGTTGAGAATTTTTAGTTTTGATATCCCGACTTCGGAGGACTGTAAATCATTGAATATTAAACCAAATGTAACACTGTAGATTTCCAAACAACTTTTTCGTTTTCAAAACCACATAATTCTTAATATCACATTTCAAAAACCACAATTGTCAAATTTTCAAAAACACAAATTCATAAATTGTTTGATAAAAATCCACGATCCTCAAAACATAAACTCCATCTTGTATGTACAATCAAGCCGACGCCTTCCCACGATTCTGAGAAGTACCTGAAACACATATCACATAACACGGTAAGCACGAAACTTAGTGAGTTTCCCCAAAATACCACACACATCTCATTATCCTCTCATGGCTATATCTCGATAAAGACCCTACGGTCAATGTGTCTCAGTGGAGACCTTCCGGTCCCACAACTCGGGTTGGACCCTTCGGTCCTAGCTCAATAAATCTCAGAATAATACACAACATAAGTCACAAAGACATAATACAGGATAACACAATACTCAATAATAGCATACAAGACCCTCCGGTTACACAAAGCTACCACTCATGGTAAGTATAGTGAGAAGACTCACCTCGTAAGCTAGCAAGTAAACCTCGTACCCCTCGAACGGTGTAATCCCCACCTACATGTCATAATCATCACTAATTAACACTTATAACCACAACTCTAAATAAATTCGGTCAACCTCTCTTTCTAACTCTTGGAATGGGTAAAAGACCATTTTACCCCTCCATGGTCTCCATAATCCAAGTCTTGACCAAACCTTAAAAGTCAACATAAGTCAACACTCGAGTCAACAGTCCCTGTTGACCCAACTCGTCGAGTGCATCTATGTGACTCGTCGAGTCCCCTCGTTTCCTCTGAAGTGTCATGAAAATCCAACTTAACTCATCGAGTTGTCTCATCAACTCGCCAAGTTACACGTGTCTAGACTCGTCGGGGAAAACCCTAACCGACTCGTCGAGTCAGCTCACCGACTTGTTGAGTCCATTCAGACCCTATCCTCAATTAGATGTTTTTAGGCAGAAATGATGTCTCATACTCTGGATCTAACCTTCTAAGGCTCACTTATCATGTAAAGCTACAAGCTTTAGGTTCATGCGTAGCATCTAGGGTTCAAAATGCCATAACAAGCTCCATAAGGTATATTAATTACGCATCATTCATATATCCGCAAAAATTATAGTGTTTTGTGTTTGATGGATTTTTAAAAAAAAACACTATGATTTATTGTTTACAATTGTAAATCGACTCATCTTATGCTCTTCATATCACGATTAATCATAGTGTTTTCTTTTTCTTGATGAATCTTCGTAGGAAAGTATGGTGGTTTTAAGTATTATTTGTGTTGTCCTACTCTCTTTTCTAGAAATGTTACATCTAAAAAAAATCATCTTATATCTACCATAAATACCAATGCAAGCATTGCATTTTGGAGGAAAATGACATTTTCACAAAAAAGTATGGTGGTTTAAAATATTACTTGTGTGTATATTTTTCTTTAAAAATAAATAATTTACTTTTCTACAAGAATACTACATTTTCATAGGACCCTATGGTATTTTCACAAGAAAGCTATGCAAATTACATATTTTACTGGGAAAATATAGTATTTTGACGTAAAAGTTACGGAAATACAATAAACAATAATTATTACTGTTTTCGTTATTTTTGTTGGGAAAAATCTTAAATATGTACGATAATATAAAAATAAAATAGGTCTACTATTGTAAACATCCTATATTTTAGATTTTCTAGATCAAAACACAACTTTATCTTTTTCATATAAAAAGACTTTAATTTTTTCATTTATTCCGTTTGACCATTTTAGAAGGTTTTCTAGTTAGATTTTTATTTTATTTTTCATAACAAAAACCTAACTTTTTTTACCAAAAAAATGTCAAAATATGATTTTTATTCAAAAAAGCGTTATCTAAAGCTAGAAAATTATAAGAAAACCTGTTAAAAACGTCAAATAAAAAAATATTAAATTTTTTTTTGAAAAAATTAATTAAGGTTTAATCCAAAAAAAGACAATATATAAGATATTTTAAGTAAATAATACTTCTAAAAGTCTGGCCAAAAATCATTATGAAATATAATTTTAGAGAAATTAAGTATCCTTCGATCTTTTGTTTCATAATCACTGAATCAAGATAAATTTTTAAAATCAAAACAATAGATTAAGAGATAATTAGTGTATTCTACGTGTATGAATAGAAGATGAGTATGACCAAAAGATTTAAAAAAAAAATTAGGGTGTGTTTAGTTGTAGAAAACTGTTTTCATTTTTTAAGAAAATGTTTTCAGAAAATAGAGTTATGTTCTTATTTACGATTTTTAATGAAAATTTTTAGAAAACGCATTTGGTTGGATTCAATGGAGTTTTCATTTTCCATTTTAAAATTTAGAAAACTATAAAAATCATTTTTTTTAATTTACATATTATTTAGAAAAATGAAAATTTTTATTTTCTTAGAAAATTTCCGTTTTTCTTAGAATTTTTTTTAGAAAATTGAAAAACTTTACGCAATGAAAGGCAACCTTAATTTTGCATAAAATCAAACACCACATGATTCCATTGCATTTTGCAAACATTAGTACATTACACTTTTTTCATTTGACATTTTAACGGAGAGGAGGTGATATCACCTCTCTTTACCTGATTGTTGGTAATATAATTTTTTTTTTTAAACGGTAGATATATTAAAAACAAAACTAGTGAAAAGCTAAATACCTACATTATACAAAAAGTAATTGGGAAGCAAATCCAATCAAAGCAATTTAAACTAACAAAACCAGTTTTATATCTGCTCCAATTGAATGACACAATTCGAATATCATCCGCCATAATTTCATGGAAGATTGCTCTAAGTTCTTGAATACCACCAAGGTGAAAAGCAAGTTATACATAGCATAGAAAATAATTGAACCATTATGAGTGAAATAAATGAATTGAATGGTCAAAGGAAGAGACTGTTATAATTGTATGTCAAGTACTTTTTGGTGGCTCTTGCTCGCTCCATTTCATCTCTCTTACAATCTCACGTCTCTCACAAACTTATAATTTATTTATTCTTTATTATATGTTAGTATTTGATTATAGTTTATTAAATTCGATGATTATAGATTTCCTTTACATATAAAAATAAGAACGACGAGATTGTAAGTTACTTTATCTCTCTCTCTCTCTCTCTCTCTATATATATATATATATATATATATATATATATATATATATATATATATATATATATATATATATATTAGTTTATAACCCGTGGGAACCCCGTTTATAAAACTAATCAAACTTTTATAGTAAAAACTCAAAATTATTAATAAGTTATTTTAAATGAATTATTAATTTAAAAGATATTTTTATTAGTTATGTGAAATTATAATCATTGATTCAAATAAATATATAAAATTAATTTTTAATATATATTAGATATTTTTTATTTGTGAATCAATGAAAACAATAATTTAAATTTTAAAATTTAAAATAGAATCACATTAATGAGGAAGTCTAATAAATTTAAAATGGAAAAATAATAAATTGACAAGTGGCAACACATTAATTAAAATGTCTAATATGATGACACATGGCAAAAGAGCTACTCTTTTATTAGTATAGGGATATATATATATATATATATATATATATATATATATATATATATAGAGAGAGAGAGAGAGAGAGAGAGAGAGGTTCATGTGTTTAAAATAATTATTATGCTATTATATATATATATATATATATATATATATATATATATATATATATATATATATATATATATATATGTTCAACAACGAACTCTTTTTTAGAAAGCGAACCAACAAACTTATGCATCAATCAGATGCATAAGTTTATTTTGGAAATTTCAATCGATAGCCTCACAACTAACAAAGTTGTTGTAGTTCCTCCTCGGCAGAAACTCCCCCTCATGCCACATTCATTGAAAAACTTCAGATTCATCGAGAAACTCCAACTATAGCTTCTACTTCCCTAAAAATCAATTACTTTCTTGTCCTAATTTTGCTTTCGTCATTCAAATGTTTTCAGGATGATGATTACGATTCCACTGATAGTGATGATGTCATTGGTGTTATGGATGAAGTTGTGTCTTTTGTTATGGATATTGCTATGCACCTTGAAATTTGGTTGGATTTTTCTTTCCCCAATGATGAAGATGACGATGAAGGTAATACAATTCAAATTAGATCAGATTTCAAACTAACAATTAATAATTTGCTTGCTCTTTATCCAACTTAACATGCTCGTATCTTATGCTCAATTGAATGTCTCTTAGGATATTCATTATTTTTTATAATCGATGGTGTAATTTACTAGTTAGACCACAACTAATGCCATGTCCTCTTGCCAATTTGGTTTAACAATTGGATTATGATTTCTTTTCCTTTTACTCTAGACTTTCACATGTCTGATGATCAACAAGATCATGTTTTGGCTATTGAAGATCTAGCACCAAGATTAAGTGCTTTTAGGATTAAGCTCTGCCTTGATTGTATGAAAAAAATAACCTTCTGCAAGATATATTTTGTAGTTTTACATCTGATACCCGAACACAATGTTGTCAAACTTCTTTCAACACCCAAGGTGAGTCTGCTTGTATTCATAGTCATAGATTGCCTCTCTAATTCATGGATAGTAATATATATGTTTCAGGATTTCTTTTCCTTTTACTCCAGACTTTCGCATGTATGATGATGAACAAGATCATTCTTTGACCATTGAAGATCTAGTACCATGATTAAGTGCTCTTAGGATTAAGCACTACCTAATTATGTGACCAAGACTTCCTTCAGGAAGAGATATTTTATAGTTTTGCATCTGATACTCGAACACAATGCTGCCAAAATTCTTTTTAACACCCAAGGTGAGTCTGCTTGTATTCATAGCCATAGACTTCTTTCCTAATTCATAGATTACTATGATTGATGATTCATATTTTGTATGTAGATATCAAGAGCCAAAGCCTTGTTAACGCATGAGTTGAAAAACTGACTGTTGAAGAATGAAGCATGAAGAATCAATTCTTGTTCTGAAAATATGGTTGATTCAGCAACATAATCTGCCCTTCTTGAGACTATAGAGCACCAAACTAAAATTGATTAAATCAAGATTGTTGATAATTTTGTGATTCAAGAGAAGCCACATAACCTAACCAAAGATGAAGATTAGTGGTTAAAAGAAGAGAGTTCAGAGATTGTTACATTCATTGTTGAGAATGATTAGGATGTATCATTTAGTAATCATGAAGAAGATGATGATGATGGAAACATTCCTATTGCTATTTCTTGCCATAACAACATTATACATTGAAAAATCTACCTATCACAGTTACATGAAAGTATATTGCTATTTCTTGTATTCCTCTTTATGAATAATGTTTTTCATTCGATTCAACGTTTCAATGGTTTCATCTATCAAGCAAGACAACTTTGTAGATTTATGTTATTATGTTGAGGGAAATACACATGTCTTGGCGTATGAATTTGCAATCATGTAATATGCATATAAATGCATTAAAAATGTATTTTTTTTTGTAAATGTTCATGTGCATTTGCATATGTTTTTTTTAAATATGCATATACACACAAAAACAATATAATAATATGCATTAAAAAAATTATTTTATTTTCTTTTCAAATATTAATTTCGAAATTGAATGAATATTTTCGTTGATTGCAAATAAATAAAAATAATAAAAATAATAACAAATAATTAAAAAAATTAATTAAAAAACTAACAGAAAATTCAAAATATATGAAAATATGTCGTATATTTCGAGAATAAGATTTAAAAAAAGTTAGTTTAAAAAATGCATTTTTAATGCATATTTATATTTTTTTTTTATGCAAATATACATTTTCAAAAATGTTTGCATATGTACAAGCATATGATTGTTTTTTTCAAAAAAATTTATAATCTTCTTAGTTATATATTAGCATGCACATGTGAAATTTGGTAACTGAATTCATTTTAGATAAAAATTTTGTTGGTTATCTCTCTCAATTTAGTTCTCCATTGATTATATATATATATATATATATATATATATATATATATATATATATATATATATATATATATTATGTATATTTTAAGACCCAAAGCCTTTTTCACACATGAGTTGAAATACTGACTGTTGAAGAATGAAGCACAGAGAATCAACTCTTGTTCTAAAAATATGGTTGATTCTGGAATAAAATCTGTCTTTCTTGAGACTGTAAAACACCAAATTAAAAGTGATAAAATCAAGGTTGTTGATAAATTTGTGATTCAAGAGAAGCCACATTACCTAACCAAAGATGAAGATGAGTGGTTAAAAGAAGAGAGCTCATAGATTGTTACATTCACTGTTGAGAATGATGAGGATGTATCATTTAGTAATCATGAAAAAGATGATGATGATGGAAACATTCCTATAAATTACAAGAAAGCCACATATAGATATGATTTTTCAAGAAATGAGTCAGTTATTTAGGTAGAATTCGATCGAAGCTCAACCGATAAATAAGTAAGTGTGCATTACTCTGAAACTAAGGAATCTAATGATTGGATTGACGTTGTTGACATTGATATGGAATCACATTTGGGGATTATTGTTTCTAATTTGTTAAGTCCACCATGGAACGTAAATAGTTTGTTTACAATTTATTTATGATTGACTTAATTCCAAAAAAGCCTTTACAATTTGAACCATTTTTTTGAAATATTTACAAAGTTTATTTTGAATGGGATTAATTCCAAGAAAACATCTATTTGCAATTTGTATTTGATAACTAATCCCCCGGTTACTCTTCATTCTTTCTCTCTAAACCATCCACGATTATATGTGTTTTTCTTTATGCCTTTACAATTTAGATGTTTTTATGAAGGATAAAGGAAAGGTCCTATGGTATTGTCTAATGGAGACGAGGCTGCAACTTGGTGAGGTTTATTATTATTACTAGGATATATGTATATTAATAGGCATTATATGCATATGTATTTATTTATATGCATATTAATATGAATATACATATATTCATAACTATATGAATATGCATATATTCATAATTATATGAATATGCATATTTATCAGAATATGCATGTCATATACTTATGAATATATATATATATATATATATATATATATATATATATATATATATATATATATATATATATACTTATTCTTATTCATATTCATATTGCATATGCATATGTCATATAATTATTCTTATGTATATACATATTTTATATACTTATTCATATGCATATGGATATTCAAAAGTATATGACATATGCATATGAATAAGAATAAGTATATGACATATGCATGTTCATATGCATATTAATATGAACAAGCATATGCATATGCTTATTCATATACATATGCATATGCATATGCTTATTCATATTCATATGTATATGAACATGCATATGTCATATACTTCTTCTTTTTCATATGCATATGCATATGCATATGTCATATACTTTTGAATATACATATGCATACGCTTATTAATATGCATATGAATAAGCATATATCATATTCTTATTCTTATATATTTGCATATGCATATTAATAAGAATATGCATATGCATATACTTATTCATATGGATATGCATATGCATATAGTTATTTATATGCATATGCAGATAGTTATTCGTATGCATATGCATATCTATATGTATATAGTTATTCAGATGAATATTTCATATACTTATGAACATGTATATGCATATACAAAAACATAATCATAACCATATATATTTAACTAACTTATTTATATACTTATTCTTATGCATATGCATATGTATATTTATTCGTATGTATATGCATATACATACTTTACTCTTATGCATATGATGCATTAAAAATATTTTTTTTAAATGTGCTTGTGCATATGCATATGTTTTTTTAAATATGCATATACAAAAAAATATGAACATGCATTAAAAATGCATTTCTTTGGAATTGTTTTTCATATGTTAATTTCGAATTTTGAGGAATATTTTCATAGATTTAAAAAATTAAAAGAATAAAAAATTACAAAAATGAAACAAATCAAATATTTAAAAATATGCCTTATATTTCGAAAATAATATTAATTTTTTTTTTCAAAAAAAATGTATTTTTTAATGCATATTTATATTTTTTATGCATATATATATATATATATATATATATATATATATATAAGGATATAATTTTTTTTTTCAAATTTGTGTTGTAATCTTCTTAGATATATGTATTAACATTAACATGTGAAATTTGGTAACCAAATTCATTGTAGAATCGAGTTCATGGTGGATGTTGATTCATACACCATTGATGTAATATATGAGGAAAAGATGAATTGTTGGATAAGAATTAAAAATTCTTATGAATTGAAGTGTTGTATATGCGATTGGAAGTTGTTATTGAATTTGTTTCGGTATTTGTTAGCATGTATATGTACTCTAAAAATTACCATCTCTTGTTAAACATGAAGCTCAAAAAGCAGTGCGTTCACTTTCACTCGATGAATTGAAAGTAAAAACTAAGATTTTGGATCTAAGGGATTGATTAGTGAAGGTTCATATAAAAGGGTTTATTTTGCGAACTTAAATAATGGAAAAAGTGTTGTGAAAACATTGATGTTTCTCTTGAGGCTGAATCAAATTCAAAGTTTTTGACTTAGGTAAAATCAACTTATCGGCTTAGAATATTCTTTTCTATTTTCATTTCTTACTATAACAACATTGTACAATTAAAAATCTACCTAATCACTGTTACATGAAATTATACTGCTATTTCTTGGATTCCTCTTTATGAATAATATTTTTCTTTCAATTCAAGGTTTCAATGGTTTCAACACTCAAGCATGACAACTTTGTTGAGTTGTGTAGTTACTATGTTGAGGGAAATACACATGTCTTGGCCTATGAATTTGTAATCATGGGATATTCATATGACATATGCATATTTAGATGCATATGCATATGCATATAGATGCATTAAAAATGTTTTTTTTGTAAATGTGCATGTGCATATGCATGTGTTTTTTAAAAATATGCATATACAAAATAATATTAATAATAATAATAATAATAATAATAATAATAATAATAATAATAATAATAATAATAATATGCATTAAAAATGTATTTTTTTTTTGAATTTTTTTTTCAAATATTAATTTCGAAATTGAAAGAATATTTTCGTTGACTTAAAATAAATAAAAAAATAATTAAAAAATAATATTAAATTATTTAAAAATATAAAAAATTCAAAATATATGAAAATATGTCATATATATATATATATATATATATATATATATATATATATATATATATATATATATATATTCAAAAAAAATTGCATATACACAAGCATATGATTGTTTTTTTCAAATTTTTTTATAATCTTCTTGGATATATGTATTAAGATGCACACAAGAAATCTGGTAATTGAATTCATTTTAGATAAAAAGTTTGTTGGTTATCTCCCTCAATTTAGTTCTAGATTGATCTTGTATATATATATATATATATATATATATATATATATATATATATATATATATATATATATATATATATATATATATATACTTATAAAAGTGACATTTTTTCTTCAATCACATTCACTTGAAACTGTTGAGGTCGATGTTAGTTTTGAGGTGTTTAAGCATCCTTAGTTCTTTGTTAGTGTCGAAGTCTGTGTTGTATGTATTGCATAAGGGCACATCTGTATGTCGAAGCGTTATTGTTTTAACCCTTGTGTATTTTTGTTTATTTCTGTTATTCCTATAAATAAGGATAAGTGCTAGAGTTAGAGTAACTTTTGAGCATTCGCTGTTCTTACTTTAAAAATTCTCTGTTTCTTTCAGAAGTAATATTGAGCCAAACAGATTTTTTTACGATTATGTGTTCTTGTTTGATTCATACTCTGATTTCATTTCGTATACTCGATTAATAGAAACTACATTTGGTATTAGAGCAAGATTCTTATAGTTGATCTCTTATTTTCTCAAGTTTTCAAAAGTTTTTGAATCTCATTCTAGATTCCAAATATTCTGCACTTTTGATTCTGAAAATCCTTTTCAGATAACCTGTATTGATTTGATGATGCTTTTATTATGCTAAATCTAGTGTTCTATGTTTGTTTTTTGGAAGTTTTATCCATCAGATCTTAATTTTTGAAGCTTTTCTCAAACATCTCATCCACACAACAATGGCTAACTTCAATATGAACACAACGTCAGGGTTTTCTCATATTTTGGGTTCTTCAACCAAAATCCCTATGTTAATCCCCGAATACTATGAGCCATGGGCTGACAGGATGGATGATTATCCCACAGGGTTAGATGAAGATTTATGGAGGTGTGTTAAGAGCGGTAACTTTCTTCCGTCGATGCTTACTGATGTCGGAATTGCTGGTTGTGCTGGTTCATCCATTGATGTAACTACTCAAACTAACAAGTTTAAAGCAAATTATAAGAGATGTATTCGTGAATTGCAAGGTGCTCTTCCACTTATTGTGTATAACTATGTCCGTGGATATTCTACTGCCAAAGAGATTTGGGATACATTGAATGAGAAGTACAAAGGAAGTGAGAAAACGAAAAAGAGTCCTGTTAAGCAATGTTTTCTTGAGTTAGGAGAATTCAAGCAGAAAGAAGGTGAGAGTATTGAGTTATACTACAATCTTCTAAATGAATTAATCTTCAAGTGTAGCAGATATGGAGTCAACAGGTCGACAATGGAGTACAGCTTGACTTTCTTAATGGGGTTTCGTAATGAGTGGCACAATGTCAGTTTGATAATAAAAACTCAACAATGCTTCGAAAACTTTTCTCTTAGTGATCTTTACAATGTGTTGAAGGCTCATGATTGCGAAGTCAACGAGATAGCTAAGGAAATGTGAATAAGTTTAGGTGGTCCTCTAGCTTTGATGTCAAAGGTGACAAGTAGAGATGCTAAGATCGAATCAACTGAGAATGATGGATTAGAAGATGTAGGACTGATTGTTAATTCTGATGACGAAGCTATGGCTTTTTACTCAAACAATAAAGTGAAGAAAATTTTCAAGAAGCCATTTAATTCGAAGTCTAAAACAAGTGAATCAAAAGGAAGTTTGTCTAGGAAGATTGTGAGAGAAGAGAAGAAAGTGGAGAAGAAGGGAGTTAAGTATGAGGATGCGAAAACAGTGAAGAAGTTAAAGGGTGACTCTGGGTTCGATAGTCATTATTGCAATGGTGCGAACCACATGGCTAGTGATTGTATGTTAAGGAAGAGAGAAGAGAAAAAGAATAGGGTTAAATACGAAGCCTACTATTTGGAGAGGCATGAAGAGATTCGAGCAAAGACAAAAGGTGTGTCGTTGGTTGGTAAAGGAAGTGGTGAAGAGGATGGCACATATCAGATCTGGTCATCTAGATCAGACAACGGGGAAATGCAAAATTCCATGCATGGTGCTATACTGCTATGTATGCCAATTTCAAAAAAGGTAATGAGGAAGAACAGATGGTGACTGGAAAATGCTTTGTTACTACTGGTGCTGACAAGTCTCCTATGACTTCTTTGGACTGAATATATGCTTCTATTTTGTCAAGCCCAATTTTGTACGAATCGGAAACATCATTAGATGACACAACAGATTCACACTTATAGCACTCTGCATCGATTTCATTCTCATTCAAGTCAAGAAAGGGTAAAATCATTTTGTGTATATTTTTATCTATTTCACAATCAAGACGCAGTTGAGTAATATTGAAATATAAATGCTTCACAATTAAACAGAAAGTATTCCTTTGTTTTAAAAGTGCTAAATTGTCTCTCTTAAGGTAAATGACATCATCCTTTGACCTATTAAGCTCTAATCCAACTTCTCTATCCATATTCTTCTCTCTTCACTTTTATTTGTTACGCTGCTGATTTGATCATTTAGGTCAGAATTGCTTAGACGTGTTCTCTTTAAACTATCACTAAAATTAGAGACGGTGTAATTTAAATCATCTAATTTAGGTTCGTAATGAGTAACCAGAATATTAAGAGATTGGAGTATAGAATGTACCTTACTGATGCCCTTCTCACATTCTTTCACCTATTCAGAAACAGGCTTTACAACGAAACAGTTTTCCGAGGCCTGGCCGCCATCAGTCGCATAACCCTTTCGTTCCGAAATCCTGCTCTGAACCATTAGGCTTCTTCATCCATACTCATTTGCTTCAGACTTAGCCACAAAACATCCACCGTGTGTGGGCTTCTAAACCTTCTCTTCTTCAGAATCTGTGGATGATACTTCAACATGTCCATCTTTGTCACTCTCTTCGTGCACAATCAAAGCAGGCTTTGCGTTTGCAACACTCTTCTTCCTAAGCTCCTCTATCTTTTAAAGATAGTAACCTTTATCCTTCTTTGTTTCCTTCTTTTCACTCATCCTTTACAGCATACACTCTTTGGCAAATGATTCTTGCTATGGCAATAATTGCACTCATACCCTCAATCCCTTAGTAGCTTCTTCTCTTTCTTATCTTCTTCCTTTTGAGATTTGTTGAAACTCTCTTCTCTCGACTTTTCAGAATTGAAGTTTCCTTGCCTGATCCTATTCTTGAATTGAACAAAGTTCTTTTTAATGAACTTTTTTGGGATCAGATACAATCTGAGCATATTCCTCCTTGGTAAGTTCACTGTCCGAAAAGTCAGATTCGGAATCTTCTTCAGCTACCTTTTTGCCTTTCGCAACCAAGGCCAATGATCCCATGCTAGAGACAAGTTTTACATCCTTCATCACTTCATCTTCATGGGATCTTAGGATTCCTACAAGATTTTCTAGAGAGTAGCTCTTAAACTATTCATGAGCTTTCACAATTGACACAATTACGTTCCATTCAGGCCTTAATCCATTCATAAATGTAACCTTTTGCTCTACCTTTTCATGCTTGAGATTATGTTTAAGCATCCTACTCAATAGATGATTAAAACAGTTGAAAGGCTGATCAAGGTTTTCATCAGGCTTTTGAATGAAATCTCCAAATTCATAAAGAAGTAATGTATGCATGGAGTGTTCCAAATATGCATCGCTTGAATAAATATTTTTTAACATGTCCCATATCTCCTTCGTCGTCTCACATGCACTCACCAGACGAAAGGTGTTTGGAGGAAGAGCAAACCTGATTATTCTCATCGCCTTGATGTTGCTCAACAACTTATCTTTTTCATATTGAGGAATATCTTTATTTTCAACCTGAATTGTATTGTATTCGGCTTGAATCTTGATGACCTTCCTTGTAGCCGTGTGAGAGAATTTCTTATGCGTCATGGCTTCCCATATTATGGTTCCATGATCTTCAATGCCGCGAACATAGTCTTAGAAGTGCAGTAGCCAGACTTTATAATCCAGCGGAAAAAGGATTGGGATTTAGGTAGCAGATCCGATACTGCTGGAAAAATTGAAAGAAAGAGTGTGAAGATCTTCGTGATTCATCTTCTAAAGAGTTCACAGAAGTGAATATAGAATCAGATGTGTAATAACATGAATCGAGATCTAGGGAAAAAAAGAGATCTAGATCTGGAGCCTACAACCGATTGAAGCAGTTGAGACACCAACAACATATCTAAGGAAAATGATAAACCCTAGTTAAAAAAACTCAACAGAAGAGTAGCAATTGAACTACACTATCTCCTGATCTGATACCAATTTTTGAAATAATAAAAGCTTAGATAAATAGATTCTATATACTATGTGAACACAATAACACAAACAATAAAGATCAAATATTGTCCAATGCTTAGATTGAATAGCTTTAGAAGAGTTCAACATGAACTTTTCTATAAAAGCTAAGTAGGGCAAATACAATCGATAACCCTAGAACGATATATGCATGAACATTAAATAGTCTAACCCTAGCAACATAAAAACATGGATGGATAGGCCCAACCCGTTATAAATGAGACTATTCTAGTACAAAACATTTAGCACAACACAATAATAACCCATCATTTCTGCCGGAAACTAGGATCCCAGTAATCCACATATTAGTCGCGACAATCGAGGATCCCATCAAGATGAGTAAATTATACGAGTGGTCCCTATGGTTTTGGGTAATTTGTGCATTTGGTCCCTAACTTACTTTTTTAACTCGGAAGGTCACTAATGTTTGTTTTTGTTACGCACTTGGTCCCTGACTTACCTAAAAAAACTATTTTGTCGTTGATATTTTAGTTTATTTAAATAAACACACACCCAACCCCATCCCCTCACCTTACCTTACATGCCCCACCATTTTTCCCTATTTAAATAATAGTCTTTTTAGGTCAGACAGGGACCAAACACGTAACAAAAACAAACAGTATGGACCAAGTGTGTAACACAAACTAACGACAGGAACTTTCCGAGTTAAAAAAATAAGTTAGGGACCAAACACGCAAATTACCCCAAACCATAAGGACCGTTCGTGTCCTAACTCAACGGTCTGACGTTAGGATCGCAACATCTAGGATCCTTCCATGACTTCAGGATCCTGGATCCAACCCATCATGGAGTACCTCTGTGACAACCCGAAAATTTATGCCTTGTAAAGCCCAGCCAGTCTACTCAATTGAGTGACAGACTTGTTCTGCTATCATTTAGCCATGTTTAGAGTCTGTTTAAAGGTTCAGAGCTCAGTACATTCAAGCATTGAGTATAGGATTGAGTCGCGTACACTTCTAGCACTAAAAACAAGCCTTACACTCCAACATGAAGAGTGTATGACCGTACACTTGAGTGTGCGGCTGCACACCCCTCTCCTGGCAGCACACTCTCAAGTATATAAGTGAGACTTAGCTTTCCTTTACCTCTTTTCATCCTCCCAATCCAAAAACTCGACTTCTCTGTCAACTACCATCCGATTTTCATCCTAGATCTTCAAGATTGTAAGTGTTCTTCCCTTGATTTGTTTTTAATCCTTTTAACCTAGTAACACCCTCTGATTTCATCCATTGGAAATCATATTTTGGCTAGATCTTCAAATCTCACCAAGAAAACCAAGAACACACACTTGTTCTTGGTGATTTTGAGCCTTCTTGAGCCTCCAGATCGTAAGTACTCTTTCCTTATGCTTAGATCTTGTTAAGAACACTAGATTAACACCTTAAAAATTCCTAGAACTCATGAACACAAGGTGTGCCCAGCCACACACCCATGTGTGGCCGTACACCCCTCAAAACACCCCTAAAGGGCCTTCAAAATGGATTTCTAGCTTCAACACTTGGTGAGCAATTGTCCCACCAGCCTCCCTACCTTTGGAATACACTTTTGTGCAGTCATTACCTTGAGTGTGCGGACATACACTCCCTCTCCGCAAACCCATGGCCGCATACTCCTCAAAGTGGACGTACACTCCCCTTAGATGAATCACATGTGATTCCAACACTCGGTCAAAGTGTTTCCAAGTCCCTTAAGGTGTTTCCTTGAATTTGGTTGCTTTTAAATCCTATATTTATACCAATATATGCCATTATATGTCATTTAGGACTCGTTGTGTCTCAGGACTTCATTCGTGGAACTTCTCATCCTTACGCACATATTCGTTTGAATCACCCACATAAGGTGAGTTCATACCCCTGTAATCAATCTTTTAAACTGTTCTAAATGCTTTTAAGGGGTGGGGGGAATACAAGTTGAATACAATGAAAATTGTGTAAATGTTTGTTATAAACATCTTTCAAAAGATTGCTTATGTCTTTTATAAGTGATCAAAACATTTCAAAAACTCTTTTAAAGTTATGTTACTTTATAGTTTAAGAAAACTCTGTTTTTAAAGTACAAGAATAACTTAGTATTAAAAAGAGTCTTTTCAGTAACAGTTCAAGTAAAGACACTAGTAAACTATCAGGGATATAGTTTAGAGGTTCAGTTCATACTAGATACTAGAGCATACTATAAAGAGAAACATGGAGGTAGATACAATGCATCAGAGCGACATACTATTCGCTATACACGATAACAGAAAGAACATACTAAGGTACTATAACCGAACGAACACACTAAATGCTATAACATGAGAACACTTCAGGATCTAAGTATACGAAAAAATCACTAACTCATTGTTCTAAAGAAAAGGTGATAGTTAAATTGGGTATACATGATCGTATAACTTTAATGTGAGCCTACTTCACGACTCAACAACTGATTTGCTGAAGTCGCGTTTCGTTCCCAGAATCTCATGTAGGGAGAGCGTATAGTATGGGGACTATTCATCACATTATGACCTTAATAAAACAAACATGTTTTAAGGTAATCGGTACGTCAGGATGTCAATTCAAAAGACAACTGTGTACTTATATTTTCCCATTACTTTCATTTTGAGACAGTTCCACTTGAAAGTTAATGCAAACTATTATCGAGTCAAGATAGTTATAAACTAGGGAAAACTTACATTTTACAAACAACAAACAGAACACTCGAGTCTAGTACATTTAGTAGAAAGGGGCCTATAACGCTAACCTTGTGATTCCTTAGTGTATGCATTCAGGGATATATATTAATCGGGTTCGACAGGTAGTCAGATGCGTGCTTTCCGTTTCATTTCCTGTTCTTTGTTTGGTTGTGGGCTTAGAGCAGATTCACCCAGCCTATTATCTATTCGATCTTAGCTGTATATATATATATATATATATATATATATATATATATATATATATATATATATATATATTCCGTATACACTAGGTAATCATAAGGGGTACCAGGTATGCGCCAGGTCATAGGATAGTAATTCAATGCACAGTTTTCTAGTACAAAACATACTTCTCAAATAGAACTTTTGATATACAAAACTAGAAACTTACTAGTAAAGGGTTTAATCCATTTTATTAAACCAGTATAACTTAAAGGACCTTAGGTGGTTAATTCTATAATACCTTAGTTTATACATCAGGGTTATATATAATTAATACCCGATAGGTAGTTGGATGGGTGCCTTCCGCCTCATTTCTTGTTCCTTGTTTGGTTGTGGGCTTAGGGAAGATTCACACAATTAACTATCTATTCGATATTAGATTATATATAGCTAGTATAAACTAAGTGATTATAGAAGGAACCACTGTGGTTACCATTTTTATTATAAGAAATAAGGGTTTTCTTAAAGAATCTTTTCATCAAATATAAAGAAACTATTACATTTAACTCCATGAGTACCAAGTGAATATGCCAGGGTTATATACAACGACGATCTAACAAACAATGGGATGCGTGCTTTCCGCTTCAGTTCCTGTTCCTTGTTTGGTTGTGGGCTTAGGGCAGATACACACAACCGATTGTTTATTTACTTTGGGTTTTATATAACTTGGATCCGTTTAGTACTTATAGAAAGGATTGTAGAGTCGTTTTTACTTATCTTTCATCAAAGCAGGAAATATAGGATTTTCTGGAGGAACATGCAACTTTTCTAAACCGAACTTACAACATACTACAACTTTCTTACAACTTACATTACATCACTAAAATAATATGAACTCACCAGCTTAAATGCTGATCTACGCTTTCAAAATAACTTGTATTCTCAGGAGACCAGTCGATAGGTACACGCATTGGGATTCAGAATATGGAGCAGTATAGCTTCATGTCTTTTTGTTATTTACTTAGTAGTCTATGTTCTGTGAGCCACATACTTTGAAAACACTTTCTTTCTAATGAAATGGTTGTTTATTACTTTGATTACTATGATGCATGTCTTGTGATACTAAACATGACATCCTCCACCCCCGAACATTTTCATCGTTCCGGTTTTGGGGTGTGACAATCTCCAGAATGGCACGATCCCTAAGGAAGAGAAAAATGAAAGCGCATTGAAAACAAGGATCTCAAGGTTCCTTCTAATCCTATGTAAGTTGTATAAAAAATATGTGGCAGGACCATACCTCAGGTGTTTAGAAGATCATGAAGCTGCAGAGGTCCTGAAGGACATCCTCGAAGGGGACTGTGGCAACCACACTGGGGGCAGATCCTTATGTTCCAAAGCATTAAGAATAGGATACTACTGGCCAACAATGAAGAAACACTCATTCCTCCCTGCACAAAAATGTGACGCTTGTTAAAGAAATAACAACATCCTATACCTATTACGGAACCTCTACATCCTATCATTTCCCCTTGGCTATTCATGAAATGGGGAATAAATATAGTAGGAAAATTGCTAGTAGTCCCTGGAGAAAAATCTCCATGCTAGTGATGACTGACTATTTCTCAAAGTGGATAGAAGTTGAAGCCTACGTACTAATAAGAGACAGAGAAGTAGTCTCCTTCATCAAACGTAACATCTTGACTAGATTCGGAATCCCAACTGAAATTATATGCGACAATGGATCCCAATTCATATGCAATAGAACAAGGGATTTTTACACATGAATGGGAATCAAGATGGTGATGTCTACTCCTATCCACCCTCAAGCCAATGTCCAAGCAGAGTCCATTAAAAAATTATTGTAAGCAAATTAAAGAAAAGGTTGAATGGGAAGAAAGGAAGATAGGCAGAAGAGTTTCATTTCGTATTATGGGCAGATAGAACCACTTCCAAGATAGCTACGGGCCAAACTTCTTACTTATTGGTTCTTGGAACGGAAGCAATGATCCCCACCGAAGTAGTGATCCCCTGTCACACCCCGAACCGATGAAACAACATAATCGTCCGAGGGTGGATGACGTCATATACAATATCATAACAATTGTATAGTAGAGATCAAAGCAAACACATCCATTATAAATATAATTGATAAAGTTACATGGTTTGTATGTGTTACATGTTTCTCAAATTAGTTACAATATGATGATCTAAGACTTGACTGATGTTTTAACATCTCATCTTCAAAAGCCTACTGTTACATGTCTTAGCTGTTCCCTGAGAATACAAGTAGTTTTGAAAAGAGTGTCAACATTAAAGTTAGTGAGTTCATAAGCTTTTGTAAGAAAATCTATTGTTTTTCCTTGTAAAATGTATTAGTGAAATGTCAGAAAATCCAATATTTTATGTTATGTGTAACGTAGTCTTTGTTCCTTGAAAAAGATAGTGTATTTTTTTCTATAAAATCCAATATTTTCTTTGGTATGTAATGTAGTCTTAATACCTTAAGACCGGAAATGTATAAATATCGTTGTACTTGGGAAATAGTTTAATGTAGTTTTATATCTTTATAAAACTTTTCGAATGTATGTTGTCCCAATATGTAAGTTGTGTTGTACTATATATATGGTATACTATAGTGTATCTGTGTAAAATCCTTTTGAATGCATGTATCTAGAAAATGTAAATTGTATTGTACTAGAAAATTGTGTAGCATAGTTTTATATGAATAAAACTATTTGAAGATATGTATGTAAACCAAACGTATTGTTAATACCAAATTGTCAATTATTGTAACCATGCTTAACAAATGTTGGTCTGTTACGACGTTCTTCAGGTGTTGGAATGTTACGACATTTGTCACCCCAGACCTGCCAGTCTAAATGTAACTAACTGTTTAGGTGCGGGATTGTCAGTCACGTATAGATCTATACACAATTGTCATGCTCTCCCTCCAGAAGACTCTGATTATAAAAATAGGACTATTGTTGGTACTTAGGTAAGTACCTGAAGACATCTCTCACAAAACTATATTAACTGATTACGTATAGTGCAGTGAAAATCTCTTGTTCTTGTATTTGAATGTATTCTCCTTCTATAGAGTACATGTAATACGAAAATAATTATTTATTTTAAATAATTATATCTTTTTCCCCAACATGGTAAAATAATGTGAATGTTCTATAAACTATACCTATTATAGTTTATATACAATGTTTCGTTTGGAATAGTGAATCATTTGTATGATCATTACCATTGTTACTATAATAATATAGTGAAATGAAATAATAATTATATATGTTTATATAATTATATCCTTTTATTCAACCTGTTACAAAAGGGTTAAAGTTTTATTGAAATCGAATGTATATCCGTAAGTATATTTATATTTTACAAAAAATATAAATGTAACGGTTTGTATGTTAACACAATTTATCTTGTGTTTTACTTGTATTCCCCCCTAAAATATATAAAAATTATGAAAACGTAGGGGTATGAACTCACCTTGGGTGTGTTTTTGGCAGGGTAGCGGTGTAAGTGGCGATGTTCTTTGCGTTAGAACACATGAATATAGTTGTATCCTAATTTATTTTAACACATGATATCGTGTATAAATTAGACAAACTATTAGAGTAAATTACACGGATGGTCCCTATGGTTTGGGGTAATTTGCGTATTTGGTCCCTAACTTATTTTTTTAACTCGGAAGGTCCCTACTGTTTGTTTTTGTTACGCGCTTGGTCCCTGTTTTACCTAAAAATATTATTATTTAAATAAGGAAAAATGATGAGATGTGTAAGATAAGATGAGAGGGGTGGAGTTAAGGGTGTGTTTATTTAAATAAATAAATAAATCAAGGGAAATAGTCTTTTTTGGTAAGACAGGGACCAAGTGCGTAACAAAAACAAACGATAGCGACCTTCCGAGTTAAAAAAATAAGTTAAGGACCAAACGTGCAAATTTCCCTAAACCATAGGGACCATTCGTGTAATTTACTCAAACTATTAATAAAGTGTTATTTAAAATTAAATTATTATATAAGTAAACTTACCGATTAATTCTAAGAACTAATTGAAAGGTTTGATCTTCCTGGGAATCGCTTGACAAAGTTCTTGAGGATGTACTTGAAGGTATACTAGAAAGGTTCTTGAAGATATGAAGATGTGAAAGAGCTTTTATGATATTTGAGAGCAAATGAAAAGGATTTTGAAGTTGAAATAATATAAATGAAGCGGTGATTTCGGTTGAATATATATATATATATATATATATATATATATATATATATATATATATATATATATATATATATATATATATATATATATATATATATATATATTTTAGGGAGTGTGCCACCGCTTGAAATGAGAGTTTTCGGCTTATCCTCCAAACCGAAGTCCTTGTTTTCGATCAAAACTCCAACCGAGAATTAAGGGTTCTCAGTCTCTAGTGTCTTCGGTCAAAAGGTGTTCTCAGTGGAGGGATCTCAGTCTCGCATGCTTTTCGTCCTAGGGGATCTCGGTCCCTTTGGTTCTCGGTCCAAATGGTTTCACAATGGAGGATTTCGGTTTTAGTGCTTTTTGATTTCAAAAAACCAAAAGTACATAAAAGTAGGGGTATAATTTACCGTATTTTGGTGTATAATATTTAGCTATTAAATTCTTTGACTTATGTTCGACTTCTTATGACTTTCATTGACTTTCTTTGACTTTTATTGACCCGAAATAACCGATTGTTACATTAACCCCCTGTTAGAGGGAATTTCGTACCGACATTATTTCTAAAGTGGCACTCATGAACTAGGGAAAAGATGTGGGTACTTTTGTCTCATCTATTCTTCCTGTTCCCAAGTGAATTCAGGTCCCCGCTTGGCATTCAAGCGAACCTTCACTATTGGTATACGGCTTTGTTTCGTTCTCTTGATTCCCCTGTCCATGATTTCCATAGTTTCCTCCAAGAAGTGTAGACTCTCGTTTATATCGATTTCATCAAGCAGGATTACAAGAGTCTTGTCGGACAGACACTTCTTTAGATTGGACACATGGAAGGTGGGATGTATGTTGCTAAGTTCTTGTGGTAGTTTTAGTTTGTATGCCACCAGACTGATTCTTGAAAGGATCTTGAATGGTCCGATGTACCTTGGATTTAGTTTTCCTCATTTGCTGAAACGTATCATTCACTTCCAGGGTGAGACCTTTAACAGGACGCGGTCACCAACCTAGAACTCCAAGGGTTTTCGTCATTTATCCACATAACTCTTTTTTCGATCCCTAGATACTTTTAGTCGTTCCTAAATTTGGACGATCTTCTTTGTAGTTTCTCATATGATCTCAGGACAGGTGAGAGTGCTGTCAGGAACTTGTTTCTTTGCTATTTGTGTATCACCCACTTCAGCCCAACACAGAGGGGATCTGCATTTGCGGCCATAGAGGGCTTCAAATGGAGCAACTTTGATGCTAGTATCATAGTTGTTATTGTATGAGAATTCGACGAGTGGTAAATGGATATCCCAAGCTTTACCAAAATCCATCACACATGCTCTCGACATGTCTTCCAACGTCTGAATAGTTCTCTCACTTTGCCCATCAATCCGGGGATGGTACGTTGTACTCATGTCGAGTTTGGTTCCCAAGGAATTTTGCAGCGATTGCCAAAACCGTGAGGTAAATCTATGATCTCTATCCGAAATAATGGATATTGGCACCCCATGCAACCGTACTATCTCTTTAATGTATGTCATGGTTAACTTTTCCATGTTTTGTGTTTCTTTTATTAGCAGGAAGTGCGCGGATTTGGTTAATCTGTCAACAATTACCTAAATGGTGTCATGACTACCCGTGGTCTTGGGCAACTTGGTTATGAAATCCATAGTTATCCGCTCCCACTTCCACTCGGGTATTTTTGGTTGTTGTTGTAAACCTGAAGGCTTCTGGTATTCTACCTTGACTTTGGCGCAAGTCAGGTACTTGCCCACATAGGCAACGATTTCTGCTTCATGTTTAGCCACCAATAAAGTTTCTTGAGGTCTAGATACATTTTGTCCGAATCGTGATGGACAGAGTACCTAGTTTTATGAGCTTCGTTCATGACAACGTCTCTGAATCTGCCTAATCTCGGTATCCAGATTGGATCCATGAGATAGCGAGATCCGTCATCCTTGACTTTCAGATTTTTATCCATTCCTGTTAAGGCTTCACCTGCCATATTCACGGGTTTCAAGGCTTCCAGCTGAGCCTCTTTGATCAGCATGGACAGGTGTGAATATATGGTCATGGTTAATAACTTTACTCAGCCTACCTGAGTACTCCTTTCGACTAAGGGCATCTGCTACTACATTGGCTTTGCCTGGATGATAGTGAATTTTGCATTTGTAATCATTTAGTAGTTCTACCCATCATCGCTGCCTCATGTTAAGTTCCTTTTGATCGAAGATGTGCTGGAGGCTTTTATGATCTGTGAAGATTGTGCACTTCGTACCATAAAGGTAGTGTCCCCAGATATTTAAATCAAATACAACCACTCCTAGCTTGAGGTTGTGTGTAGTATAGTTGACCTCGTGGTTCTTAAACTGTCTCGAGGCATAGGAAATGACCTTTCCTCGTTGCATAAGAACGCAGCCTAGCCCTTGCTTGGATGCATCGCAATAAACTACAAAATCCTCTGTCCCTTCTGGGAGGGACAAGATCGGGGCATTGCAAAGGGCTTGCTTTAGTGTTTGGAAAGAAGTTTCTGGTTTCTCCTCCCAGTTGAAGGTTACTCCCTTCTGAGTCAAGGTGGTGAGTGGCTTTGCAATCTTAGAGAAATTTTGAATGAACCTTCTGTAATAGCCAGCGAGGCCTAAGAATTGATGAATTTCTGTTGGAGTTCTTGGTGTCGCCCAGTTTTCGATTGCTTTGATTTTGGAGGGATATACGTGAATTCCTTCCTCGTTGACTACATAGCCTCAGAAATTCACCTTTCGAATCCAGAATTCGCATTTTGAGAACTTTACATATTACTTTTATGCTCTTAATGTTTCCAAGACTTGTCCTAGGTGTTGACTGTGTTCTTCTTTACTTTGTGAGTAAATTAGTATGTCATCGATGAATACTACCATGAATTTGTCTAAGTAAGGTCGGCATACACGGTTCATCAGGTCCATGAACACCGCAGGTGCGTTTGTTAATCTGAAGGGCCCTACTATGAATTCACAGTGACCGTAGCGAGTCCTGAATACAGTCTTGGGATATCTCCCCCTAGACTCGTAACTGGTGGTATCTGGATCTGAGGTTGATCTTTGAGAAGTAACTTGCTCCTTGTAATTGGTCGAAGAGGTCGTCGATCCGAGGTAAAGGGTGTCAATTGTTTATGGTGAGTTTATTTAGTTCTCGATAATTTATGCACATGCGGAGCAATCCATCTTTCTTCTTCACGAACAAGACCGGTGCTCCCCAAGGTGAGAAGGTCGGTCTGATGAACCATTTGCTTAGCAGTTCGTTCAGTTGACTGGATATTTCCTGCATTTCTGTCGGTGCTAAATGGTATGGGGATTTGGCTACTGGGGTAGCTCCGGGGATCAAGTCGATTCGGAACTCGGCTTGGCGTTTGGCAGGTACTCCTAGAATATCTTCGGGAAATACTTTGGAGAAGTTATAGACTTCAGGAATATCCTTTATGTCTTTTGTCTCTTGTTTCTTATTAACCGCATGAGCTAAGAAGGAGTAATATTCTTTGTGAAGATACCTTTAAGCTTTGACAGAGGAAATTATTTGAAGATTCGTGTCGGGTTTGTCGCCATAAATGACGAGGGTTTCGCTATTTGGCAGATTAAGGCGAATGGCTTTTTCGTAACACAGGATATTGGTATGGTGAGGAATTAACAAATCCATGCCAATGATGACGTCGAAACTTTTTATTGTGACGGGCATCAGGTCGATTTGGAAAGAGTAGCCGTTTAGAGTGAGGGTACATCCTGTGTATATATCATTAGTGCTCTCTACTTTTCCGTTTCCCATTCCTATAGTGAATGTGTCTTTTACTGAGTAGGGGTTTTGTTTTATTAAGTGTTTAAACTTGTGGCTCACGAAACTTTTCTCTGCACCAATATCGAAAAGTATGCATGCATAAGAATTATCGAGGACGAACGTACTGTCACCACGGTAGGATCATTCACCGCCTCCTCCCTCCTTTCTTATAGCCATTCCACCAGATAAGGGCCTTGTTAGAGAAAGTGCATGCTGCAAATTTGACTTTTCTTGCTTCGGGACACGCATAGATTTCGAACACTGATTCTGTCTTTCGAACTAGTATGTTAGAGCAATGACACCTCCGGTGCCATCAAAAGAATTAAGTTTACAATTCGTGAAGTCTTTGTAGGAACATTCCGTTGGATGTCCCTGAGTGTCTCCCTGGCCAGTGTTATTAGTACTGCGTCCTGAACCACTGATGCCATTTGTGTCAATTTGCGCCACGGCGGCTGTTACAACAACTTGGAAAATAACAATGTCTATTTGCTGAGGAGGTGGCGGTGGTGGAGTTGGTGTTGCGTTGTTGACGCGCCTATTGGCTTACGCGGTGGCATCTTTCTGCCATAAGGGTTTAAGAGTGGAATATTGATAAATATTTGATGATGGATATGACTCGAGCATTATCAAAACATAGTGTATTATCTATTTAGTTATGCTGACTGAGTAAGAATAGCAGTAAAAGACACATGAAGGGTCTAGTTGTATAGTTCTATAGTGTCATAAAATACTCCTATATTATTTTAACTTTAGTTTTTGTTCTAGTGTTTCTTGGTATGTAGTGTTGGTAAGTTTTAGACTTGTTGTTCACCATGACTATTCCCAAACACATGTTGGTCGTATCTCAAATAAATATAGTTGATCATGCTATATTTATCTCAGATATTATTACATAACTGTCTAGGCTTAACTGCTATGTCCAACTCATCTAAATACTTTTATTTAGTTCTTACTATGATAATGTTTCTGGTATGTATGCATGTATGTATACTTTGACAAAAATACTAGTATTTTAACATTATACTTTTAGTCAGATCGTCTTAGCCCCATTGTATTTATAGTTGTATATCTTATGTGGTTTTATATACTTAGTTCACTATAAACAATGTTGTGATACCAATCTATCACACCCCCGAACTGATGAAACAACGAAAATGTTCGAGGGTGGATGACGTCATGTACAGTATCATAACAAGTGTATAATAGAGATCAAAGCAAACACAACCATCATAAATATAACTGATAAAGTTACATGGTTTGTATGTGTTACATGTTTCAAAAATCAATTACAATATGATAATCTAAGAATTGGCTAACGTTTCAATGTCTGATCTTCAAAAGCCTGTTGTTTCCTGCCTTAATGGTTCCCTGACAATACAAGTACTTTTGAAAAGAGTGTCAACATTAAAGATGGTGAGTTCATAAGCTTTTGTGAGAAAATCTGTTGTTTTTCCTTGTAAAATGTATGAGTGAAATATCAGAAAATCCAATATTTTCTATTACGTGTAATGTAGTCTTTGTTCCTTGAAAAAGATAGTGTATTCTTCTAGAAAATCCAATATTTTCTTTGGTATGTAATGTAGTCTTAATACCTTAAGACCGAAAATGTATGAATATCGTTGTACCTGGGAAATAGTTTAATGTAGTTTTATATCTTTATAAAACTTTTCGAATGTATGTTGTCCCAATATGTAAGCTGTGTTGTACCTTATATATGGTATACTGTAGTGTATCTGTGTAAAACCCTTTTGAATGCATGTATCTAGAAAATGTAAAGTGTGTTGTACTGGAAAATAGTGTAGTTTAGTTTTATATGAATAAAACTATTTGAAGATATGTACGTAAACCAAACATATTGTTAATACCAAATTGTCAGTTATTATAACCATGCTTAACAACTGTTGGCCTGTTACGACGTTCTTCAGGTGTTGGAATGATACAACATTTGTCACCCCAGACCTGTCGGTCTAACTGTAACTAACAGTTAAGGTGCATGATTGTCAGTCCCGTATAGATCTATACACAATTGTCACGTTCTCCCTCCAGGAGACTCTGGTTATAAAAACAGGACTTTTGTTGGTACTTAGGTAAGTACTTGAAGACGTGTCTCACAAAGCTATATTAACTTTTTACGTATAGTGTAGTGAAAATCTCTTGTTCTTGTATTTGAATGTATTCTCCTTTTATAGAGTATGCATAATATGAAAATAATTATTTATTTTATATAATTATATCTTTGTCCCCAACATGGTAAAATAATGTGAATGTTCCATAAACTATACCTATTATAGTTTATATACAATGTTTCGTTTGGAATAGTGAATCCTTTGTATGATCATTATCATTGTTACTATGATAATATAGTGAAATGAAATAATAATTATATACGTTTATATAATTATACCCTTTTACTCAATCTGTTACAAAAATGGTTAAAGTTTTATAGAAATCGAATGTATATCCGCAAGTATATTTATATTTTACAAAAAATATAAATGTAACGGTTTGTATGTTAACAAAATTTATCTTCTGTTTTACTTGTATCCCCCCCAAAACATATAAAAATTGTGAAAATGTAGGGGTAGGAACTAACTTCATGTGTGTTTTTGGCGGGGTCGCGGTGTGAGTGGCGATGTTCTTCGCGTTAGAAGATGTGAATATAGTCATATCCTAATTTATTTTAACACATGATATCGTGTATAAATTAGATAAACTATTAATAAAGTGTTATTTAAAATTAACTAATATAAGTAAACTTACCACTTAATTCTAAGAATTAATTGAAAGGTTTGATCTTCATGGGAATTGCTTGATGAGGTTCTTGAGGATGTACTTGAAGGTAGACTGGAATGGTTCTTGAAGATATGAAGATGTGAAAGAGCTTTTATGATATTTGAGAGCAAATGAAAAGGATTTCGAAGTTGGAATAAGAGAAATGAAGTGGTGATATGAAGATGTGAAAGAGCTTTTATGATATTTGAGAGCAAATGAAAAGGATTTCGAAGTTGGAATAAGAGAAATGAAGTGGTGATTTCGGTTGAATATATATATATATATATATATATATATATATATATATATATATATATATATATATATATATATATATATAAGGGGTAAGAATGAGGTGACATGTTCATTGAAAAGGGTAATCTATCATTTTGGGAGTGTGTCACCGCTTGAAATGAGAGTTTTCCGCTTATCCTCCAAACCGAAGTCCTTGTTTTTCGTAAAAAGTCCAACCGAGAACTAAGGGTTCTCGGTCTCTAGTGTCTTCGGTCAAAAAGTGTTCTTGGTGGAGGGATCTCGGTCTCGCATGGTTTTCGGCCTAGGGGATCTCGGTCCCTTTGGTTCTTGGTCTAAATGGTTTCACAATGGAGGATTTCAGTTTAGTGCTTTTTGATTTCAAAAACTGAAAATACATAATGTGGGTGTATAATTTACCATATTTTGGAGTACAATATTTAAATATTAAATTCTTTAACTTATGTTTGACTTCTTTTGACTTTCATTGACTTTCTTTGACTTTTATTGACCCGAAATAACCGATTGTTACATCCCCGTAGCAAGATATCTACTTCAAAACCAAGAGAACAACAACATGATCTTGGCCCAGGATCTCGACACCATGGATGAACTTAGGGATCTCACCAAGATCTGTATTGCTGCTCATCAACAAAGGATCACGAAAGCATACAATAAAAAAATAAGGATCAGGAGATTCCAAGTAGGAGACGTGGTACTAAGAAAAAATTTCCAAAATACCAAGGATCCTAGTGCAGGTAAACTGGCTCCCAAATGGGAAGGGCCATACCTTATAGGTGTTGAAGCATGTAAAGGAGCATATTGGTTGGCCACATTAAATGGAGATGTTTTACCAAGATCCTGGAATGCGATACATCTTACGTAAGATTAGTCATCTCATGATATACTCAAGGTACGCATGCTATTTACCATTGATCCTTTGCTTTTCATTATTCATTTTCTTCAAATATTATTATTGACTTAAGCATTGGAGGTGCGTTAGCCAGGCTAACAACCACCCCTAGCTAACATTTTCTGTATGTAGAGAATCAGGATCTTGCTACTCAAGGATCCTGATCTTTGAGGATCCTGACATTTAAGGATCCTGACATTCAAGGATCTAGATGCTTAAGGATCCTAACATGTAAGGATCCTGAGTTCCAAGAATCTTGAACAAGCGGACTTTCTAGGACCCTGATGTCCAAGGGACCATTAAGAACCCCTTAAATAAAAGATATCCGGTAATTCACAATATGAATCTCCTAAGAACAGAGATTGATCATCTCTCCGACGAATAAGGGTACTTAATCCCCTCTATGGTTTAAAGAGTTAATTACCATTTTCATATGAGTTAAGGTTCTTACACTTCTCTTGGATGCATGATGTCTAACTATGGGATGTGAATAAGGGGATCATTTCATGCTTCAGTTACTTGGCAACCCTCTTATTTCTAAACATGGGTTAAGAACCTTAAGTTTGAGCCTAAGGTTTATAAGATTTACATGTTATCCTATGTTGGTATCTTCCGCAGAAATTTCCTAAGGTTTATAACATTTACATGTTATCATAAGTTGGGATATTCCCTACAAAATCCCTAAGGTTTATAATATATGCCTGTTATCTTATGTTGGGATCTTCCCCATAATATTCTTAAGCTCTATAACATATACATCTTATCTTAAGTTGGGATCATCCCTAGAAAACTCCTATGCGTTATAACATTCTCCTGTTGGGATTTTCCCTAGAAAATACATAAAGTTTATAATATTTTCATATTATCATACGGTTTGGAATTTTTCCCAATGAGTCATTAAGAAAACAAGATTCATAGCGAAGACTTTTCTCAAGCTAAAGATAAGGATCCTTCCTGAAATTTAACAAAATAAATAAAGATTCCTTCAAGCATCAAGCTCATACGAAGACAAGGAGTTCATAACTTTAAATTCCTCCTAAGATCACCAGGTTCCGTCTATCCTTATTCTCGAAAAACTTCAAGCAAAAATTTAAGGATCCTGAACTTTTTTAGGGTACTAAGAAAAAATCGTTTAGTTAGTAGAATTCGAGTGTACCAAAAATGATTCACTAAAGGATTTTGTCTCGAGATTGTTTGCAGGAACCAAATTTGCAGGATCCTGACTATTTAAGGATCCTAGTATCATAACAACCATACAGAAGAATTAAGAAAGAAATATGAAAAGGAAACACAACCATTTCATTCGAAATGGGTTTTACACCAACCCAACCAAAAGATTAATTGTTTCACATTAATGATGAAAATAAAAACTACCTAAACTAACTTATTGCAGGCCTAGACCTTAGTCGGGTCATCATCGGCCGCATCCTTCTTCTCCCCTCCATCAGTCAGTCGCAGTACATGATCCCGATTGGCGCTGGCAGGCTTGCCAGTTAATTTATCCAGTGCCTCGTGCCAACCGTCCACATCCCAAGAACTTGCATTCTCCAGATCCTCCGTAAGACGGATCTTGGCCTCCCAAACGGCCACTACAACACTGAACTTAGCATCAGAGATCACTTCCTCCATCTCAAGAAAGTGCTCCTCCTCCTTTTTAGCCTTCTCCTTGCTGAGCAGCTCCACTATCCTTAATAGATCAACATTGGTCACTTTCCACATCTGATCTTATCCCTGAACAGCTTGTTCAGCTCTCTCTGCTCATATCCTTAGATCATCGGAAACATGATCAGAGACCTGAAATAAAGGCATAATGGTTCAGCAAAAGGTAGAAATGATAAGACGAAGAATAAAACTGACACTTACAACTTGGGAGAAAGAGACTAATTTCTGGAGCGCTTCCTCAGCCCCAAGGCTCTCCAAAGATAGACCTACAGACTCAACAGTTTTCCTTTTTGGGATCCCAGTGTCTTCCCTGTCAAGTCAATGGTCAATCTTTTGGGAGGAAAAGAAGATGAGTGCTTCTCCTTTTCACCACCAGATGATTCTTCGACATGGCAGTGTCAAGATCAGCAAGTCCGAAGTGAGCATTAGAGCGAGTGAATTTGGATCCTAAATATATAACAGAAGACTATTAAAATAGGTTATCACAAGCAAAAGGAATCAGGGATCCTTACCTGTCGACATGAGGTCAGTGGCAGAAGACCTTTCTTGCAGAGTGGCTTGATCAGATAGAAAGGATCTTTCAGCTTCAGACAGGGCCAAGAACTTCTCAATCTTCTCTTCAGATTCCTTAGTAATAGGGACAAGCTATTCAAATTTGAATGCTGCAAAAATCAAACAAAATAAGAATATCTGAATTGCAAGATCCTAGTATTAATATAAAAGAATCCTAACCTTCGTGACCTAGGTATCCGACAAGAGATCCCCACTGGGCACAGAGTCACATCTCACAAAAGGTATTTTTCTTTCCAAACTCTATCATTATGTTTGGTTTTCAGGACAAGAGGAGATCTGTGGATTTTGACTTTGAGGAGAAAGCGATAATTCCTGAAGGTTGTGAGAGTATACATGCAAGCCAATTCAGGAAGACCTATATCACGGCCCTTTGATTAACTTACTTGGTCGATCCAGTATAAGATCCACCAAACAATCGGCATGGCTTGAATATAAGATCCCCAGTCACCCTGAAGAATTCAAAGACGAATCCAGGGAAAGGGTATTTCAAACCCAGGAAGAAGGGGTATTTGAGAGAAGCACACCCAGGTAGGAGAAACAAAGTTAGGTTGGATGAGAGGATCAAAGGGACTAAAAACGGCTTCAGGATGGAAGGCTCCATTGAGTCTCAAAGACCAAATATCATTGTCACCGAAGGAACACGTCTCCTTATAGCAGATAATCCCTTGGTCGATGAAGTCGTCTTCAGGGAAAGCTAAAATACTTTTGCGAAAAATGGCCATTTTTCTAACCATGATCGAAGAAATAAAAATGTAAAAGAAAAATAGATAATTACCTTCCAATAAATCGCCGGTAATCAAAAGATGGGAAGGGAGAGTAAAGAAACTTCAGAGACAAACCACCTTTATTTATACTGAACCAACAACTGATTTGACCGCTAGATAATAGCTAATAATCCATCTGTTAGAATTTGTATTATTCTAGACATTAAGGGTTAAAATTTAAAAATTACTATTATCTCTTTCCATTTATTTACTATAAGTTACTCCTTTAATATTATTGAAACTAACTCACATATTTCATGTATAAGTTGGGGGAAATTGTTAGGGCTAGGATCTCTAAACTATATTGAGATCCTGAAATCCAGGGATCCTCAAAGGCTTAGGATCCTCAAACCTCAGGATCCCAAATACACCTCCGAATCCTGACTAATATTTTTATTATTAGTAACAGACATATATTCTTTTGTCTTTCTCACATGTGCAAAAATAACTAGTTAAAGTCATACATGCAACAGATAGTCATTAGAACTATGCAAAAGACCCAGAGGAACAAGTCAAGCAAACGACTATAAGTAATCTTGGAGGATCCCAGAATTCTCAGAGTTCTTGTTGTTAGGGTTTGACTATATAAAACACTTGTAATCATCACACTACACATGGTTTTTTGGCAGAACACTATCACTTGTACTATTATTCATTTCACTGTCTCTGTAATTTTCATTTCAATCAATAGAAAACATCAAGGCAGGTGATCGTTATCACCTCCCAAGGTTTTATTTTGGAGATCCTAACAAGGATCAAGGTCTCTCATTGTAAAAGATTCGTGTTGCATTGATTCATATTACTTATTTGCTCTATATTGAACATCACAACCTCTCATACACTTTGTTTAATTTCAGTTAAATTATTTTCTGACCAAAAGAATGACTATCTCAAGGAATGTGGAATAGTTTCACAATTGACTACTACGAGGACACCATAACTAAATAGTGTGGCTGAGAGGCATAATCGAACCTTGTTAGACATGGTATGTTCCATGATGAGTCAAGCTTCTCTTCCCATTTCTTTCTAGAGGTATGAATTAGAGACAGCCACCCATATCCTCAATCTTGTCCACACAAAGAAGGTTTCCAAAACACCTCACGAGATATGGACATGGAAAGTTCCCTCGTTAGCACATATCAAGGTCCAGGGTTGTGAAGCTTTCATTAGATGAGAGACTCGAGACAAGCTAGAAACTAGACGTAAGAAGTGTATTTTCATTAGCTACCCACAAAAGTCTTTTGGATATTGTTCTACGAACTAGTGAGAACGTGGTCTTTGTATCAGGAAAGGGAGTCTTTCACAAGAGATTGCTCATATGCAAAAAGGACAGTGGGAGTACAATTAACTTTGAAGAGATTCAAGAATCAACCATTGAATGAACCTTAGAAGACACTAACTCTCAACTAGAGGATGTGACTCATGTTGAGCCTATTGACAATTCATTACCTCCTCGTCGATCGAGTATAGTTAGCATACCACCTAAGTTATGTTGTTTCCATATAACTATAGACGATAACATGTTTTTCACTGATCCTACACTGGTAATTTTGGATGAGCTAGCTAACTACAACGAAGAGATAGCAAGCTAAGTGGAAAGGGGAAATGGCCAACGAGATCAAGTCCATCTATGATAACCAAGTTTGGAATTTGGTTGGTCAAGAAACTGGTCAAAAGACTGTGGATTGCAAATGGATCTTCAAAAATATGACCGACATGGATGGAAAGGTACATACCTTCAAGGTAGAATGGTTGTGGAGGGGCTTTATTAAACCACAGTCAATGACTATGATGAGACCTTCTCACCAGTGGCCAAGAAAAAGTATATTAGTATAGTGATCGCCATAGCTGTCTTTCATGATTATTAAATATGGTAGATGGATGTCAAAACCGCTTTCCTTAACGTGAAGTTGGATGAAGATGTTTACATGGGTCAGCAAAAGGTTTTTGTAGATGCAAAGTATCCTAATAGAGTGTGTAAGCTTGAGGAATCCATTTATGGGTTGAAACAAGCATCTCGCAGCTAGAATATTTCTGTCCATGAGAAACTCAAAGAATTTGGTTTCTTGAGGAGTGAGGATGAGTCATGTGTGTATGTCAAGGCTAGTGGGAGTATAGTAACCTTTCTACTATTGTATGTTGATGACATACTCCTTATAGGAAACAACATTCCAACTCTTCAAGAAGTAAAGTCTTGGCTTGGAAAGTGTTTTGCTATGAAGGATCTAGGAGAGGCAACCTATATTCTTGTGATAGAAATTATAAGGGATATAAATAAAAACTAATTGGTCTTAGTTAGAGTACATACTTGGATAAGGTACCTAAACGTTTTAGTATGGAAAATTCCAAGAAAGTGGAGTTACCTATTCCAAGCAATGCCAAGTTGAGTAAGACTCAGAGACCTTGTACAGATGAAGAGATTTCATAAATGAGTCGAGTCTCATATGCTTTGGCTGTAGGATCGATCATGTATGCTATGAAATGTACTCTCCCTAATGTGTCTTTTGCTCTAAATATAGGTAGTCACTTTCAGGTAAATCCTGGCAGAGCCCATTGGATAGCAGTGAAAAACATTCTCAAGTATATGCAAAAGACAAAGGACATGGTTAGAGTCCTTTATGGCTGTGATATGTTAAGAGTCAGTGAGTATTGTGACGCCAACTTCCAAACAGATAGAGATAACCTTCATTCTCAATCTGGATGGATGTTCCTATTAAATGGTGGAGCGGTTACTTGGAAAAGTTCCAAGTAGGACACGATAGCTGATTCTACTTGTGAATTAGATTACATAGCAGCAAGTGAAGCATCAAAGAAAGCGGCTTGGTTGAAGAACTTCATCGGCGATATCCAAGTAGGTCTTGTTGGATTAGTGTCTAAGTCCATAACTATTTTAGTATGTACTTGACCCGATGGTGCATGGTCCTTTTGGGTTGCCTTCACCAAAGCAACTTGATAGGATGAATTATGGAGAGAAAGGATTAAATATGATTTATTAATATATTATGAGAATAATATATTAAAGGAGAAATCATATTGTTTAATTAATATTTGTCAAGAATTAATTGGTAATTAATTTTGTGGCTAAAAGAGATTAATTAAACTTAAGGGACTGGAATTGTAATTATAAGATAATTGCAATTTGGGCCATGGATTGCCTTTTATTATAAGGTGGATGAATTCTATGGGGAAAGCCCATATGAAATCGTCCAAGGACTTAAGGAAAGGGCTCCATGGGTTGCTTAGGGCTTAAGCATCCAAATTAGGGTTTCCATGTTAGATAACCCTAATTGCCTCACTATATATAGATCCCTTAAGGACAAAAAACGTGGCTAAGCAACCTTCTAGGGTTTTACACGTTTTTGGTAGCCTCCATCCTCTCTCCTCTTCATCCTCTTGCTTGTGGTGTTTGTGAACCATTAGAGGAGTGACATTTGTGACTCTAAGCTTTCTAAAGTCAATAGAAGAAGGATTTGGGATTGTTATTGCTATATAACAATCAAGGTATGATCTAAACCCTTATTATATGTTATATTGATTATCATATGCTAGATCTAGGGTTTATGGTCTTGGATAACTTGCATGTACAATAGAGAAACCTAGATCCAAGCATTAGGGTTTGTATGAGCACATAGGATGTCTTATGACCATAACCCATCAGTGGTATCAGAGCCTAGACTGGTTTCTATTGTATTGATGGTTGACATGTTCAAAAAATTCGATTTTTGATGTTCTGGAGGCTGGACTCGCCGAGTCCATAGCTGAACTCGCCGAGTCCATGCAGACTTGACGAGTCCAAGCTTGACTCGACGAGTCAACTCGTCAGATGGAGTATATATCGGGATTTCTTGCTGTTTTTGCTTTGGAATAGTTACCTTATCATATTAGATCAATATAAATCCGATTTTATGATATATTTGACTATATTCTTGATCTAATTGAAGATATTTATCAATTAATAAGATAATTGTTTCCTTATGTGATAATTGATTAATTATTTTGACTAACTTGATAAATTGTTGTGCAAGAAATCATTAAGTAAATCAAATATGGATAATTATGTGATTAATTGTTAATTTAGATTATTTGTTATTTGATCCTTGTTGTTATGAAAAGTTTCATATTTTCCCCTTAGGTTTTACAGTTTAAATTTGAACCCAAAAGTTTTGTTGTTTTGAATTTAAATAGTTAAAACCCTAATGTTTTGAAAAAGGTTTCAAAACTTGCCCTCAAGTTTTGGAATTTAAATTTTAATTAATAGGTTAATTTTGATGTATATTTAAATTCTAAACCGTAATGTTTTGAAATGTTTCAAAACTTGCCCTCAAGTTTTGGAATTTAAAAGTTGATTAAAAGTTTAATTAGGAATGTTAAATTCTAAAACCATAGTAATGTTTTGAAAAGTTCAAATCACTCCCTTATGGTTTTATTAATTAATTAAGGTGTATAATTAAAAGAGGTTTAATAAATCCATAAAAGTTTAGGTTAACAATTTAATTGAATTAAAAGTATAATTGTTAAATTAAACCACCTAGTATTTTAAAAGTTGTAAAATACACCCTATACTATATATAACATTAAAAGTCTAACATTATATATATATATATATATATATATATATATATATATATATATATATATATATATATATATATATATATATATATGTATGAGTAAAAGTCAGTCTTACCGTTAGTAGGCCTCATTCACGAAGTTGGTCTATAAGGGGTGTTTAAGGAAATTGCCTGTAAAATGGTGATTGAATGGGTATCCACTCTTACCTACCGCACTCTTGACTAGTGGAGGGTCGTTAGCCGAAATGGTAGGATAGGACGAAACCTTCCATTATAAGTATAACGAATTATTAAAGTAACAAAATGTTTTCATAAAATTCCTAATCTTGGTTACTTAGGCAAAAGTGAATTGATGCAATTCCATGAAATTACACTTTGTACCCTTGCAAAGACGTTAGTGGAGCGTGTGTGGTTTACCGGCACACTAAATGGTTCTAAGCAAAGGTAGCAAAGGGTGACTCAATGGTTGTCATAGTTCGGTGGAGTGTGTGTGGTTTACCGGCACATCGAATAGGTGACTGTAACATGTGAGGGCACTATGTAAGTTTGCATGGTTATTCACACCCGCTTTGTGATCCTCGGCATCCCAGTCACAAACAAGAGGTGCATATCGAGATTTAAACATGACATTGAAAGTTCAATGAATCTCAAAGGATCTAGGAGTTTTCATAGATTTAAAACTTAAATTCTTTTTCGTTTTTCGTGGTGGAAATTAGTGAATTGTCATTCACTTACCTTCAAATGTTCTGCAATTTGGGTTACGGCATCCCTCTCCCGAGTTGTAGAATATTGTGTTGGGTCCTAGCCTTAGTATCTCATTTCGGTGATTTACTAAGGACTCGATCAATCAACTAACTTGAATTCGTTTTCTCCCGTATTGTAGATGTCAAAGTTCGACAACTATGGTCTTTCCAAATCCCGTGGAACAAGCATTCCACATGAAGATGGTATTCCACGATTCGATCAAGGAACAAGAAATCATGCTTCACCTCCTCCACCTCCTCCAATTATTCTCCCTAACCCACAAGTTCAAAGGCTTGAAAAGTTCAAGATCACTCAAGCCCTTTTGGCAAGTAAACATAAAGAAGGAAAGCCGGTGTGTGCACACGTCCTAGGGATGAAGTCACACATTGATAGGTTAAGAATGTTGGGATCCGTTGTCTGTGAGGAAATGTCTGTTGATTGGGTTCTTCAGTCACTTCCTAACTCATATAGTGAGTTCGTAAGAGAGTACTATATGCTGAACCGCGACGTGAATCTTATAGATCTCACTTATATGCTTATCGCTGCTGAATCAGAAATGTTTTGGCGCAATGGAAAAGTAAAGTTAATTGGTGAATCTGCCTTCAAGACCTCTATGGATATAGACAATGGCAACGAAAGACATGCTATGATCGAAAAGTTTGATCATATGAGAAAGGCAATGTCTGAAGTAGTTCCATGTCATGTTCCAAAAGAGTCAATTTGCTTTTATTGCCAAGAGAAAGGGCATTGGAGACGAAACTGCCCCATTTACCTAAGAGATCTAAGAGATGGGAGAGTCGAAACGTATGGCTCTAATATAGGTAAAATCCATTAACTAACTCTTTTAAGCTTCTATTCTAGATTCTTAATACATAATGTGATAAGATTACAATTGATGTTTTGTAGGATCGAAGAAAAGAAAGGAAGCTTAAGGGAAGAAGTGAGCAGAATCTAACCGTGAAGGAATGGATTTCGATCGCATTTCTCGAAGATTAGATTCTTGAGCTACTACTTAGAGTTAGAATAAGATTGCTAAGAAAGATGTATTAGCATAGTTTTTTAATGAATTGCATTGTAAGGACAAATTTTTTCCGCAATAAAATAAATTTTCATTTTATATTATTTATTTATCCTTGCAATGGCGTATATGAAAAATTGATGTTTGAATGTTTCTATTATTAGCAATAATGGATTTCGTTCTTATTTATGTTATTTATGGAAAGTCGAGAATTTACCAAATAGGGAGAGTTTCTCATCGCCCAAGTTTCAATTGGACAGAAACTTGGAATCATGCAACTTGGTTGGACGATGAATGAGAAATTTCATATTTGGAAATTAGACTAATTCATTGACAAAGTGTCAAGTGAAAGACTAGGAGATCGAGCACACAAAGTTGCATGTTGATCAAGTCCATCATAAGAGTAACAAATATATTCGTCATGTTTTACTAAAAGTTTAGTAAATGTGATTATACTTACAAGATTAAGTGTAATTATGAATTAATTGAAAAGGTTTAAATCAATAGCAAAACGAATAAGAAGAATCAAGTAGGCAGAAAGATAAAAGTTTCTCCATTCTAAGAAGAAGGGAGAGTACCTTTTATGCTTTATGATAGGTCTTAATGATTAAGAATCATATGTCAATTGATCCTCTAAGTGAGTCTTAGTGCAATTGTATGTCTAAGAAGAGGAATCAAGAATCGAAGAAATGGTTAAATCAAGAAGTCAATCATACTTCGTTCAAAAACAAGTCTTAGAGTAAAGATCGTGACATTGAGTGACAAGAATTAGAAAGGTTTATAACATTCATCAAATGTGGAAAGTTGTGATGTCTTGGATAAGACAAAGACCAACTAGGACCCATTTATGAAGTGTTTTGATAAAAGCTACACTAACTCTTGAATATTTGTTTGTCAAGAAATGGTTATTGACAAGAGAATCTTATATGTCAAGGAGTCAGTGAGAGTCTTAATGATCTTGAAAGGTTTCAAGAACAAATCAAATAAACCTTATCGATCATCACTAGCACACGAGTTGAGGTTTACAACCTATCGTGTTGACATTATTTTGTTTCTGTGCCAATCTAATCGAGTTAATTATGCATGTGAGTCCTATGAGTTCTCATTTAAATGCATAAAAGGCAAGGACCTTGATCAATGGAAAGTACATTGATAAGAAAAGGTGAGCTGCTTAACTACTTGGAAGACATGGTGGGCAGTTGTGCTACTATAAGACAAGAAATCGAGATTAAGAAAGTTCGATCCATATGAGTTTGAATTTGTCATAAACTTTGGTTTTGACAAATTCACATGGATAGGAACAAATACACCGTTTAAATCTAAGTGTCATAAGATTTCCTCCTTCATGAAAATGATTGTGAGGAAATGCGTTCACTAAGAAAGATTTTAAGAAGATAGTGATTGTAAAATTGCATTCTCGAATTCGATTATGGTTACGGTATCCCTTTCCATAATTTGAATTGTGAGGTTTGGCAATTGTTTACACACACATATGAACTACCTAAGGCAAAGGTGTATAAGTTCAAGAAGCCTTGATAAAAGATTATCAAAGCACTAAGTATTAGAAACATGAACTTAAGAAATTCAATAAGCATTGTTTTTCTGAAAGTTAAGTTGTTTCTGAATACATGTCAAAGCTAGTGGGAGCATAAGTGTTATGTTTTATAATAATCATTATGATAGTGGGAGCATAAATGTTATGATTGTATGATTATTAAGGCATGTATTGCAAGTTGGCAATATTAATTATAGAAAACAAGAGTTATACCTTGCAAAGTCGTAAGGGTTGTAAAGTTGTTTTGCTATAATTAAGGGAGATAATATTATGCTTCATTTCAAATCTAAAGGATTAGGTTGAGAAATGTTAATAAATTTAGTCAAGGGTACATAGTGTGTTCTTAAAATTTCGATTATGATTACGGAATTCTTCTTCACAATTCGAATTTTGAAAACATAGCAAATAAAACATTATGCGTCGTGTCCCATACGCTTCGGGTATAGGATCAATTGCAAATGCTTTAATGTTTGACCATTCTAAAATTTTCCAAATGTCAAGCGCATTTAGAGGGAAAAGGGACTAGAATTGGTTTTGACTAAGATAATTAAACAACTATCAAAGGACAATCCAAAGTTTGCCGAGGATTGGTCGCTTGTGAGTAGTTGGAAGCATGGTATTGGATGGACCATATCGACATTATTATGAATAGAAAAGATTCTATTAAGAATGAGTTGTCATATGGAAATTATGGAAATGTTTCCATATTGGATAGACCATATCGACATTATTATGAATAGATAAGATTCTATTAAGAATGAGTTGTCATATGGAAAATATGGAAATGTTTCCATATTGGGAATTGAATATTGAAAATCTATGTCTAGATTAGAAACTTTTATGCAAAAGGATGTTCAAAGGAATGTACTTTGAGTGAGAGACATCATATCTAAGGAATTGTCTTGTAACAACGTCCGATAGAGGACTTTGTAATATCATTGGCAATAGTCTTTGTGACTTTGGTGCAGTGACATTATGGAAGGATCATTGCATAGAATGTTAGAATCTAGCATATTTTAGAAGTAACAAGAATTTGATATTCTTACACTTATGAAAAAGGATTTGGAGTTGTGAAACGAGAATGATTGGAAATGTGTTCAATTTGATCTATTTCACAAAAGTAAGAACCATAGGTAAACATTGTGCGCATGCTAAGAGCATGGGACAAGTGTAGTAATTCAAGTAAGAAGTTGATTACCCGAAACGACAAATAATGAGTAATCAATATGGTGATAAATAAAAGGAGTTTTATTTATACTCAAAGGTTTGAGGCCATATGGGATTAGTATTATTCTTGTGTTTCACATTTGCTTGTTTTTGACTTCCAGAATAATTGAATTTATTAAGAATAATCGAATTATTCGAACGGGCCACAGCCGTTCATATGATGGAAGTAGATATGAATGATGACTGTCATGAATTGGTGTGTGGATTGTCTAAAGAGCATTAGACATAAGCAAATGTTTGCTGCAACATTCATGAGTGCTTATGAATATGATTTGAGCATTGGATCAAACCCACGCTTACTTGGATCACTCCATGAATTGTATCACAAGTGATTGGTGAGACGATAACATCTTATATTCTTGAAACCGAGATGTGTGAGTTGAATCTTGCAAATTGGTTGCACATTGATAATATGTAAATGTACTAGTAAATTGGTGTTATAAAACATATTGTTGTGTGTGATTCGGTGCGTGAGTGCAAGCAAGCATTGTATCAAAGTTTATCCGTTCCTTTTATTCAAAGTAGGATAAAAGCGATATCTTTGGGCCCCTCGATGATTTTGTGATGACAAACGTAAATGCTCAGCCGGACTAGGGCTAATTTGATTTGTTCAATTAGTCAGTCGTCATAAATCGGAAATCGAGATATAGTACAAAGAGAATGATTTGAAATCATATCTCATATGATATCTAGAATGGAGGAATATATGATCCCTTATCTAAAGGACACGCGTATCTGATAGGATCAGAGTTGACAACGACTTTGGAAAGCTACGATTGCAGATCAGGATCTGAAGTCATACGCATAATAGTTATTAGACTTATCCAAGTGGGAGACTGTTGGATTAGTGTCTAAGTCCATAACTATTTTAGTATGTACTTGACCCGATGGTGCATGGTCCTTTTGGGTTGCCTTCACCAAAGCAACTTGATAGGATGAATTATGGAGAGAAAGGATTAAATATGATTTATTAATATATTATGAGAATAATATATTAAAGGAGAAATCATATTGTTTAATTAATATTAGACAAGAATTAATTGGTAATTAATTTTGTGGCTAAAAGAGATTAATTAAACTTAAGGGACTGGAATTGTAATTATAAGATAATTGCAATTTGGGCCATGGATTGCCTTTTATTATAAGGTGGACGAATTCTATGGGGGAAGCCCATATGAAATCGTCCAAGGCCTTAAGGAAACGGCTCCATGCGTTGCTTAGGGCTTAAGCATCCAAATTAGGGTTTCCATGTTAGATAACCCTAATTGCCTCACTATATATAGATCCCTTAAGGACCAAAAACGTGGCTAAGCAACCTTCTAGGGTTTTACACGTTTTTGGTAGCCTCCATCCTCTCTCCTCTTCATCCTCTTGCTTTTGGTGTTTGTGAACCATTAGAGGAGTGACATTTGTGACTCTAAGCTTTCTAAAGTCAATAGAAGAAGGATTTGGGATTGTTATTGCTATATAACAATCAAGGTATGATCTAAACCCTTATTATATGTTATATTGATTATCATATGCTAGATCTAGGGTTTATAGTCTTGGATAACTTGCATGTACAATAGAGAAACCTAGATCCAAGCATTAGGGTTTGTATGAGCACATAGGATGTCTGATGACCAAAACCCATTAGGTCTGACCATTCTGAAGCCAATGGAACTTTTCTGTGATAATGAAGGAGTTGTTTCTTTGCCCAAAGAACCAAGAGATCATGGTAAATCCATACATGTCGATAGAAAGTACCATTACACCAGACATAGAGTTGAAGAAGGTCATATCCTGGAGAAGATCAAATGATCTTCATGCTATTAAGTATGTTGAAGTTCACAATTATGGAGTTCAATGTGATGTTCTTCAAGTTCATGACAAGAAGATTCAAGTTGATTCTCATGAAGATGAAATAGTCTTTCGCTCGATTGGAGTTCAAACCGATGATATTTTGTGTTCTTATGATTCGTTTGAAGGAATGATTCCTTATTGAAAGCCATTAATCCAAGGAATTCACAAGTATTAAACTCGAAAAGATATGATCCAAACTTAGCAAGTTGAAGTTGTGGAAATTGGGTTTGTTCATGAATTCAAATCTTCAAGTTTGAAGAAGATGAAAAGGAAAAAGAAGAAGAAGATCAAATGTAAAAACAAGCAGGTTTATTCACAAAAATCGTCAAATGTTATTGTGAAGCCAAAATACATGAAGCAAATTTGGGTTCCAAAGCAACAATCTCCTAGTGTTGCATTGAATTTGAAGTGAAAACCCAAAAGTGTTGATGGTCTTTATAAAGATATTCTTAGATCGTTGAAGAATACGAAAAACGAGTTGTACATCACACATCATGGGTGGTACAATGTTCAAATGAAGATTTTCTTATTCCAACAAAAAAACCAAGATCTTCAAAATTTGATTCGTTCGTTTCAAACGGAACTCGGATCAACAAAAAGGTATCTCAAATTCTCAAATAGATTCCAAAACGTGAATGATTTCAATTCGCGTTTTGTGTTTTTCATTTTTGATCGCTTTGTCTCATTGGATCAAATCCATTTCTATCCCTTTGATTGATCCAATTATTTTTGTTTAGATCAAAACTAAAATCATATTCTTAAAATTTCTTTTTAAATTTAAAATCAATTTTTTTTGTTTGTTCGAAATTCATCGCTGTTCATTAATCGAAAACTTGAACCCAATATTCTAAATCTGTTACCGTTCACCAGATTATATGAAGCCCAAATCAATTTAATTGATATGTTCATAATTCTCAAACAGATCATCTCTTTGTTTCTTGATCTTCGGTCAAATTCCATTTGAAACACTCTTGGTTTTGTTCGATTGAATCTTTGATTCGTATACCTTTCCAATCGAATATTATTATCGAGTTGGAGGTTGAACAAATGACCTTATAATGCTGATTAGATTCGCTTTGTTTGTTCTATTTCTGCTAAATTCGACTTTTATTTGTTGTTAATCAAAATCGATTTGAGTGATAATATCCATTCTACTTGCTTAATGTTGGTTCGATGGCTGATCAATTCTGTTATTGAAATTGAATCAAAAAGTCAAAGCAAAAGTCAAAATTGATTCTTTAGTTTTCGATCAGTGAATTTTGATTCTAAATTGGTGAATTTTTTATAAGTCGAAGTCTTTGAACATGTCTTGAAATCGAATGGTTTGGAAGTTAGGTCGATTGTGATAATTGGAGTCAAAATCGGTTTTGTCTAATGTTCTTTGGTCGCATACCTAATCGAATTGACGGTGACTGTGTGTCGAAATCAAAGAGGCTTGGTTATTAGTGGTTGGTTGCTTGGGATATCGAATTTGATTTCCATTCCTGTAAATCAATGGTTTGGGAAGCGAATTCAATTTGGAATCGATGGTTGTAGATTTTGACTCTGAAGCTTAAGAGTCATCGATGTGTACAATCGATGATGTCAAGAGTAAAAATCGAATGGGTTTGACTTGATGAAGGTGGTTATAATCTGATTTCATTTTGCATTGATGGGCTGAGGATAATCGTAACGAGTATTGATGAGTATTCACTATTGTTACGTGTGGTTAATTGATATGTGCCGATTCGAGATGGCAATTCTCCCAACAAAATAAAGACAAAAGTTGATGCAATTTTCTGTGTTTTTTTTTTCATATCCCAAAAAGCAACTTACAATCAAATTAAATAGCAGAAAGAAAAAACTAGAAATGCTGAACTAATGGTGGTCGTGGACATTATGAGTGAGCTATTCTCATGCCTAAAATCTGGAACGTGGGAAAAGACTAATTCAACAAAGACTACTTCCAAGGTTAAGGCCTTTCTTCCTGTCAGTTGTTAATCTAAGAACCTGGCAGGCTTACGGATCATTCGTTTGGGCCTGATGACATCTTCTGTTGGGCTAGTGAGTATCAGATTTGTATCAATTGCCCCCTCCTCTACATTGAGCTCGTCCTCAAGCGATTTCTTGATGGAAGTGTTGGTGTAAAACTCTGGAAAGCGAAACCGAAATTCTTCCAGGGGTTCCCACGTGGCTTCTGCGCTATCCAGATTGTCCCATTCTACTAAAACCTCAGTCAATTGCCCGTTACTGCGATCTTGGGGAACTTGTTTTGGACTAATTGCAGTGGTCTCGTGTTGGGCGGTATGTGGTAACGGAATGGGGGTAGGATCACCGTGAGCTTGTCGGAGTAACGAAACGTGGAAGACAGGATGGATTTTAGACTCAGGTGGTAGTTGGAGTCGGTAAGCAACCACTCCAACTTTTTCGATAATCTTGAATGGCCGAAAGTATCTCTTGGTGAGTTTCTTTTTGTCCCGTGAGTGGACTAATTTTTGACGATACTCGCGAAGTTGGAGATAGACCATGTCACCGATTTGGAATTCTTTATCATTTCGGTGAGTATTTGCCAAGGTGGTCATGCGTTGCTGAGCTCGTTTCAGATTTGCTGTAAGAACCGTGCGGAGTCGCTGATGTTCTTTTAGTGTTGTGTCGATGGAGTCTGTGGTGGAAGTGTCTGCCTGGTAGCGATTGAGGTCTGGTATTGGTCTCCCATATAGATCTTGAAACAGAGACATGTTGATGGCGCTGTGGTTCGAAGAAGTATACCAAAACTCTGCCAAGTATAAGAATTTTGTCCAAGTTTTTGGTTCGTCACTTGCAAATGACCGAAGATAATTTTGGAGGCAGCGATTCACCACTTCGGTTTGACCGTCGGTTTGGGGGGTGGTACACTGTGGAGTAACGGAGGTGCGTACCCAGCTGTTTGAAGAGTTCTTTCCAGAACGAGCTAAGGAAGATAGGGTCACGACCTGTAACAATGCTTCGGGGAATATGATGTAAACGATATATGTTGTGGAGGAAGAGGTTTGCCAATGTCACTGCTCCAAAGTTAGTGGGGAGTGGTATAAAATGGGAAAATTTGGAAAAGCGATCGACAATCACCCATATTATTGTTTTTCCTGCTGATAGGGGTAAGTGAGTGATAAAGTCCATTGAGAGATCGTTCCATGCCATTGTTGGGATTGGTAAGGGTTGAAGTAGCCCATATGGCTTGTGTGTAAGTGCTTTTATTTGTTGGCAAACTGGGCAATTGCGTATGAAATTCGTGACATCTGACTTTAGTTTTGGACACAACAAGGTGCTGCTGATGCGTTTTTGTAACGAACCGTCTCTGGTATGTTGCTTTCATGATATTTAATTAGAAGTTTTCAAGAGGGACTCGGCGAGTCTATAGCCCGACTCGTCGAGTAGGGACGGGATTTCGAGCACGTGTAAGTCAGCGACTCGGCGAGTCCATATTCGGGACTCGGTGAGTCTGCCTGCCGGGAAGAAAACCTAAATCCCGGGTTGCTCACTATTTAAGCAATGTTATGTGCCCCAAACTCGCCTCCCTCACCCTCAGAGAGCCTGTGAGAAACCCTAAACCATCCCTTGATTGATTAAGTGTTTTTGTGTGATTTCTTGAAGGCTTGAAGAAGAAAAAGAAGAAAGGTCCAAAGAGAAGAGGTGTAGAGCAAAGATCCAAGGTCAAAATCAGAGTTCATTGAGGTATTTCTCGGATTCCTTCTGTTTTATGCTTTAAACCTCCATTAGAACACTTCTAGGGCTAGTTTGATGTTTTTCCAAACCTTATAGTTTTAGGGATGCCTTAATAGGTCGAGATATCCCTAGATCTGTTCATTTAGGAGTTGTAGAGCCCGGATCTATTGCCTTTTTGAAGATGTTTTGCATGAGAACCCTAGATCTAGCCTTTATTATGCTTTTTGAGCCTTATTATCTTCATGGATGCTTATGGGCACGTAAAGATAGAATCTTTACGTGCTAATCGAGCTAAGGGAGCCCAGATCTATAAGTTTTATATGCTGGATTCAAGCAGAATCGAGTCTAGAGTAGTTGCATGCAAGCGACTCGGCGAGTCGGAAGAACGACTCGGCGAGTCGAGTCGCGAGTCCCCGATTTCCCCTTTTGAGTGATGCCGAGTGGGGACCAGTGAGTAGTAGAGTGGACTCAGTGAGTTGGAGGTCAGACTCAGTAATAGAGGAACTCGACGAATTGTTCATACAACTCAGTGAGTCCAAGGCAATCTTCTTAGCTTGAAGAACAACTCGTCGAGTTGTTCATACGACTCGGCGAGTCGGATGCAGATTGCCTGAGTTTTTGAATCAAAAGGGAACTCGTCGAGTTGATGCCATACTCGACGAGTAGCCACGAGTAGGGTTGAGAAATGAGAATAGAGACTCGGCGAGTTGGCGGCCCAACTCGGCGAGTCAGGTCAACTGTAGGTTGACTTTGACCGGGAGAGTTGACTTTGACCAGGGGTAAAAGAGTCATTTTACCCCAATGCAGTGATTAGTATTTGATTGAGTGTGTTTATGGAATTGTATCCGGGGAGATACCGGAGCAGCAGCAGCAGATAGCTTCTAGAGCCATACACACAGCAGCCAGTTCACGAGGTGAGTTCCCTTCCAGTAGGAACGGGTCTACGGCCACAATGCCGGCCCGTTTAGTTAGCAGTAGTTCCAGACTTCAGTCAGATGCAGTAGTTAGAGTGCTTGATGTGTTTGTGATTCAAGCATGTTTTGTGTTATGTGTTCCGGACTTCGGTCCGATGCAGTATATGTGTTATGTTAGCAAGTAGGTGTTCATGTTATGCTATGTTCAGACAGTTCCGGACTTCGGTCCGATGCAGTTAGTTCTGGACTCCGGTCCGATGTAGTCGGTTCCGGACTTCGGTCCGATGCAGTCAGTTCTGGACTTCAGTCCGATGCAGTGGGCAAGGCCCAGTATGTGTTTTATTTGTTATTGTGTGGTATGTGGTAGTTTGGGGGAGCTCATTAAGCTTCGTGCTTACGGTTTCAGTTTTTGGTTTCAGGTACTTCCGCAAGTAAAGGGAAGAGCTCGGGATGATGGCATCGCACACACCACAGCTTCAGTTTTTGTCCTGGGAGTTGATACAGTTTTCTTAGATATGTTTTGATACAGTTGTGACACAGCTTTCTCACAGTATTTTAGTACGGTTTAAGATACGTAGCGTATGGTTTTATTATATGATACTCAGTTTTATGATTTTTGGTTATATTAAAAATGAAATTTTCGGGTCGTATTTTTGGGATGTTTCAGTTTTATGGTGACCAGGACGCCCGAGTGTCCGCCGAGTGGTGTGGCGTGATACTCATGAAGTAGTTGCTGGCGAATGATGATGCCTTCAGATATGTAGAGCCGCTGTTGGTGGTAGAGTAAGCCATCCCGGAGTTGGAAGGTGTTGGTTCCTTCGGTTTTAGTGAGTATTTTGGTGAGTAAGTTTTTGCCCGTGGTAGTGGAATAGAATGATCGCAGGTCTGATAACCAACTAGGGTCTGTAGTAGAGATGGCGAAGAGGTGTGCAAGGTCAATGCGGCTAAGGGCGTCAGCAACATGGTTTTCTTTCCCAGGTTTATAGATGATTTCAAAATCGTATCCTAGGAGTTTTGTTGTGCATTTGTATTGTTCGGAGGTATGGACTACTTGAGAAAGTAGATGTTTGAGGCTTTTTTGGGTCAGTGAAGATCCGAAACTTCCTTCCGATGAGGTATTCACTTTTTGACAGATTATGTAATGGCAAAGAGCTCCCAGACGTAGGTTGATGCAACTTGCATGCGTTGGCAAAAGCTTTTGCTGAAGAAGACAATGGGTTTATCGTTTTGGGATAGGACTGCTCCAATAGCAATGTTTGATGCATCGGTGGTTACTTCAAATGGTAGCGTGAAGTCAGGTAACGTAAGTGTAATGAGTTGGGCCATCGCTGTTTTGAGCTGTAAGAAGGACGTATATGCAGCGGTTGTCCACAAGAAGGTCGGTTGGCGGAGAATATCCATGAGGCCAGCTGCTATGGAGGCATAGTTCTGTACAAAACTCCTATAGTAACCTGTGAGACCCAAAAAACCACGTAAGTGAGTTATATTTTTTTGGTTTCGGCCAGTGTTGGATTGCCCTGATTTTCTCGGGATCAGCTTGTACTCCTGCAGATGAAATAATGTGACCCAAATATCTGATTTTAGCTACCCCGAATGTGCATTTGGACATCTTGGCATGGAAACAGTGTTGAGCTAGTTTAGAAAAAACATGCTCAAGATGGTGATAATGGAGAGCAAGAGAAGAGCTGTAAACCAGGATGTCGTCAAAGAAGATGAGTACATATTGGCGGAGCACATCTCGAAACAAGTCGTTCATGGTTTCCTGGAAGGTGGAGGGCGCATTCGAGAGGCCGAAGGGCATTACGAGAAATTCGTAGTTTCCATCCACTGTGCGAAATGCCGTCTTATGTGTGTCTTCTGGGGCTACTCGAATTTGATGGTAGCCGGCTCGTAAATCGATCTTCGAGAAGATCGTAGCTCCATGAAGTTCATCCAAAAGCTCATCAACAGTTGGGATCGGAAATCTATCTTTGACTGTAATAGCATTGAGGGCCCGATAGTCTACACAAAATCTCCATGTCCCGTCTTTTTTGCGAACTAGAAGTACCGGGGATGAGTATGGGCTGTTGCTGGGTTTAATGATCCCATCGGTAAGCATTTCCTTGATCAAGGTTGTCATAATGTGTTTTTGGTAATATGGGTAGCGGTAAGGCTTAACATTGACTGGTGTAGCAGAGGGTATGGTGGGTATATGACGGTCTTGGGTGCGAGTGGGAGGGAGACATGTGGGTGTGTCGAAGATGCTCTGGTATTTGTGAAGGAGGCTTGCAATAGTGGTATTAGCGTGAATTGGGGTGGGTATTGATGACTCGAGTGAGTTGGGTTCAAAGTGGAAATACAGGGCATGAAGAGAGGCGACACTTTGTTTTTTTATGAGGGATTGAACGGTATTGGGTGATGCTGTGCTGGAAAGAGGCTCACCTTTTAGGGTTATTGCTGTTGGGCCCCTATAGAAGGTTATTTGAGGAATTGAGAAGTCTACTAAAATTGGGCCCAAGGTGCTGAGCCAAGCCACCCCTAGTATAAGGTCTGCGCCTTCCGCTGGGAGGATGAAAAAAAGGATTGTAAATGGCATTTTTTGAATGTGGATCTCCAAATTGGGACAAAATCCGTTGCAATGAAGGAAGTCTCCGCTGCCCACCGTGACAGGGAACGAAGTGATTTCTTCCTGTGGTAGGTTTAAAGCTGCTACGATTCTTGGCTGGATAATATTGTGAGTTCTTCCTGTATCAAGAAGGATCTTGACAGGTGTATTATGAATATAACCTATGATGCGTACTGCTTGAGGTGACGAGAATCCATAAAATGCAGCAGTAGAGAGCGAAAGGAAGTGATCCGGGGAGGGTTGGTTGATGTGCCATGTGTCACGTGGGTCTGTGACTTGGTGTGATTCGACTTCTGTTTCTTCTTCGTTATCAACGATCATTAGGAATTGTGGGGGATTACATTTGTGTCCGGGTCCATATTTTTCGAGGCAACGGAAGCACAAACCCTCTGCTCTACGTTTCTGAAGTGCTTCGGGGGATAGGCGGGTGAAGGGTAGTATCAGTTTAGGTGAGTTTCCGGACATGAGTGGTGTAGTGATTGTAGTTTTTGGTGTTGTGGTGAGGGTAGTATTGGCAGGAAGGCTTGTGGTGTAACGTCTGGGTGTCGGGTAGTGGTTTTTATTTAGTTTTTCTTCAAGAAGCTTGGCGAGACCATATGTCTGATGAAGGGAGATGGGATTGTGAATAGCGATTTCATTCTGGATGTCCTGTCGAAGACCGGAGATAAAGCAATTTTTGAGTGCGATCGGGGAGAGACCGTCCACCTGGTTGCTATTTTTTTCGAATTCAGTCTGGTATGTTGCCACTGTTGATGTTTGCTTGAGTTTGAAAAGGTTGGTCTGATGATTTTCGTAAGATGATGGCCCAAAGCGAAGTTCCAATGCACGACAAAATTCGACCCATGTGCTCAGTAAGTGATTGTTTGCTAGGTGTTTATACCAGCTTAAAGCATCTCCTGTAAAGTAAAAAACAGCCAATGGAAGGCGTTGATTGTTAGCAATGTTGTAATAGTCAAAATAGTTATTGGCTTGGAAAATCCAATCTAGGGGGTTGGATCCATCAAAGTTAGGTAGGGAGATTTTTGGCTATCTTGGTTGGTGGTTGGGTGGTGGGGGTGGCGGGTGTGGTGGTTGTTCCTTGGAGACAAGGATATTAACTAGTTGCTCTAGTTTGGTAGCTATAGTGGTGGATAAATGAATAAGTGTTTGCATTTGATTATGGAGAATAGTGTTGGAGGTTTCTGAGGTGGAGCCGGATTCTGGTTTCGGAGGCATGAGGGCGAAAGGATGAAAGCACCAAATGATATGTGCCGATTCGAGATGGCAATTCTCCCAACAAAATAAAGACAAAAGTTGAAGCAATTTTCTGTGTTTTTTTTTTCATATCCCAAAAAGCAACTTACAATCAAATTAAATAGCAGAAAGAAAAAACTAGAAATGCTGAACTAATGGTGGTCGTGGACCTTATGAGTGAGCTATTCTCATGCCTAAAATCTGGAACGTGGGAAAAGACTAATTCAGCAAAGACTACTTCCAAGGTTAAAGCCTTTCTTCCTGTTAGTTGTTAATCCAAGAACATGGCAGGCTTACTGATCATTCGTTTGGTCCTGATGACATCTTCCGTTGGGCTAGTGAGTATCGGATTCGTATCATTAATGGTTGATTTGGATTTGATGTCGTGGTCGATTTGTGATTTTTGAAGTCGAATGTATTGGAAAAATAATCGATTTGGGAAAGAAGAATTGATAATCGAATGGTTGAAGGTTTGGACAGTCGAAGGTTTGGGATTCAATTATCTGTCGACGATTGAAGATTTGGAATTGGCATCGAATGGTTAAAGCTCACAATTGATTTTTGATCAGGAAGGCTTCGTTATAGAGTATCGACTGTGTTGGAATCGCCTGATTGTGGAATCAAATTCGAAATGGGTTTTTGATTTTGAAGGATGTGTTTGAGAATTCGATTTTGGAGTCAATGGTTTGATGTTGATTTATTAAAAGCGAAGTGGTTGTACAATCGAGTTTTTATTGGTGTTTTGGGTTGAAGTCAAGACTCGAATCTACTAAAAGCGAAGGCTATGGATTCGTTCTTCCGTTGTCAAGGAATTGTATGTTCTTCGTTATCAATGATCATTCATGTTTCGTTTTTTCTATCGAGGGCTAAACGTGCTTCGTTAACAAATAGTTTAGATGCAAAGCGAAGGGATGTGGTTTCGATTTTGACTTTTGATATGGTCAAACACACCATTCGTTACTGAATAATGAAGTGAAGAAGAAAAGAATAGTTTCGATTTGGGTCCCTGATCTTTCAACCTAATGGCAGTTATGGTCCAACTTCGACATGATGTAAAAAACTTGTAAAGTGTGATGAAGTTTCTCATTTAGTCCCTACAATTTTGACATGTTGGCAAAAACTACCCAACTTCAAAATAGTACTAACAATTTTGAGAAATGGAGACATTTACAGTTCAAACCTGCAGTTAATGCTAATTAACGCTTAATATCCAGTTTCGCAATTGGGGGAGTGTTTTACAAATTTGAAAATTTTTTGTGACTTTTTCATGATTGTTTTTCTCTGCAAGTTTTTTGAGGTTTCATTTTTGGCACACATGAAGGGGGTTATTGAAGATTATTCCTCGGGCGTTTCTCACCCTTAATGAGTTTTATAATAATTCTTTATTATAAAAAAGGGGAGAATGAAGATTTGGTATTCAAAGCTTCGGGTATTCATTTGTGGATTTGAAGACCTGTATCATTTCAAAGGGGAGTTGGTCTTGATCGCGCGAGCTCGTTGTTGGGGTACAAAGTTATCCATGTATGACTTTGTAAATGGTTTGACTTTTGTAGACCTACTTCCATGTGGTGCATTAGCCTTGTGACATGAGATGGAGAGTGAGAGAGAGACATGTAAACACCTCTATATAAGGCGGGTTCATACCACTTATGGAGGTGTGCTTGAGAGATGTAAAATTGAGTGTGTAACTGTGTGTTATTTATGTAGATTTAGATCTAGATCCCTTTTTGTAACACCATACATAATCGAATGCATCTCTTAAACACCGAAATCACCGTGTTCATTGTGTGTTCTTTAATTCCGCATGCCAAACCAAAGCTCATAAATCACATCAATTGGTATCAGAGCGGGTCTTCGAAGATCAACACGATTTTTTGAAGAACGATTCTCGGTTTGGCAAAATTTGTCACAATTGGAGCATTTTTGGTGAGTCACTCTATAAGATAAATCTCATTGATTCGTTCGTTGCGTTCTTTATTTTTAATCATTTGACTCATTGGATCAATTTTTTTTTTTTGAAAAACCCATTTATTGTGATCCAAAAAAATATTTCGTTGATCAAAGCCCAATCCAATCTTATATTCGTTTGTTCGATTTGATTCTTAATTGACAATTATTCTTTTGAATCAAAATAGGACACATAACCAAATCAATGATGTTACTATTCATTAATCCATTATGGATCCCATGTTTTGCATTCGTTTTTGAATTTGTTACTGTTCACCAATCAAGTTAAGCCCAATTTGCAATCAAATATTGTTTGGAATCTGCTTATCTCAAGCTTATTCAAATATATTGATTCGATATCATTTGCTTGTTGATAAGTCAATCTGTAAGCATGTGCTTTACCAGTTGTGCAATTTATTCCAAGTTTATTCCAGTTTTTCATCGGCTACTCTTTCATCGATTACTCTTTACTCTTGTATTATTGAGTTCTGATTTCGTCCATTCGGTTCTAATAATTATTAGTAATGTGTTGAAAATCTAAATTCAAGATACGATTTCATATGATTTGTTATATGATGAAATTCATTTTGCTCGTGTCCTAGCTTTGAAATCGAGAATTGATTCTTTGATTTTGTCAATCTTGGTCAAGAACACTTGAAGGAGGTTTAGAAAAGGCGTTTGAACACTTTTTTATCTGGAATTTGGTTAAGGAATATTCAATTTCGTGCTTGTCGATCTTCGATTTTGAAAAGTCAAACTCAGAAAAAGTCAAAGTTAATTTTTAATTGTTGATTCTGTGAGTTAGAGGTTGAAATCTTTTGATACAAGCTGATTATTGGTTGGGGATGTGGAAATCTTATTTGATGTGGGGCTCAATTTCGAAACTTTGTTGGGTTTATGTTCTTGATGTCGAACAATATTATAATGAAGGAACGAATTGAGTCTAGTTTTGCTTTCAATGAGTATCAAGAACTGATAACGAAGATTTTTGTGTCAATATGTCGAAAATTTTGGTGTCACATTCGCGAACTGGAACAAGTAACGAATTAAGAAGAAAGTTTTCGTTATTAAGGCATGAAGATGAAAAAGCGATTGATTTGGGAAGTATGATTGATAACGAAAAGAAGATGGATTGTGATTTCGAAAGTTTGGATTGTGGTTCCTCATGATTGGATTGTAATTGTTGTCCACTTGGAAAATGAATTTGTGATAGAGTAACGAAAACATAATTGAAATTTTGACTTGGAAATCAGGATTGGTGGTCGATGAATCAAAGTCGATTTTGGTCGATGTCAAGTATTGTGTTGATAACGAAAACTGAGTTTGTTTTGAAAAACGAAGGTTTTAATTGTTGTCGATTCAGCGATTAAATGGTTCAGATGAGATTAAGAGGCTTCATATGCCTTCGTTTTCGTTATTCCGTTGATCGAGCAAGATTTTCGTTATAATGGTGTTGTGGAAAAAGTTTCGTTAAACTGGCATTGAGACTTCGTTATCTAATTAAAGAAGTGAAGAAAAAGGTTTACTGTGAAACAAATGAATTTGGGGAAGAAACACAGAAATTTCGGAATCAGTCCTTATACTTTCGAAAGTTTGTCTCCTTTTACAAATTTCGACATTTGGGCAATTTTTCGAAAGTTTAGATAAAATAAGACAGAAGTATCGAATTTGGTCCCTGATGTTTCGAAAGTTTGACAGATTACATCCACTTTCGAAAGTTGGGATAATTTTCGACATTTTGGGACAAAAGGCTTAAATTTCGAAAGCAGTCCCTGAATTTTCGAAAATTTGGCTGTCCATACCCAAATTCGAAAATGGATTGTTTTTGCTGAGAAATTGAAGAATATGCATTTCAGGCCCCTGCAGTTTATGCGAATTGACGCTTTCAACCCAGTTTCGAAAAAAGCGGAGAGTTTTGCATTTTTGGCTGTTTTGGGCGCACCGGGTCACTCCAGAATTTTGAAATGGATAATTTCTACCCATTTTTGAGAAATTTTGTCAAAAGCGGTCCGTGAACGAAGCTAAAAATTGAAGATTTTTCAGATATTTCGGATTGAAGCTAAAAGTTTATGCCACATATTAAGGGGGAGTTTTGACACGAAAAATTCCGAATAGAGCACGTTCTCTTTCCTTGATGGTTTTATAATCAAAATTTGATTATAAAAAGGGGGAGAAATTTATATGGAAATTTGAAGTTGAATTTTTCATATTAGGCGAACTTGAAGATCAAAGTGACCTTGAATTTTTGAAGGTTATGAAATGACGCGATTGGAGATTCGGAAGTGATTTTGGTTCGAGATGGGTTTGTTTTAATGAAGACTTTCGGGGTGTGTTTTTATGCTCACCTTTTGAGTGATTATTTGGAGTTTGAGATACTCTTAATCATTCATTGATGCTTGGTTTGTATGGTCTCACATCCTAGATCCCAAATTGAAGAATCATGGAAGAACTGAAGATGTGAAGTTCATCTCAACATGTGTCACGCTTGAGGCTCAGATCGCGTAGTTGTTCAATTTTGGAAGATTAGAAGTGGGTCATTCATTCCTAACTTTGAGGGGGGGAATTTTGGGGTACAAAGTTATTTATGTATGACTTTGTAAATGGTTTGACTTTTGTAGACCCACTTGCATGTGGTGCATTAGCCTTATGACATGAGATAGAGAATGAGAGAGAGACATGTAAACACCTCTATATAAGGTGGGTTCATACCACTTATGGAGGTATGCTTGAGAGATGTAAAATTGAGTGTGTAAGTGTGTGTTATTTATGTAGATTTAGATCTAGATCCCTTTTTGTAACACCATACATAATCGAATGCATCTTTTAAACACCGAAATCATCGTGTTCATTGTGCGTTCTTTAATTCCGCATGCGAAACCAAAGCTCATAAATCACATCACTCATTGGATATTGAAGCCTAGACATTCAATCCTAACTTTAAGGGGGAGAATGTTAGGGTGCAAAGTCACATTTGGATGTATTTTATGCTTATCCTCTTGTATTGTGTAATGAGTTGTATTTTCTATAAATAGGAAGTGAGTTACACTCATTTATGTAAGGAACATTTGTGAGAGATTAGCTTTAGAGAGATTAATAGCAAGACCCATTTGTACTCGTTCTATCAATAACTAATGAGAGCTTAAACCCAGATTTATTTATTCTCTTGTGTTCTTCATGGTCATGATTCTTACAATGATTCACTAGATCTTTCATATTCCACATTTGTCATGATAATCAACACCACTACATGAATGATTTGATTTTTCGAAATTCCACAGTTTCTTATACTTTAGGAAGTAAGTAGTGAATGAAGACTGTCATAAGTTGATTGTAGATTGTCTGTTGGGATTAGACATTGCAATGGTTGCTACAATGTTATGAGTACTTAGAAAAATGGATATTTCGATTATTGGATAAACCCAAACTCAGGGAACTACTTCATGGATTATATCACAAGTAATTTTATGACGATAATATCTTATATTCTTACAACAAAGATATATGAGTTGTAATTTACAAGTCAAATGTACATTAGTATTGCGAAAACGCATCAACAACTTGATGTTATAAAACGTAGTGTCATGTATAATTTGGTAAGTAAAAGATACAACCATATAAGTCAAAGTTTATTCTTTCCTTTTTCCCTAACAGGAAAAACGATATCTTTGGGCCCCTCGGTTATTTGGTGTTGACTCATAGTACTGGGCCAGTCGTGATTAAATTAATGTGTTCAATTTGTATGTCTTATGAGGTCATCATAAATTAGGAAATCTGGAAATAGAATCTTGGACACGATATTGATTATTATTTATGTCTCATATCCATATAATATATTGTAGAACAAAGAAATATTTGATCACTTATCTTAGGCCCGATGTCTAATCGGATCAGAGCATGGAGTTGCTATGCGAAGCACTGTTTGCCGTTTAATTTAGAAGTTATACTGGAAATTGTAGTTATATACTTATCCAAGTGGGAGACTGTTGGATTAGGTGTCTAAGCCAATAACTAAATTGGTATATACTTGAATTAAAAGCAAAGTCCTTTTGGGTTGCTCTCAAAGCTAGTGATTGAATAGGATGACTTTTAGAGAGAGAAACTGATTTATTGATTTATTATATGATTAATAATTAATAATAAATGATTTATTAATATATTATGAGAATAAAATATTGATTATAAATAGTATTATTTAATTAAGAATTAATCAGAATTAATTAGAATTAATTTTAGGATTAATTGGATTAATTAAAAGTACAAGGACCTAAGTTGTAATTGCTTAATAGTTGAAAAAAAAAAGAGTTTCAGAACCTTCCCCAAGATGGTGGATGTTTTTGGAGGCATATTCTAGGGTTTCTAGAATATCCCTTGAAGAAAATTAGGAGATTGGATAATTAGCTAATTTGAAATAATATATTATATTCAAATTAGGGTTTCCAGAGTTGCCTAGTGCATCTATAAATAGGTCTTAACCCTTCATATTTTCATCCACTCCTCCTCTCAAAAGAATATCCAAAAATCATCCCCTCTTCTCTCTCTCTCTCTCTCTCTCTCTCTCTCTCTCTTTTCAATTTTTCTTAGTTTCTAGGGTTTGGGTGTGAACCATCAGAGGCATGAGATTTATGGTGCTTGCTTCCAAGAGCTTTTGAAGAAGGATTTCATTGGTTATTTACAAGAATAATCAAAAGGTATGTAAACCCTAACTTTCTTATGAGTTTTGATTATATTAGGGTTTCCATAGGGTTCTTTGAAGTTCATAGATTATAGCATTTAATAATTAAAAAATAGATCCAATTAGGTTGCATGTGAACTTAAAAGTTACGTTAATTTTCGCCACATGATTTTTTGTAACCTATAAAACCTATCAAGATTATCCATAGGACAAGAGTTATGTGATGAGTCACATAAAAGAGTTAGATAAGAGTATGATTCCTTCCGGAGTGAGATTATGCCACTGCAGGGAAAAAGTGATGAACCCTTTAGGGGTGTAAATAGACGATTCATGTGGGAATAAAGATTGGGTATGGTTAGAGGAAATATAGGAAAGGTTCCATGAGTGGAACAAGGCAAGAGAGTTCTTTTAAGAACTTAGATATAATACATGAGAGATTAAGGGTAAGGAATCAATGAGGGATTAAAGAGAAGAATAATGATTAAGGTCCACGAGCGATCATAATATAAGGTGGTAAACTCGGATGAGTGTACCCAGTAATGTTAGTGGGATTTGGTTTCCCTTAGAAGACATATGAGAGTATAATATGAGATGGGACCATTAGGTCTAGATAAGAATAGAAAGCTAAGGCATGAGAGGTGGGAATAGAGAGATGAAGAGTAAGCAAAATATGAGAAGGCATCCTAAGAGTCATAGATATGAGAAGAATGGAGTGAGAGATAGAAGATAGAATACATAGAGTGTAGAGAATAGTAGAGAAAGATTAAAAATTTAGAGTATGTGTAGAGTATGAAATGAGCCTGAGAAGAGGCTAAGAAAATAGAAGATATAGATGAATGAGAAAAATAGTGGTGTATGTTATTAGAGAAAAAAGTAGAAGATAAAGTATGAAAATGAGAGAATGCAATGCTAAGGCATGAAAAGAGAACATAATAGATGAAATGAGAACATATGAAATTAGAGAAAAGGAGATAGATAAGAAGAGAAAGAATAGAAGTGTATGCTATTAAATAAAGATATTAGATCACAAAGTATAAAAAAGATAAGAAAAGTAGAAAGAATAACTCACCAGACATGTTTGTCTGATGTAGTAGAGATTTTTATGTTTTTTTAGGTTCAAGTAGAAACTGTGGTACATGAGAAGTATGAGTACAAGGACCTAGATTAGGAGTAGTTTTATATCTCTGTATAATCCTTGTTGCTTATTTAATAGATATATTTCATTGTAAACCCATAATTAAACATGAGAAATAACTTTAATATCCCTAGAATTAAATAGATAATTAGATGATAAAAAATATGGGGGGGGGGGGGGTTTACAGGCTTGTTCATGTCTCCACCTTGGCCTCGGTTTTTCAGTTTGACTTCTTTATTTCCCAGTTTGATCTTTAGTTTATGCTCTATCACCTTCTTGTTGTTGGGATATTTATTATGTTGTGTCAATTTTGTAATGCTTGTAATTAGTCTTTATTATTAGCGTATTGGGCCTGTCCATGCGTCTTTAAGAGCTAGGGTTAGACTATAAATATTACATGCATGTATTGTATTAGGGTTAATCGTTTTGAGATTCCCTATCGTGCCTTTATAGAGAAGATCTTTATCGAGCTCTTATAAGGCATTGATTTTAATCATTCAGCACAACTTTGATCATTGCTTTTATTGTTTGATTTACATTATTGTTAAGAATCTATCGATCCTTTATTATTTTTTTCAACAATTGGTATCAGAGCAGGAGTACGCAACTCTTCTGTCCAAGTGTTATTAGAGTTTTTGACTTTTATTGGATATGTTCTTGCTGTTTTTATCGATTGTTGACGTTGGGTCTTGCTCCTTATTATGCCCTAAACTCGATTCTAGTTTTAGACATCTGATTCTTTACAGGTTTTAGTGAATCAACATCATGTAGCACGAAGATCCACACACTCTATCTTTCAATCTTTCTAGCAGCATCAGATCTACAACCAGAATCCCTATCCTCTTACCACAATACTGTGAAGTCTGGGCTTTACATTTCGAAGACTACGTTTTGGGTATTGGAGACCATGGAACGACAATATGGCAAGCCATGACAGAGGGAACCTTCATACACATGGGAACTAGAAGAGTCATCAAAACTCAAGCAGAATATAATGCTCTTCTTATTGATGTTAAAGACATCCCTCAAGATGAAAAGGATAACTTCCTAAGCAGCATAAAAGCAATTAGGATAATCAGGTTTGCTCTACCTCCAGACACGTTTCGTCTGATGAGTTCTTATGAAATAGCGAAGGAGATTTGTGATAGGCTGAAAGAACTCTATTCCAGTGATGCAGATCTTGAGCATTATGTTCAGACACAACTTCTTTTGGAGTTTGGTGCCTTCACTCAAAAGCCAGATGAGAAACTTGATCAAACGATTAATCGTTTTAATCATCTTCTAAGCAAGATGTTAAAACACAAGATCAGATATGAGAAGATTGAGCAAAAGGTGACGTTCATGAATAGTTTGAGATCGGAATGGAAAGCAGTAGTATCAACTGTTAAAGTGCATGAACAGTTTAAGAATTACACTCTGGCACAGTTGGTTGGTATTTTGAGATCCTACGAAGATGAGGTGACAAAAGATTCTAAGCTTGTTTCTGGTATGGGTTCGTTGGCCCTGGTTGCGAAGGGCAAAAAGCCAACAGAAGGAGATTCGGAGTCTGACCTTTCAGATTGCGAACTTTCAAAAGAGGAGTATGCTCTAATGATGTCAAACCCCAAAAAGTTTACAAGAAAAGAACTTTGGACGCCTCAAAAACAGGAACTGGTCAGGCATTAAGAACTCTCAGATGGATGAGGTGAAGAAAGAGAAAAAGGTACTAGGAGACTCCGACTATGACTACAACTATTGTCATGGCAAAAATCACATTGCCAAGGCATGCATGATAAGAAGAACGAGTGAGAAGAAAGATGAAGAAGATGACGAAGTTACTATCTCAGAAAGACAGAGGAGATTAGAAAGAAGAAGAATGTTGATAATGCTAATCCTGCTTTAATTGTGTAGGAAGATGATGAGAAGTTTGGAAGAGTTGAAGTTTGGTCAACTAATTGGGAGGATGAAGAGGTTCGCAAGCCTACACATGGAAAGTGTTTCGTAACAAAGTCTGAAGTCCCTGAGTACGAGGGAAAATGTTTTGTGGTTTCCAATGATGTCACAGAGCGGAGAGGATATGCCACTGATGGCGCTCAGGCATCTGACAACTGTTTTGTTGCGAGACCTATCTCTGAGAAGATCAGTGAGTGTGAGAAAGTGATCAGCAAGTTACACTATATTCTTGAATCTCTTAATATTCCTGTCTCCCGGTATGAAACTAAATTAGATGATTTAAAATTTATTGTTTCTAGTTTTAGTGATAGCTTAAAAAAAACTCGTTTAAGTAATTCCAACTTAACTGATCAAATCAAGAGGGTTACAAACAAAAGTTAAGAGAGACAGATGTGGATTGAAAAGTTGGAGTTAGAGCTGTCTAGGTCTAGGGATGGTGTGATTTATTTCAAACGAGAAAATTTAGGGCTTTTGAAACGATGAAATATTTTTTGTTTGATTGCTAAATGTAACATACACGTTCAGTGATCGTGTTTTGTTACTTTAAAAATGAATATTATTAAATACTATATGGTTTTGAGCATTGAGTTCTAACAAGATAGTTTTATCAGATTTGAAGTAAAACTATGTTTAGAATCATTCGGGAAGTATTGGAGGTCTTATGAGATTCCAATCAAAAGTAAAATATTGAAATTAACGAAAACGTAAAATTTAAGTTGGAAATAAGTAAAAATAATGTTATTGAAAGTTGTAAATTATCTCGCTAGAAACATTTAGGCAAAAACGTCACTGAAATCCGAGTTATAACGAAGAAGTTATGACTTATCAAAGTTTCGCGACAGAACAAGCACGACGCCATATGACGTAAAAAGTGAGTTTATGATAAACTACTTTTTAGCCTTTGTGATCTAAATGAAAGTCGTTGTATTCGTTAAACCGAGAACTTTCAAGAAAAAACGTCCAAATCAAGCTTCGTATGAGGAAGTTATGAATTTTCTAATATTCGGCATACCAGTAGACAACCCGAAACTCGAAATAAAGATCGAGTGATTTTTAGCTGACACAACCTAAACGAGAATCAAAGAGCTCGTCAATAGAATTACAACGGTAAAAATACAAACGAAAACGGACGTCGGATGAAGAAGTTATGAATTTTTAACGGACTTTTCCTGTCCCAGCCTGTTAAAAAGACAATATTAAAAATGAATTCAAAATTAGCTGATTGAGTCTAAACGAAAGATGTAGATCATAATTTCAACTACACATGCATATAAAAAACGTAAAAAACGGAGCCTGTATGCGAAAGTTACGATTTTTTGACGATTTGGGCACAAACTTCGAGGTTGGTCTGAAGGAGTACGCCCAGCGTACTTGTGTAACTGATCCGAAGTTCGTCACACTCACTACTCCTTCGCCTGAGAGCCACGTGTCGTAGCCTTAATGCGTCCTAACTGATCCACTTCGTATGTCCAGCGTACGAAGTTACGCCCCGTGTACCGAAGAATTACGTCAAGCGTATTTAGGTGCTTCGGTCCCCTATAAATAGGATGTGAGGCTGCCCAATTTTGTTTAGAAAATTTTACTTATTTCACCCTTCTACTCTCTTCCAAGCTACACTAAAACCCCTTAAGCCTATAATATCATACTAGCATCGTAAGCAAGTCCCGGAGAGTCCAAAGATCCTGAGAAAATAATATTTTCAAGTTGAAACTCTGCCTGCTCAAAGCCCGATTTTAAACCAAAAATCCTCGGTTTCGTCAAAGAAAGTCATTTTTAGAGGAGAATTGCTGCCAAAATTAACATTTTACCATTCAGTTATTTCACGGCGAGTTCAATATAGGGACAATTGTATGTTATGTGTTATATCTGCAATGTGTTTTCCCGTGTTATTATAATAATGGAGCTATACCTTTGGCTATGTAGAGCATGTCTCATATCACTTTTGGTATTCGCTTTATGCATTTGGCCATGTAGAGAATGACTCGTATCACTTTGGTATTGGTGTGAAGCCTTTGACCATGTAGAGCATGTCTCGTATCACTTTTGGTATTGGCTTTGTGCCTTTGGCCATGTAGAGAATGACTCGTATCACTTTGGTATTAGCAAAAGGCTAGGTAGGGCTAAAAGCTTGTAAATTGCTAGCGAAATGATAAATCAGAAATCATTTATTTTTTATGCCACATGGGCTAAAGTCTTATTGATGTATATCATGTTGAAATTGTTGTGTTTCATTGATTGTAACTCTTTGAATCAGATTATTCGTTGATATGGAAAGTCTGTCATATGATACTCATCTGCCTCTGTCATATGATATTATATGGTTTTGAGCATTGAGTTCTAACAAGATAGTTTTATGAGATTTGAAGTAAAACTATGTTTAGAATCATTCGAGAAGTACTGGAAGTCTTATGAGATTCCAATCAAAAGTAAAATATTGAAATTAACGAAAATGTAAAATTTAAGTTGGAAATAAGTAAAGATGATGTTATTGAAAGTTGTAAATTATCTCGTTAGAAACGTATAGGGAAAAACCTTACTGAAATCCAAGTTATAACGAAGAAGTTATGACTTATCAAAGTTTCGCGACAGAACCGGCACGATGCCATATGACATAAAAAATGAGTTTATGATAAACTACTTTTTAGCCTTTGTGATCTAAATGAAAGTCCTAGTATTCGTCAAACCGAGAACTTTCATGAAAAGAACGTCCAAATCTAACTTCATATGAGGAAGTTATGATTTTTCTAATATTTGGTGTAGCAGTACACAGCCCGAAACTCAAAATAAAGATTTTATGATTTTTAGCCAAAACAGCCTAAACGAGAATCTAAGTTCTCGTCAATAGTAGTACAACGGTAAAAAGACAGACAAAAACAGACGTCGGATGAAGAAATTATGAACTTTTAACGGGTTTTTCCTGTCCCAGCCTATTAAAAATATAATATTAAAAATGAAGTCAAAATTAGCCGACAGAGTCTAAACGAAAGTTGTAGAGCATAATTTCACTCACGCGTGTATATAAAGAACGTCAAAAACTGAGCCTGTATGCGAAAGTTACAAATTTTTGAAAATTTGGGCACAAACTGTTGGAATAGTGTCTAAGGCTGCAACTATATTAGACAAGTATTTGACCCGGTTGTGCATGGTCCTTTTGGGTTGCCTTCACCATAGCAACTTGATAGGATGATTTATTAAGAGAGAGTAAATATTATTAATATATTATGAGAATAATATAATGAATAATATATTTGTTATTTGATTAATATAAGTCATAGAATTAATTAGAATTAATTTGGTGACTTAAAGAGATTAATTAAATAAAGGGGTATAAACTGTCAATTGTTTGATAGTTAAACTTTAGACTGTAAATCCATTGGGATATGCTTTGGACGAATTCTTTGAGATATAGGATAGCTAAAATCGTCCAAAGGCTTATCTATGGAATGGATTTGGATAGCCTTAAGAGAAGATTATCCAATTAGGGTTTAGGTTGTAACCCTTAAGGAGTCTACAAGTATAAATAGACCCCATGGATAAGGGAAATCGGTATCTCACCTAAAGTAAGAGAACCCTGGCCGAATTCCTCCTCTCTCCTAAATCATTCTTCTTGCTATTGGTGTTTGTAAGCCATTAGAGGAGTGACATTTGTGACTCTAAAAGCTCCAAGACCTCAAGATCAACAAGGAACTCAAAGGTATGATTCTAGATCTGTTTCAATGTTGTTATTTAACCTAATTAGTCATTAGAAGACTTGGATTCAAAGCATGTTTATTAGAAAGCCTAGATCCAAGCAATAGGGTTTTGCATGCGCACATAGGAAAGTTCTTATGGCTAAAACCCATCAGTGGTATCAGAGCCTAGCTTAGTTTTCTTTAAATTGTTGCTTGATTAACTGAAACAAACCTGCAAAATTCGATTTTTAGGTTTCTGAGTCACTGACTCGGCGAGTCCCAAGGTGGACTCGGCGAGTAGGCCTGACTCGGCGAGTCCCCTTGTTCACTCGGCGAGTCCAGGCGTCAGGAATGGCCAGATTCGGAATTTTTTCATGATTATCTTATGGAAACTTACCTTAATCATAATAGATCAATCTAAATCCGATTTTTTGATATATATGACTATTATCTTGATCTAATTAAAAGTATTTATCAACTAATAAAATATTTAATTTCCTTATATGATAATTAATTAATTATTTTAATTATTTTGGTAATTATCTTGAATAAAATCAAATATAAATAATTAGGATATTAATTGTTAATTGGAATTATTTGTTATTTGATCCTCCATGTTTTAAATGTTTAAAACCTACCCTAAAGTTTTGAAATTTATATTTGTGATTAAAAGTTTTTTTTAATTTAGACAACTTAAATTTCAAACCCTAGATTTTAAAAGTTTTAAAATACAACCCTATACTAATATGATATTACTAGAATAATATATATATGTATAACTAAATGCTAGTCTTACCGTTAGTAGGCCTCATTCACGAAGCCGCTCTATAAGGTGGGTATATGGTTGCGGCCTATAAAATGGCGCTTAATGGGTGTACACTCACACCCACCGCTTGCTTGATTGGTGGAGGGTCGTTAGCCGAACGGGTAGGATAGGGCAACCTCATCCTCTCATTAAAAGTATAATAAGAAATATAAAGTAACTACACATATTTTTAAAATTTCCCAATCCTAGTTACTTTAGGAAAAGTGAATTGATGCAATCCCATGAAATTACACTTTGCACCTTGCTAAGAAGTTAGTGGAGCGTGTGTGGTTTACCGGCACACTAATTGGTTCTAAGCGAAGGTGGCAAGGGGTGATTCATTGTTTATCATAGTTCGATGGAGCATGTGTGGTTTACCGGCACATCGAATAGGTGATCGTTACAATGAAGGCACCATGTGAATTTGCATGGTAATTCACACCCGCTTTGTGATCCTCGGCATCCCAGTCACAAACGAGAGGGGCATATCGAGATTTAAACATGCCATTGAATAGTTTCAATGAATCTCATCCGAACCTAGGAATTCTCAAAAACACTTAGGACTAATAGTTTAAGTTTTGTAATGGAGAATTAGTAAATCGTCATTCACTTACCTTCAATTTATTTGCATGTTAGATTACGGCATCCCTTTTCTAGTATGTAAATGTTATTGTTGGATCCTAGCCCTAATTTTTCTTATTGGGTGATAATTAGGGATTCTTATTCTAATCTATCTTTGTCCTTTTTCTAATTGTAGATGTCGAACGCTAACAACGCTGCTGCTAGTTCTTTCACGTTGATGAGCCTTTGCCAAAAGGTCACCTTCGATGGAACGAACTTTAGCGAATGGATTAGATACATTCGCACTATTGCTCGCTATGAGGATAAGGAGTATGTCCTCGATGAGAAGCTCGAGAAAATCAACCCCGAAGTTGCAACTCCCGCCGAAATCACCGCCTTTGAAACTCATGAGCGAGATGCAACGAAGGTACATTGCATCATGATCGCCACCATGAACTCCGAATTCCAAAAGTCCTACGAGGACATGTACCCGTACGAGATGCACCAAGACTTATTGGAGAGATACCATCAAAACGCGAGACAAGAGCGTTATGAGATTTTCACCAACATGATTTCCGCGAAGATGGGTCATGGAGAATCTCTTACCGTGCACCTGCAAAAGATGCAAAGGTATGTCGACCGCCTTCGCAAGTTAAATGTTGACTTCGGTGAGGACTTGGCAATCGACATGGTGCTTCACTCTTTGCCTCCGATGTACAACCAATTTAGGATGACCTACCACATGAACAAAGAAGAGGTCACCCTAAGCAAACTCCAAGGTCTCATGAGGGTCGCTGAGAGCAACTTCAAGGACAAGTCTGTTGCACCTACTCCCAATCCATCCGCTGCTCCTGTCTTGGCTATTGGTCAAGGGAAGGGAAAGAAGAGGAAAGCTTCATCGAAGAACTATCGCAAGGTGAAAGCCCGAGATGGTGCCTCTTCTAGTGGGACCAAAGTTGATCCCGCTAAGCCCTGCTCTAACCCAAAGGAGGCAGAGTGCCACCACTGCCACAAGATAGGACATTGGAAGAGAAGCTGCCCGGATTACCTGCAAGCGATCAAAGAAGGAAAGATCAAGCCATCTTTCGCAGGTATATACACAATCAAATATAACAATTCTAATCATGCTATTTCTTGGGTTCTTGATACCGGTTGTGGTTATCACATTCGTTCTAATGTGCAGGGACTAAGAAGAAGTAGGGATGTGGAGCAAGGAAGGATCAATCTAATCATGGGGAACAGAAGATCGTCGCCTGTGACCAAGATTGGAGTGTATTCTTTAGTGCTTAGGAATAGTTTTGTTTTAGATTTGAACAATTGTTGCTATTCGCCAGAAATGGCTAGAAACATCATTTCATTTCATGGTTTATATAGACAAGGATTTATATTTTCTTTTAATAATGAGAATGGTTCTATTTTGGCTTATCTAAATGGTGTCTTTTACTTTGAAGCTATACCATGTAATGGAATATATGAAACTGTTATGATTGTTGATAACTTAGGAAATGATGTTTTGAATATTGATTCTTCCACTAGTATGGATAAAGCATCCTTGTGGCATTGTCGTCTTGGACATGTCAACAAGAAACGCATAGCGCAACTCCAAAAGGATGGAGTATTGGAGTCATTCGACCTTAGGGAAGATGACACATGCGAGTCTTGTTTGCTTGGAAAGATGACTAAGTCACCCTTCACGAGTACATGTGAAAGGGGCGAGGGTCTATTGGACCTAATACATACCGATGTATGTGGACCGTTTAGATCAACCACGAAGGATGGGAACCGCTTCTATGTGACTTTTACCGATGACTATAGTAGATATGGGTATATTTACTTAATCAAGCAAAAGTCAGACACCTTTGAAAAGTTCAAAGAGTTCAAGAATGAAGTGGAGAATCAATTGGGCAGGAAAATCAAGATGCTTCGATCCGATCGAGGAGGAGAGTACCTAAGTCTTGAATTCCACGATTATCTAAAGGAGTGTGGAATAGTTTCACAATTGACGCCTCCTAGGACACCGCAGTTGAATGGTGTGGCAGAAAGGCGTAATCGAACCTTATTGGATATGGTTCGCTCTATGATGATTCGTGCTTCACTACCTATCTCTTTTTGGGGGTATGCCTTAGAGACTGCCGCCCATGTCCTTAACCGAGTCCCTACTAAGAAGGTTGCCAAAACACCTCACGAGATGTGGACAGGGAAAGCTCCCTCGTTGGCACATATCAAGGTTTGGGGTTGCGAGGCTTTCGTAAGATGAGATACTCACGACAAGCTTGAACCTCGAAGTGAGCGATGTATTTTCATCGGCTACCCACAAACATCCTTTGGATATCTCTTCTATAGACCGAAGGACAATGTTGTCTTCGTTGCGAGGAGAGGAGTTTTCCGAGAGCGAGAACTCATGAGCCAAGGAGACAGTGGGAGGCAAATCGAACTTGAAGAGATTCAAGAGTCGATAGATGAAGGAACCTCTACCGCTGGCATTCAACCCGAGGAGGAAACTCCGGTTGAACCGATTGACGAATCCTTACCTCTTAGACGTTCCGATAGAGTTAGAGTTCATCCCCAGTTTTATGGCTTTCATATTACTACCGAAGGGGACACGTATATTAGTGATGGTACACTAGTAAACCTTGATGAACCTAATAGCTATAAGGAAGCCATGGCAGGCCCGGAGTCTGCAAAGTGGAAAGAGGCAATGGATAGCGAGATTCAATCCATGTATGATAACCAAGTTTGGAATTTGGTTGATTACGTGCCCGAACGTAAGACCGTTGGGTGCAAATGGATCTTCAAGAAGAAGACCGACGTGGATGGGAATGTACACACATATAAAGCGCGATTGGTCGCGAAGGGCTTTACTCAAACTCCCGGAGTTGACTATGATGAGACCTTCTCACCAGTTGCGAAGATTAAATCTATTAGAGTGATGCTAGCAATTGCCGCATTTCATGATTATGAGATTTGGCAAATGGATGTCAAGACCGCTTTCCTTAACGGAAAGTTGGCTGAGGATGTTTACATGGCTCAGCCAGAAGGGTTTGTGGATCCGACGCATCCGAATAGAGTGTGTAAGCTTGAGAAGTCCATTTATGGACTTAAGCAAGCGTCTCGCAGATGGAATCTTTGCTTCGATGAGAAAGTCAAAGAGTTTGGATTTGTACGAAGCGAAGACGAATCTTGTGTATATGTCAAAGCCAGTGGGAGTATAGTAAGCTTCCTCGTTCTATATGTCGATGACATATTACTCATAGGAAACGACATCCCGACTCTGCAGGAGGTTAAGTCCTGGCTCGGGAAGTGCTTCGCTATGAAGGACCTCGGAGAGGCTTCTTACATTTTGGGAATAAGGATAGTAAGAGAAAGAAGTAAGAGACTAATTGGACTTAGTCAGAATACTTACTTAGAGAAGGTACTAAAACGTTTTAGTATGGAAAACTCAAAGAAGGGAGAACTACCGATACAAAGTACTGCCAAATTGAGTAAGACTCAAAGTCCGAGTACCGAAGCTGAGATAGCAGAAATGAGCCGAGTACCATACGCTTCCGCAGTTGGCTCAATCATGTACGCTATGACTTGTACTCGCCCTGATGTAGCCTTCGCTTTGAGCATGGTTAGCAGATATCAAGGGAATCCTGGCAAAGCACATTGGATTGCGGTGAAAAACATCCTTAAGTACCTTCGGAGGACGAAGGAATGGTTCTTAGTCCTCGGAGGGAGTGATGACTTGAAGGTGCGAGGGTATAGTGACGCCAGCTTTCAGACCGACAGGGACAACTACCGTTCGCAGTCGGGCTGGGTCTTTACCCTAAATGGAGGAGCAGTGACATGGAAGAGTTCCAAGCAGGAAACCGTAGCTGATTCAACGTGCGAATCATAGTACATTGTAGCGAGCGAAGCGTCGAAGGAGGCAATATGGCTAAAGAACTTCATCGGTGATCTTGGAGTTGTACCTGCCATAAAGGATCCAATGGAGATTTTCTGTGATAACGAAGGCGCGGTTGCCTTGACCAAGGAACCGAGGGATCATGGTAGATCAAGACATATCGACAGAAAGTATCACTTCATTAGACATCGTGTAGAAAAAGGACAACTCGTAGTGAAGAGGATATCATCAGAAGATAACCCAGCAGATCCGCTTACGAAGGGACTGAGTAGGGTTAAGCACTTGCAGCATGCTAGGAGTATTGGGCTGAAGGATGATATTAGCATAGATTAGATAGTATTAGAAACGTGTAATAGATAAATGTAATTGACATTTGATGATTAAATAAAGGAGTTTTATTTATGAGTAATGTTACTATCTTATGTTAATTGTTTAGCTATTGTTTCACTTTGCATGTTTTGACTTCCAGAATAATTGAGTTTATTAGGAATAATCGAATTGTTCAAATGGTCCACAATCGTTCATATGTTGGGAGTAGATATGAATGAAGATTGTCATGAATTGGTGTGTAGAATGTCTAAATGGTGTTAGACATAGCAAAGGATTGCTGCAACGTTCATGAGTGCTTATGAACTAGTTTTGAGCATTGGAATAAACCCGCGCTTGCTGGAATCACCTTATGGAATACGATAAAAGGTGGTCGCAAGACGATAATATCATATAGTCTTAAAACCTAGATATATGATTTATTATTTGTTAATTGATTGTACATTGATAATACAAAAACGCATCAGTAACTTGGTGTTATAAAACGTATTGTTGTGTATAGTTGGTTAATGAATAAGTAAATGCATATAAGTCGAAGTTTATCTGTAACTTTTAAGGTAAAAGCGATATCTCGGCCGCTCGATGATTTGATTTGTATTATGTGTCGGGCCCGGTCAGAACTAAATTGATGTGTTCGATTAAGTTCTATGTCAAATAAATCAGAGATCGAGAAACCTAAATGCTTGACTAACCATTCCATAGGATTGTCAGCATGATATCTAACAGAGGACTGTACGTTCCCTTATCTAAAGGACAAGATTGATTAGATCAGAGTTTGACAGCGTCTTTGAGAGCTACGATTGCAAACCGAATTGTATTTGTGCATATAGTTACTAGACTTATCCAAGTGGGAGACTGTTGGAATAGTGTCTAAGGCTGCAACTATATTAGACAAGTATTTGACCCGGTTGTGCATGGTCCTTTTGGGTTGCCTTCACCATAGCAACTTGATAGGATGATTTATTAAGAGAGAGTAAATATTATTAATATATTATGAGAATAATATAATGAATAATATATTTGTTATTTGATTAATATAAGTCATAGAATTAATTAGAATTAATTTGGTGACTTAAAGAGATTAATTAAATAAAGGGGTATAAACTGTCAATTGTTTGATAGTTAAACTTTAGACTGTAAATCCATTGGGATATGCTTTGGACGAATTCTTTGAGATATAGGATAGCTAAAATCGTCCAAAGGCTTATCTATGGAATGGATTTGGATAGCCTTAAGAGAAGATTATCCAATTACGGTTTAGGTTGTAACCCTTAAGGAGTCTACAAGTATAAATAGACCCCATGGGTAAGGGAAATCGGTATCTCACCTAAAGTAAGAGAACCCTGGCCGAATTCCTCCTCTCTCCTAAATCATTCTTCTTGCTATTGGTGTTTGTAAGCCATTAGAGGAGTGACATTTGTGACTCTAAAAGCTCCAAGACCTCAAGATCAACAAGGAACTCAAAGGTATGATTCTAGATCTGTTTCAATGTTGTTATTTAACCTAATTAGTCATTAGAAGACTTGGATTCAAAGCATGTTTATTAGAAAGCCTAGATCCAAGCAATAGGATTTTGCATGCGCACATAGGAAAGTTCTTATGGCTAAAACCCATCAGAAACTTCTAGGCTGGTCCGAAGGAGTACGCTCAACGTACTTGTGTAGCCTTAACGCGTCCGAACTGATCCACTTCGCATGAGAGCCACCCAGTGAAGAGATTTACGATGCAGTACTCCCCGCCCACCAGAGAATTACGCCCAGCGTAATTAGGTGCTTCGCCCCTATAAATAGGATGTGAGGCTGCTCGATTTTGTTTAGAAAATTTTACTTCTTTCACCCTTCTACTCTCTTCCAAGCTACACTAAAACCCCTAAGCCTATAATATCATTCTAGCATCGTAAGCAAGTCCCAAAGAGCCTAAAGATCCCGAGAAAATAATATTTTGAAGTTGAAACTTTGCCCACTCAAAGCTCAGTTTTCAACAAAAATCCCCGGTTTCGTCAAAGAAAGTCATTTTTAGAGGCGAAGTGTTGCCCAAATTAACATTTTACCATTCAGTTATTTCACGGCGAGTTCAATATAGGGACAATTGTATGTTATGTGTTATATGTGCAATGTGTTTTCCCGTGTTATTAGAATAATGGAGCTATACCATTGGCCATATAGAGCATGTCTCGTATCAGTTTTGGTATTGGCTTTATGCGTTTTGCCATTTAGAGAATGACTCGTATCACTTTGGTATTGGTATGAAGCCTTTGGCCATGTAGAGTATCTATCGTATCACTTTTGGTATTGGCTTTGTGTCTTTAGCCATGTATAGAATGACTCATATCACTTTGATATTGGCAGAAGGTTAGGTAGGGCTGAAAGCCTGTAAATTGCTAGCAAAATGATAAAACAGAAATCGTTTATTTTCTATGCCACATGAGCTGAAGTCTTATTGATTTATGATGTTGAAATTGTTGTATTTCATTGATTGTAAATGTTTGAATCAGATTATTCATTGATATGGTAAGCATGTCATATGATACTCATCTGCCTTTGCTGTTCTTTGTCGCCCTATGCCTCTGTCATATATATATATATATATATATATATATATATATATATATATATATATATATATATATATATATACACACACACACATACATACATATACATATACATACATATATACATACATATATATATATATATATATATATATATATATATATATATATATATAGCACAACGTTATATTGGAACTGTTATTGAACTCACTAAGCATCACCGCTTATCCCTCTCAGTGATTAATTATTGCAGGTGATAAGCATCCAGTGTAGATATGTACTGTTAGAAGATGTAGAATACATAATATTATAGCTATTGTATTTAGTGTATAAATTCCTGGGAAGTTATGTAATATATAAAACTCTGTAAAAACCTCGTTAGTCGGTTTGTATCTAGTCTTTTGTAATAAGACCATATATGTAAAATATGTTTATGAATATGCATGTAGCATGTTTCGAGTAATAATGTTAAGTATGAAAGGGGTCTTTCAGTCATGGTATTAGAGCAGTAGTTTAAGTGAACTAAATACCAATGATTGGTATTTAGACTTAAACCGTCGGAAGTTCAATATATGAACGAATTCATTGTGAGTATATGGATACCAACCATAGGAAAGACTTAAGTAGGGTATATGCCTTAATCAGTATTATATGCTAAATGAATTGTTATAGCATGCCGTAGGTTGAATACCTCACTTGCTATAGTGTGCACTAGCATACTTTAGGGGAGATGCCTTATTTGCTAATGTGTGCTAAAAGATAAATAAAATACCTGAAAGCCCAAGCATGACTTGAAGATACGTGGTGTCATTCTTTCTTTTCTGAAGCATCCACGTTTCGATAGAACTTTTTCTATTTCTTCTTTTCCATCGGCATGAAACTTTTCAAGGTAATAAGGAGACTTACGATAGCTGACATCAATAACTACATAAATAAACAGTCAAGGGATATTGTAAAATAAAATCTATCAAGTGATACCATAAATAGTGTATTAATACCTATAGAGTGGTGTTGTACATTCCAACTATGTTTGATGAAATAATAACACTTTTGGAGGAATGTTGTGTGTTCAAAGTACATTCGGATGAGATGAATGTTTTGGTGTAATCCATGAAGTTGTTCCACCACTGACCAGATTGAAGCAGTGATTGCTTATAGAGTTAGAAGAGCTAAAGATGGTGATAAATACTTCGACAACATCGAAATTGATGTTGTGCAAGATTTAGAAGAATTCAATGAAGATCAAAGGAAAGGCTAACAAAGTTTTCAGAGTCAATAGGCCAAGACCTTGCCTAACATTGTGATGTAGTATGCAGTTCGAGTGATATGGTAAGAGTTGATATGTAACCCTCTTCAAGATGCTCAGACTTAGTATTTAATAATACCGAGTGACAATTGATTTCTATCACATCCTTATAAAAGTTCCATTGTGTGTTAAGCTGACTTTAACATACATGATTAGGATGGTTGTGAAGGGCTGAATGACTTACTAGTTAGAGTAAGGTAGAGTATATAGTTGAAGAATATATACATTCATAGTATTTTATGAGAAGAGTTGTTGTTAGGAATAACAGAGAACCAAGTTGAAGCTAGTAGAACATGCTGAGATGCAGTTAAAATGCAGACTTCCTAGGATAGAATCCTATGAAGTAGACTTAAAAGATACACCCATGAGAAGAAAAATTTCCCATATAAAGGAATGACAATGTTATGAAAGTATAATGAAATGAATAAATGTGCATGGTGACTTGCATGAGTTAGAAGATGATACAGATAGTTGGAGACTGTTTGTCTCCATAATACTAGGGTAAATTCTGGTATAGTGTGTCCTGCAGAGTAGACACTATCCGAGAAAGAATTTATATGAAGAATTTGGAATTGAAATTTCTATCAACCTAGGAAAAATATTAGGATGTGCTAGATTGAGATTATGCATAAAAAGAATTCGAGAAGGTGAATTTCAGAAATCTAAGATTTGTTTCATAGAAACGTGAAATCCCTAGTTGAGTCTAGGAGAAATTGTTATATGTACTTCTTTGAACACACTCAAGTATGCAAAATTGATTTGTGAAAACTTTTGAATGGTGATTTAGAAAGCTGTGATACAATACTTGGGACGAGTATGAGTAAGTGTAAATAGTAGTAGAGGCCTACACTACTGGAAGCACAAGACTCATAAGGTTACCAAGAAGCTAGTAATTGATTCCGTTTTTGTTCAAGTATGTCATTACCTTTGTTTTGATGATGACTAAGAAGATGATTTTCGTTCAGACCTTAGTGGTCATAAAGACTCAAGTCCGACTAATATAGACCTGCGAAGTGAATTGATTGCCTCATAGAACCATGTCTTGTGTAGCGACGAAACTTCAATCGGAAGATTGAAGAAGGAGATGGTCGAGGTAGTCGATAAAAGTATAACAACCTTCATTAAAGGATTAAGCAACCGTTAGCTAGAAATGCTACTAGTTATGAAGATATTATATAACATTAGAACATGAAGGAAGGTTTCTTCTATGATAGTGTCTGACTAATAGAAACAAGAGTATGATTCGTTGTGTGTCTTTTGCGTTATGAAATCAAAGGTCATTAGAATATGACCATTCGAGTTGTTTTTGTAGAAAAAGTGAAGACCTTATCTTGGGTTGAGTCGATTAGCCAAATTTAAGAAGGAGCTGGAGTCTGCAATGAGAATTGTGTTTTAACTTGGAGATTAGGACCAAAAGCCCAATAGAGAATGAAGTGCGAGTGCAGGTTTGAGCACCACCAACAATTAAGAAGTTTGACGAGTTTGAAAATCATTTAGCTAAAGGTCGTACATTTCAGATTACCATAGAAGAGGCACACGAGGACCCGAATGTTGTGACTGATTCATTTCTCGTCAACTCTAGACTTACTCACATCTTATTTGATTCTGATGCCTCAGATTCTTTTGTGTCTCATGAGTTTGCGCATTCTTTTCAAATTGCTTGTTATACATTCACCCAATCATTTCAGGTAGATACCGTGGGAAGTGTTTCACTACTTGCTGATTAAGTCTATAGAGATTGTGTCATAGAAATTGAAGGTTATAATTTTCTTGATAATCTGATTTCTATCTCCTTGCCTAATTTTGAAAATTATTCTCGGCATGTATTGGTTGTCAAAGAACTGGACAGAACTCTTGTGTTACGAAAAGATGGTACATATCCCTATCGAAGGGAAGGATTCTATTTGATGTCTTCGATAAACAAAGACTTAAAATCTTAAAAATAATCTTTTTCCTAAAAACTCGTAAACTTATATCGAAGGGGTATTCTACTTATCTATACAGTTGATATCTCAAAAGAGGGGAAGAAAACTGTAAATGATGTTCCCGTTGTTAATGAATATCCTGATGTTTCCCTGATGATTTGCCTGGACTTCCCCCAGATATGCAAATAGAATTCTGAACTGGTTTTATGTCTAGTGCTGCTCCAATTGCCAAAGATTGCTAGACAGAATGATAACATTTGGGTAATTGTCAATTCACTAACTAAGAGTGCACATTTTCTTGCCAGGCGTGAAACAGCTCCAATGGAGAAATACACACAAGTATACTTGGATAAACCTGTTGCGAGACATGGTATGCCTCTAAAGATTATTTCCGATCGTGATAGTCTCTTCATTTCTCATTCTTGGGCAAGTATGCAATGTGAATTGAGATCTCGTGTCACTGTCAGCATAACTTATTATCCCCAAACAGATGGTCAGAAGAAGAGAACAATCCAAACAGTAGAAAATATATTGAATGAATATGAAGCACTATATAGGCGTAAATGTCATACTCCATTATGTTGACGTGATGTAAGATAGAAAGTCCTTGGTTGTCCTGAAATGATTCAAGACACCGCTGATATGATTCAAATTATACGAGAAAGAATGAAAGCGGTCCGGGATCGACAAAAGTGTCATTAAGAAAAGAGGAGACGACCCATAGAATTCCAGTTGGGTGATTTCGTAATGCTAAAAGTATCTCCATGGAACGACGTTATACGATTTGGGAAGAAAGGAAATTCGAGTCCTAGATTTTTTGGACCTTTCAAAATCATCCAGAGAATTGGTAAGCAAGCATACCGTTCGGAATTGCCGGAAGATTTGGCGGATATTCATGATATGCGTCATGTGAGTTACCTGCATAAATGTTTAAGCATATATGATGAAACAATCCCGTTATCCGAGGTGAAACTGGATGATAATTTAAAAATATCTAGAAGAGCCCAAAGAGATTATAAACAAGAAAATGGTTAAATTAGGTAATAAGGAAGTAGAATTGGTGCTTGTCTAGTGGAAACACCATCGAGGCCCAAATTATACTTGGGAAAATAAGAATGAAATAAGAGCGAAATATCCCTATTTGTTTAAATCATTGTGATTTCAGGGACGAAATCCTCAAAATGAGGAGGTATTTGTAACATACACGTTCAGTGATTGTGTTTTGTTAGTTTAAAAATGAATATTATTAAATATTATATGGTTTTGAGCATTGAGTTCTAACAAGATAGTTTTATGAGATTTGAAGTAAAACTATGTTTAGAATCATTCGAGAAGTACTGGAAGTCTTATGAGATTCCAATCAAAAGTAAAATATTGAAATTAATGAAAATGTAAAATTTAAGTTGGAAATAAGTAAAGATGATGTTATTGAAAGTTGTAAATTATCTCGTTAGAAACGTTTAGGGAAAAACCTTACTGAAATCCAAGTTATAACGAAGAAGTTATGACTTATCAAAGTTTCGCGACAGAACCGGCACGACGCCATATGACATAAAAATGAGTTTATGATAAACTACTTTTTAGCCTTTGTGATCTAAATGAAAGTCCTAGTATTCGTTAAACCGAGAACTTTCATGAAAAGAACGTCCAAATCTAACTTCATATGAGAAAGTTATGATTTTTCTAAGATTTGGCGTAGCAGTACACAGCCCGAAACTCAAAATAAAGATCGAATGATTTTTAGCCGAAACAGCCTAAACGAGAATCTAAGATCTCGTCAATAGTAGTACAACGGTAAAAAGACAGACAAAAACAGACGTCGGATGAAGAAGTTATGAATTTTTAACGGGTTTTTCCTGTCCCAGCCTATTAAAAATATAATATTAAAAATGAAGTCAAAATTAGCCGACAGAGTCTAAACGAAAATTGTAGAGCATAATTTCACTCACGCGTGTATATAAAGAACGTCAAAAACTAAGTCTGTATGCGAAAGTTACAAATTTTTGAAAATTTGGGCAGAAACTTCTAGGCTGGTCCGAAGGAGTATGCTTAACGTACTTGTGTAGCCTTAACGCGTCCGAACTGATCCACTTCGCATGAGAGCCACCCAGTGAAGAGATTTACGATGCAGTACTCCCCGCGTACTAGAAAATTACGCCCAGTGTAATTAGGTGCTTCGCCCCTATAAATAGGATGCGAGGCTGCTCGATTTTGTTTAGAACATTTTACTTCTTTCACCCTTCTACTCTCTTCCAAGCTACACTAAAACCCCTAAGCCTAAAATATCATTCTAGCATCGTAAGCAAGTCCCGGAGAGCCTAAAGATCCTGAGAAAATAATATTTCAAGTTGAAACTTTGCCCACTCAAAGCTCGGTTTTCAACAAAAATCCCCGGTTTCGTCAAAGAAAGTCATTTTTAGAGGCGAAGTGTTCCCCAAATTAACATTTTACCATTCAGTTATTTCACGGCGAGTTCAATATAGGGACAATTGTATGTTATGTGTTATATGTGCAATGTGTTTTCCCGTGTTATTAGAATAATGGAGCTATACCATTGGCCATAGAGAGCATGTCTCGTATCAGTTTTGGTATTGGCTTTATGCGTTTTGCCATTTAGAGAATGACTCGTATCACTTTGGTATTGGTATGAAGCCTTTGGCCATGTAGAGTATCTCTCGTATCACTTTTGGTATTGGCTTTGTGCCTTTAGCCATGTAGAGAATGACTCATATCACTTTGATATTGGCAGAAGGTTAGGTAGGGCTGGAAGCCTGTAAATTGCTAGCAAAATGATAAAACAGAAATCGTTTATTTTCTATGCCACATGTGCTGAAGTCTTATTGATTTATGATGTTGAAATTGTTGTATTTCATTGATTGTAAATCTTTGAATCAGATTATTCATTGATATGGTAAGCATGTCATATGATACTCATCTGCCTTTGTTGTTCTTTGTCGCCCTATGCCTCTGTCATATATATATATATATATATATATATATATATATATATATATATATATATATATATACACACACGCACACACACATATATATATATATATATATATATATATATATATAGCATAACGTTATATTGGAACTATTATTGAACTCACTAAGCATCACCGCTTATCCCTCTCAGTGATTAATTATTGCAGGTGATAAGCATCCAGTGTAGATATGTACTGTTAGAAGATGTAGAATACATAATATTATAGCTTTTGTATTTAGTGTATAAATTCCTGGGAAGTTATGTAATATATAAAACTTTGTAAAAACCTCGTTAGTCGGTTTGTATCTAGTCTTTTGTAATAAGACCATATATGAAAATATGTTTATAAATATGCATGTAGCATGTCTGGAGTAATAATGTTAAGTATGAAAGGGGTCTTTCACTAAACGTATTTATTTTAATGTTACTCAACTGCATCTTGATTGTGAAATAGGAAAGAATATACACAAAATGATTTTACCCTTTCTTGAACCAAAAGAGGACGAAATCGACGTAGACTGCTACAAATGCGAATCCATTGTTTCCTCTGACGATGTTTCTATTCCTTACAAAATTGGACTAGATAAAGTTGAAGCTTACATACAGTCCAAAGAACATAAGGACATGCTAAAACAAATTTCGAGTGAAAAATATAGCAAATTATATCTAATACTGTACAGAAATTTGACTCATTGTGTGCTAAATTGAGTTCAGAAAATACTCTTGATGTTAAAAATATATCTGAATTTGATGATGAAAGTGACATGAGCGAAATTTCAGTGGAGGATGAGATTGATTGCTCTGAATTTTTAAATATGAACCTGAACCAAAGAAAAACTTGATTTTTGAAAATTTAGTTGAGTATGTTCGTATTTCTGAAAATAAAGATTCAAAGGTTTTTAAAGAAAAGGCAACAGTCTTTCCGAAAGTTCAAACTATTCCGTATCAGGTTTCCGTAACTTCTGGACAGAACAAAAATCTGACCTCAGAATTATCGTCCCTTGTAGAAGAAGATAATGCAGATTGTGTGATGAATTATTTGGGTCTGCTCCCATTGATAATGCTAATGAAACCAAAGGACTTTCTAAGATAACCTCTTGGAAGACGAAAAGGAGATATGTTGAAGAACCACTGAACAAATTTAACTCCAGTTACGAGAAAGGCATTTCGAGTGGAACTAAAAATGTTCCAAATGATACGTCATCCAAATAGACTGACACTCCTGTTAGAAAAGAGAAATCTAGGGCTAGTATTCATAAGTCAGCTGAGGAATTCGTTTCTAAGAAACATTAACGAAATGCTAGATATAGGAAAAACCTAAAATAAAGAAAGTTTTTCTGGAAGTCCAAAAGTTCCAAATCCGCCAATCAAGAACGATCTATAAATCCGAATGCGAAAGTCTCTTCATATCCGATTCCTAAAAAGGTTTCAAAACCGTAGTCTTCTTCTCCACAGATTTCAAAACCAAAAGTTTTTCAAAAACCATCATTTTCAAAACAAACGAAACCTTTGGAAAAGAAAAAACCTAATATTCCTCCAAAAACAAATCTTTCAAAATCTGCCAACACATTAAAAGATGTTAAGGGCAAAGGAAAAGTTGTTTCAGAATTTATAACTCCCATCCAGAAGTCCGAAACATACTTGAAAAGGGAGGGAAAAAAGCCTTTGGCCATGTAGAGTATCTCTCGTATCACTTTGGTATTGGTATGAAGCCTTTGGCCATGTAGAGTATCTCTCGTATCACTTTTGGTATTGGCTTTGTGCCTTTAGCCATGTATAGAATGACTCATATCACTTTGATATTGGCAGAAGGTTAGGTAGGGCTCAAAGCCTGTAAATTGCTAGCAAAATGATAAAACAGAAATCGTTTATTTTCTATGCCACATGAGCTGAAGTCTTATTGATTTATGATGTTGAAATTGTTGTATTTCATTGATTGTAAATCTGTGAATCAGATTATTCATTGATATGGTAAGGATGTCATATGATACTCATCTGCCTTTGTTGTTCTTTGTCGCCCTATGCCTCTGTCATATATATATATATATATATATATATATATATATATATATATATATATATATATATATATACACACACATACATACATACATATACATATATATATATATATATATATATATATATATATATATATATATATATATATATATATATAGCACAACGTTATATTGGAACTGTTATTGAACTCACTAAGCATCACCGCTTATCCCTCTCAGTGATTAATTATTGCAGGTGATAAGCATCCAGTGTAGATATGTATTGTTAGAAGATGTAGAATACATAATATTATAGCTTTTGTATTTAGTGTATAAATTCCTGGGAAGTTATGTAATATATAAAACTCTGTAAAAACCTTGTTAGTCGGTTTGTATCTAGTCTTTTGTAATAAGACCATATATGTAAAATATGTTTATGAATATGCATATAGCATGTTTCGAGTAATAATGTTAAGTATGAAAGGGGTCTTTCAATCATGGTATTAGAGCAGTAGTTTAAGTGAACTAAATACCACGGATTGGTATTTAGACTTAAACCGTCGGAAGTTCAATATATGAACGAATTCATTGTGAGTATATGGATACCAACCATAGGAAAGACTTAAGTAGGGTATATGCCTTAATTAGTATTATATGCTAACTGAATTGTTATAGCATGCCGTAGGTTGAATACCTCACTTGCTATAGTGTGCACTAGCATACTTTAGGGGAGATGCCTTATATGCTAATGTGTGCTAAAAGATAAATAAAATACCTGAAAGCCCGAGCATGACTTGGAGATACGTGGTGTCATTCTTTCTCTTTTGAAGCATCCACGTTTCGATAGAACTTTTTCTATTTCTTCTATTCCATCGGCATGAAACTTTTCAAGGTAATAAGGAGACTTACGATAGCTGACATCAATAACTACATAAATAAACAGTCAAGGGATATTGTAAAATAAAATCTATCAAGTGATACCATAAATAGTGTATTAATACCTATAGAGTGGTGTTGTACATTCCAACTATGTTTGATGAAATAATAACACTTTTGGAGGAATGTTGTGTGTTCAAAGTACATTCGGATGAGACGAATGTTTTGGTGTAATCCATGAAGTTGTTCCACCACTGACCAGATTGAAGCAGTGATTGCTTATAGAGTTAGAAGAGCTAAAGATGGTGATAAATACTTCGACAACATCGAAATTGATGTTGTGCAAGATTTAGAAGAATTCAATGAAGATCAAAGGAAAGGCTAACAAAGTTTTCAGAGTCAATAGGCCAAGACCTTGCCTAACATTGTGATGTAGTATGCAGTTCGAGTGATATGGTAAGAGTTGATATGTAACCCTATACAAGATGCTCAGACTTAGTATTTAATAATACCGAGTGACAATTGATTTCTATCACATCCTTATAAAAGTTCCATTGTGTGTTAAGCTGAATTTAACATACATGATTAGGATGGTTGTGAAGGGCCGAATGACTTACTAGTTAGAGTAAGGTAGAGTATATAGTTGAAGAATATATACATTCATAGTATTTTATGAGAAGAGTTGTTGTTAGGAATAACAGAGAACCAAGTTGAAGCTAGTAGAACATGCTGAGATGCAGTTAAAATGCAGACTTCCTAGGATAGATTCCTATGAAGTAGACTTAAAAGATACACCCATGAGAAGAAAAATTTCCCATATAAAGGAATGACAATGTTATGAAAGGATAATGAAATGAATAAATGTGCGTGGTGACTTGCATGAGTTAGAAGATGATACAGATAGTTGGAGACTGTTTGTCTCCATAATACTAGGGTAAATTCTGGTATAGTGTGTCCTGCAGAGTAGACACTATCCGAGAAAGAATTTATATGAAGAATTTGGAATTGAAATTTCTATCAACCTAGGAAAAATATTAGGATGTGCTAGATTGAGATTATGCATAAAAAGAATTCGAGAAGGTGAATTTAAGAAATCTAAGATTTGTTTCATAGAAACGTGAAATCCCTAGTTGAGTCTAGGAGAAATTGTTATATGTACTTCTTTGAACACACTCAAGTATGCAAAATTTATTTGTGAAAACTTTTGAATGGTGATTTGGAAAACTGTGATACAATACTTGGGACGAGTATGAGTAGGTGTGAATAGTAGTAGAGGCCTACACTACTGGAAGCACAAGACTCATAAGGTTACCAAGAAGCTAGTAATTGATTCCGTTTTTGTTCAAGTATGTCATTACCTTCGTTTTGATGATGACTAAGAAGATGATTTTCGTTCAGACCTTAGTGGTCATAAAGACTCAAGTCCGACTAATATAGACCTGCGAAGTGAATTGATTGCTTCATAGAACCATGTCTTGTGTAGCGACGAAACTTCAATCGGAAGATTGAAGAAGGAGATGGTCGAGGTAGTCGATAAAAGTATAACAACCTTCATTAAAGGATTACGCAACCGTTAGCTAGAAATGCTACTAGTTATGAAGATATTATATAACATTAGAACATGAAGGAAGGTTTCTTCTATGATAGTGTCTGGCTAATAGAAACAAGAGTATGATTCGTTGTGTGTCTTTTGCGTTATGAAATCAAAGGTCATTAGAATATGACCATTCGAGTTGTTTTTGTAGAAAAAGTGAAGACCTTATCTTGGTTTGAGTCGATTAGCCAAATTTAAGAAGGAGCGGGAGTCTGCAATGAGAATTGTGTTTTAACTTGGAGATTAGGACCAAAAGCCCAATAGAGAATGAAGTGCGAGTGCAGGTTTGAGCACCACCAACAATTAAGAAGTTTGACGAGTTTGAAAATCATTTAGCTAAAGGTCGTACATTTCAGATTACCATAGAAGAGGCACACGAGGACCCGAATGTTGTGACTGATTCATTTCTCGTCAACTCTAGACTTACTCACATCTTATTTGATTCTGATGCCTCAGATTCTTTTGTGTCTCATGAGTTTGCGCATTCTTTTCAAATTTCTTGTTATACATTCACCCAATCATTTCAGGTAGATACCGTGGGAAGTGTTTCACTACTTGCTGATTAAGTCTATAGAGATTGTGTCATAGAAATTGAAGGTTATAATTTTCTTGATAACCTGATTTCTATCTCCTTGCCTAATTTTGAAAATTATTCTCGGCATGAATTGGTTGTCAAAGAACTGGACAGAACTCTTGTGTTACGAAAAGATGGTACATATCCCTATCGAAGGGAAGGATTCTATTTTATGTCTTCGATAAACAAAGACTTAAAATCTTAAAAATAATCTTTTTCCTAAAAACTCGTAAACTTATATCGAAGGGGTATTCTACTTATCTATACAGTTGATATCTCAAAAGAGGGGAAGAAAACTGTAAATGATGTTCCCGTTGTTAATGAATATCCTGATGTTTCCCTGATGATTTGCCTGGACTTCCCCCAGATATGCAAATAGAATTCTGAACTGGTTTTATGTCTAGTGCTGCTCCAATTGCCAAAGATTGCTAGACAGAATGATAACATTTGGGTAATTGTCGATTCACTAACTAAGAGTGCACATTTTCTTGCCAGGCGTGAAACAGCTCCAATGGAGAAATACACACAAGTATACTTGGATAAACCTGTTGCGAGACATGGTATGCCTCTAAAGATTATTTCCGATCGTGATAGTCTCTTCATTTCTCATTCTTGGGCAAGTATGAAATGTGAATTGAGATCTCGTGTCACTGTCAGCATAAATTATTATCCCCAAACAGATGGTCAGAAGAATAGAACAATCCAAACAGTAGAAAATATATTGAATGAATATGAAGCACTATATGGGCGTAAATGTCATACTCCATTATGTTGACGTGATGTAAGATAGAAAGTCCTTGGTTGTCCTGAAATGATTCAAGACACCGCTGATAAGATTCAAATTATACGAGAAAGAATGAAAGCGGTCCGGGATCGACAAAAGTGTCATGAAGAAAAGAGGAGACGACCCATAGAATTCCAGTTGGGTGATTTCGTAATGCTAAAAGTATCTCCGTGGAACGACGTTATACGATTTGGGAAGAAAGGAAATTTGAGTCCTAGATTTTTTGGACCTTTCAAAATCATCCAGAGAATTGGTAAGCAAGCATACCGTTCGGAATTGCCGGAAGATTTGGCGGATATTCATGATATGCGTCATGTGAGTTACCTACATAAATGTTTAAGCATATATGATGAAACAATCCCGTTATCCGAGGTGAAACTGGATGATAATTTAAAAATATCTAGAAGAGCCCAAAGAGATTATAAACAAGAAAATGGTTAAATTAGGTAATAAGGAAGTAGAATTGGTGCTTGTCAAGTGGAAACACCATCGAGGCCCAAATTATACTTGGGAAAATAAGAATGAAATAAGAGCGAAATATCCCTATTTGTTTAAATCATTGTGATTTCAGGGACGAAATCCTGAAAAGGAGGAGGTATTTGTAACATACACGTTCAGTGATTGTGTTTTGTTAGTTTAAAAATGAATATTATTAAATATTATAAGGTTTTGAGCATTGAGTTCTAACAAGATAGTTTTATGAGATTTGAAGTAAAACTATGTTTAGAATCATTCGAGAAGTACTGGAAGTCTTATGAGATTCCAATCAAAAGTAAAATATTGAAATTAATGAAAATAATGAAAATGTAAAATTTAAGTTGGAAATAAGTAAATATGATGTTATTGAAAGTTGTAAATTATCTCGTTAGAAACGTTTAGGGAAAAACCTAACTGAAATCCAAGTGATAACGAAGAAGTTATGACTTATCAAAGTTTCGCGACAGAACCAGCACGACGCCATATGACATAAAAAATGAGTTTATGATAAACTACTTTTTAGCCTTTGTGATCTAAATGAAAGTCCTAGTATTCGTTAAACCGAGAACTTTCATGAAAAGAATGTCCAAATCTAAGTTCATATGAGGAAGTTATGATTTTTCTAAGATTTGGCGTAGCAGTACACAGCCCGAAACTCAAAATAAAGATCGAATGATTTTTAGCCGAAACAGCCTAAACGAGAATCTAAGATCTCGTCAATAGCAGTACAACGGTAAAAAGACAGACAAAAACAGACGTCGGATGAAGAAGTTATGAATTTGTAACGGGTTTTTCCTGTCCCAGCCTATTAAAAATATAATATTAAAAATGAAGTCAAAATTAGCCGACAGAGTCTAAACGAAAGTTGTAGAGCATAATTTCACTCACGCGTGTATATAAAGAACGTCAAAAACTTAGCCTGTATGCGAAAGTTACAAATTTTTGAAAATTTGGGCACAAACTTCTAGGCTGGTCCGAAGGAGTACGCTCAACGTACTTGTGTAGCCTTAACGCGTCCGAACTGATCCACTTAGCATTAGAGCCACCCAGTGAAGAGATTTACGATGCAGTACTCCCCGCGTACCAGAGAATTACGCCCAGCGTAATTAGGTGCTTCGCCCCTATAAATAGGATGCGAGGCTGCTCGATTTTGTTTAGAAAATTTTACTTCTTTCACCCTTCTACTCTCTTCCAAGCTACACTAAAACCCCTAAGCCTATAATATCATTCTAGCATCGTAAGCAAGTCCCGAAGAGCCTAAAGATCCTGAGCAAATAATATTTTCAAGTTGAAACTTTGCCCACTCAAAGCTCGGTTTTCAACAAAAATCCCCGGTTTCGTCAAAGAAAGTCATTTTTAGAGGCGAAGTGTTGCCCAAATTAACATTTTACCATTCAGTTATTTCACGGCGAGTTCAATATAGGGACAATTGTATGTTATGTGTTATATGTGCAATGTGTTTTCCCGTGTTATTAGAATAATGGAGCTATACCATTGGCCATAGAGAGCATGTCTCGTATCAGTTTTGGTATTGGCTTTATGCGTTTTGCCATTTAGAGAATGACTCGTATCACTTTGGTATTGGTATGAAGCCTTTGGCCATGTAGAGTATCTCTCGTATCACTTTTGGTATTGGCTTTGTGCCTTTAGCCATGTAGAGAATGACTCATATCACTTTTGATGGGATTAAAACAACTTTTAATCTATGAAGATCGATTAGATCTTGAACAAGTATATGAATATGAAACAGCAAGAACACAATATTAAAAACAAGGCAGAACGCAATAATAAGAACAAACAACTTGAATCAAACGTGTCGAATGATTAAATAAAATCCTTAGAAGAGCTCGATTAAGAACATCAACTGTAAAGGATTGGAAGATTACAAGAACGATTACTGGAAAATATTGTTCTCTTGATAAATCGCTATGTCGATAATCTCTAGAATCTTAACTTAATATGCATGCAAGCATTAACTTAAATACTATACATAAAAGGCTCTCGGTTGGACAGGCCCAAACCGGAGAATACAAGGCTAATCTACGAGCCCAAAAGACGCAACATAAATAAAACTATTTACAGCCCAACAATCTCCCCCTTTGCGTCAATTTGGAGTGAGACCTTCACTTCTTGCTTGGGCCGGCGGCTGAAGCTAGTACCTTCTTCTTCACGGTACTAAACAGACACTTGGTTATGGAAAGGATGGTCTGTCTAAACCGGATGTACCAATTGATCATATCATCGAAGTACTTGATATCATCAGCCGAATTGTCTTTACACCGCTTGACGATTGATAGGACGTGCTCCAAGCAAGTTGTCGTGTAAAGATGTTTGTCAGCTAAAGCGAAGAGACATTTCTGTCCTTCGGCTCTAGTGAACATCACAGAGTTTCGCCTCGAATCTATCTTGCCCATTTGCATTTGATTTAGATCACTGGCCGATCCCACAGGTTTGACTTTCGGTTTCTTCTTAAAAACTGTGGCAACCTCCTGATCCATTAGGGCCACCTCCATGATATAGCATGCCAACATCCTTTTGACATGGTCTAAGAGGGGACCATATTCGGCTTCGTTTGTCAGCAGGATATTGTACAAGACTATCCAATCATGAGGGTTCAGATTGGGCAAATCCGCCAGAGAGATCATGTGAGCAGTTCTTGCAGATCCACGGATAAGCTTGAACTTGACGTTTGTGAATCTCCCCACGGCAAAAGGCTTCAACACCCGAACATTGACAATCTTCTGGGCGCTCCATGTAAGGTATTGAGGGCGAGCGGCCTCCAGGTAGAAGTCAATGAGCTCCCTGTCAAGCTCATCGTTCGGATGCGGGACTTCAAAGATGTTGGAGAAGGCGTGGAAGATGAACGCCTTTCGAGTCAGTGGCATATCGAACTGCGAATCGATGGTGTTGTTGCAGTCGAACGATATCACCGGCTCGAGCCATAGTATGCTTGGAGTCTCTATGGCCACTTTTATCAAACGATCCCTGGTCCGGGCAGGGAAGAGCAGCTTTCGGCTCTCAAGGAGATCGTTGGCTTCTTTTTGTTTACGTTCGGCTTCTTCAGCTTCACGTGCCACACGACTGACATCGTCATCAGTATTGCGACTGTTCTTTCTCTTTAACATGTCCGCAATAGTCTCCTTGTCTTCATCTTCATCTTCATCTTCATCCTCTGCTATGTGTTTACCCTTGTTCTTCACACCCGAACCCGAGGCATGACCAGTTGGGGTTGGTTCGGTGGTGTGAGTAGCTTTGGAGGACGGAGGTGGTTTCGATCCTTTCTTCTCTTCTCCCCCTTGTTTCGGAATGGACACGAAACTCGGCAGGCCTTCAATCTTGCTTAGAAGGTCCATGGCCGGGGAGAGCTTTTCAGCGAGGGTGCGCCTCACCGAATGATTAAGGATGGGGTCGTGTGCTTCCAGGATGTTGGAGAGAGCGGCGTGGACATCCGAAACACACGTCTTTATGACTTCCCTCTCGGATCGAAGAGCTTCCAATTGTTCTTGAGAGTTGGAAAGCTGTGTGCTCTTGACCCTTAGGGCAGTTGTCTTACTCGCCAGAACGTCCATCAGAGAGTTCTCTGCCGCAAGATCCTCTTGTAGTTTTGCCAGACGGGCATCGATGGAGGCACGGAGTGCCGAGTTGTCGTCGCTGAGGTTTTGTCGGAGGGTAGCGAACGAAGTCAACTCCGTCGAGACGAACTTGGCCAATTGTTGAACAATCGGTTCCAGAGTTGTCTTTGTGGCATTGGCGCTTTCCTGCAGAGTCTTTAGCAGGTCAGAAGCGTCGGAGAATAGTTTTTCGACTTTTTCGGTCGCTGCCTCACAGGCTCGGGTGGAGGCGTCTATCGCAGCAGTTGCTGAGGCCACTGAGTCATGTTGAGCCCTGGAGAAGGCATCAACTATCCTCTGAAGGGCAGCTTCAGACAAAGAGGACTGCTGGTTGGAAGAGGAGGCGAGAAGTTGATCAACCTTCTCGTTCAGCTCGCGGAGATGCTTCTTTGTCACTGGAGCATCATCCTCCTCATCACTTTGAACTTGAAACGGACTATAGTAGACCGAATCGAAGTTCAGGTGATCACCACCAAGGTAGTGATCATCGCCATCGGAGGCGTCTTCTGGAGATTGAGGTGGTGGTGAAGCTGGGGGTGTTATGGGTTTGGTTGGTTCAGGTTGAGTGGGTGGGGGGTTAATTTCGGGTGGTGGTTGTGTATGGGTTTCGGTTTGGGGAGGTTCGGTTACGAGAGGGGTTTCGGTTACAGGTGGTGTTTCGGTTGATGTGGTGAATATGGGTGGAGGTATAGGGATAAAGGTTGGGGGAATTGTGGGGTTTATGGTGGGAATGGAAATAGGGATTGTGGGTGGAGGGGAAGGAACTGGGGATTGGTGAAGTTCCATCTCCGGGGTTGGTGAGCGAGGGCGTGTGTTACCTCGCTGAGGAGATTCGTCTCCTTGGGATCCCTCAGAGTCCGAACTCCCACCTTCGGATTCACTGGAGGAGGAGGGAAGGACGAGCTTTCGCTTCGGTTGGGTCTTCCTCCTTTTCGGTTGTGGGGAAGAAGCAGCCTTCGGTTGTTTGCGCTTCTTGGGAGTAGGTTTTGGGGCTTTGGATGGTTTCTTCCCCTTGTCTGCCTTCTTACCCCTGGCCACCGGTTTGTCGGCATCATGAATCGATCGCAACATGTCCGGTGTTAGTTCCCTCGGACCAGATGGCCCTAACTCCTTGATCGCCTTGATCATACTGCTGTCTGAAGGCACACTTCCATACATAGTCTCCGGGATGGAGCCAATGAAGGAGAATTTTGATGCATCCGAGACGATGATCTTCTTGGTATGGAACGTACCAATAGAAGACATCGGTGCACCGTCAGCAGTTGGGACATCAAACCTGTCCATAGCCCATCTTGTGATCAAGATCCAGAACCGGGCTAGTGACACCTCGGAGTGTCGGGAAGCGGAAGAGAGGCTCTGAATCAGTTGTTGCCAAAGGACAAATCCATAGTCTAGATTGATCCCGTTGTACACCGCATACATAATCGACAGGAAAAGACGACTGGCCCCGTCCGATCCTGAGCTCCGTTCTGACAGTCCCTTGAAGAGAACTGTAAATAACCCATTCCACTGGGGCGGTAGGCATGACTTCTTGAACCTGGTGACGGAGGTAAGAACTTCCGTGTAGCCCATGTTGTAGAACATGTTGTAGAGCATACCAACCGGAATTGTCTCCGGGTGAACACGCGATGGGTCAGCAGCAAACCCAAGCATTGTGCAGAAGCGGGGACGAGAAATCGACGTCTTGTGTTCCGCCACTTCGAAAAAAACCCTGTCGACGGCTTTGTCGTAATAAGCCGTTGCGTAGACCTGAGATAGGGCCACCATTGGCACCGTTTCAATCCGTGACAGTGCCGGAGCAAGCTGGGAGTATTTGAGACATTCGATGACCGGCGACATGTAGGGATCATAGGCCAGTGGGTTCAGATCAATCACTAGGCATTGCTGAGGACGGATTGGAAGAATCTGAGAAGTAGCATGGACGGAAGAGGATTCAGCCATTGTTGCAGGTTGGAGAAGAAGATAACCGGGAGAGAGTTTGGAAGTATTTTTGCTTTGGAAATTATGGGGCAGTAAAGAGGTAAAAGGTGGTGTTGATGGGTTTTTATAGTAGGTGATAGGAGAGAGAAAGATCGATTCAAATCTCTTGTGGAAATACGGAAGGGTTTTTGAGAGACTGATTGGTGACAGTTGGGACGTGCGATGATCACGTAGGAGAGAGAGTGTCAGATTCCTAGGATCACGCCGCCCAATAAGCGCCGGTTCAGAGAGAGGAACCGTTTCCATTTCCACACGCGCCATTAATGCTAGATGGATGACGCTTCAATACTGCACACGCGTCCAAAAGTGTCAGAAAAGCGCGGCCGCTTCAAATTCACGCGCCCTCCTTTTGTACCGTCGTTTGAATTTCTATCCTTTGAACTTCCGCCGCGTCAGCAACTTTTTGTCTTTTCCCCTTTTTAATCAGCTGTATTCAATTTAGGACCCACGTGGCTAATTTTTGGCCACAACCTCATTAGTAATCCCTCAGTAATAAACCAGCCTGTAAAATAATTAGTAACGTAATTTTGAAAATCTAGGATTTTCGTGCAAAGAGTGTAAAAGATAAAGAAATAAAGCAACTCTTTTTGGGATAATCTGTGATGTCAATTATGACACGAAACTGATGATCCCGGGCATGAATCTCTTCCTTCAAGATCAAGAGAGACCTCAAAGTGTTAGTGTGGAATCCCGTTGAATTACGATCAAACATTTATTAATAAATGTTGAAAGGCTTCTTTTAATAAGGCTAATTAAGGGTGGTTTCGCTTTGATTCAACAATTCAATTCTTGATATAAGAACGAATGTGAACAAAGTACTTGTGAGACCGGTGTAGTCTGTTGAACAAGTAGGATAGAGTTGATTTTTAAGTGGCTTGGATAAATATAAAATCTCAGATAAAAAAAAATTAGAACTGGATCCCATGGGAAGAAATGTTATGGTGTGTAACAATTTCATTGGGATCATGCAAAAGAAAATTTGAGATTTCATGAAGGTACATTCGTCAATTCATTGGTGAAAACTTGATCAAGTTAATTGGTCACCGTCAATTCGTTGGTGTTGAATTTTGGGTTTCACTTAGCTCGTAGTGGCACGAAACTAAGATCATAAACACAGATGATGTGTAACCGTAAACCTCAGTGGTAGATTCTGAGAGTCTCAGGGGTTACAGGGATGAAACGAATGTAATGGAGAAGTGTAGTGGGGATGGTGAAAGAAAACATAGTACCTCTGCTGCGAAAGAAAGGACCAAGCAGGAGACTCTTAACTCATGTGAGAAGAGTGTGAGGTAGCTCACGATTAGAATAAATAAGTTAGCCTTATTGGGAAGACAAGGTTTGTGTATACCAGGTCGTGAAGGCAATTATTCAAAATCTTATGAGGCTTGGGACACATACAGCAGCATGCTTCTAGGGACACTTAAGTAATTTATCAAATATATCCTCATGAACAAACGAACACAAAAAGAAAAATGAAAGAAAATATTTTTGGAGTTTTTGAAATTTATATAAAAATAATAAAAATAAATAATAAAAAAAAAATAAAAATAAGACCTAAAAAAAATTATAAAAGAGTAAAAAAATAATAAAAAAAACTTGGAAAAAGATTGAAAAAACCGAACCCGAGCGTTCGGTTGGTTTTGGTTCAGGAAAATTTTGAAAAACCGAACCCGAACCTTCGGTTGGTTTCGGTTCTACAAAATGTTGAAAAACCGAACCCGAACCTTCGGTTGGTTTCGGTTCCACAGAATTTTGAAAAACCGAACCCGAACCTTCGGTTGGTTTCGGTTCCACAAAATTTTGAAAAACCGAACCCGAACCTTCGGTTGGTTCCGGTTTTGGAAAATTTTGAGAAACTAAGAAATTTAGATACAAAAGAAATAGATACTTTTAACATAGAGAAAACCAAAATGGTACAAGAAATATACAACATAGAAAGACTACCTTTGAGGTGATGAGCTAGTCAGATGATTGAACCGAACCCGAACGTTCGGTTGGTTTCGCTTCTTACGGTTGAGTTTGAGAGGTAGTGTGAGGTACTGACTCTGATTCCATCATACCTAGCCCTTGCAAAATTTTATTGAATGATGCTTCAGAAAGAGCTTTGGTAAAGACATCAGCCAGTTGATCAGTGGTTCTTACGAAGTGAACTTCGACATTTCCATCTTCCACATGATCTTTGATGAAGTGATACCTCAGTGCTATATGTTTGGTTTTAGAGTGTTGCACTGGGTTATGACAGATCCTAATTGCACTTTCAGAGTCACAATATAGTGGGATCTTCTTCATATTGAGTCCATAGTCTCGAAGTTGACTCTGGATCCAAATCACTTGTGATGTGCAGGATGCAGCGGCAATGTATTCCGCTTCAGCAGTAGACAGCGATACACATGTTTGTTTCTTGGATTGCCAGCTGACCAACTTCCCATCAAGAAATTGACAGCCACCAGTTGTGCTTTTGCGGTCGAGTCCACATCCTCCAAGGTCAGCATCAGAATAGGCTTGAACGAAGAAGCCTGAATTGGATGGATACCATAGACCTAAGGAGGCGGTTCGCTTGAGATAGTGTAGGATGTTCTTCACTGCCAGCATGTGAGGTTCGCGTGGGTTAGCCTGAAATCGAGCACAATAACACACAGAAAACATGATATCAGGCCTGCTAGCAGTTAGATACATCAATGAGCCTATCATTTGACGATAGAGCGTGATGTCAACAGCCGGTTTATCTAGTGAAGGGGTCAGCTTGGTGCCGAATGCCATTGGGACTTTGACTTTTGAGTCTCCCATCATTCCAAACTTCGCTAGGAGAGTCTTTGTGTAAGCTTCCTGATTGATAAAGATGCCTTCGGGTCCCTGTCTTATGTTTAAACCAAGGAAAAAGTTAATAGGACCCATTGAGCTCATTTCAAACTTAGTCTCCATCAACTTTCTGAATTCAGCTGTTAAGCTGGGATTCGTGGAGCCAAAGATGATGTCATCGACATAAATTTGAACTATCATAAGGTGGTTACCTTCCTTTTTGCGAAAGAAGGTTGGGTCAACCGAACCTTGTTTGAATTTGGACATCTTTAAAAATTTTGTAAGCGTTTCATACCAGGCTCTCGGAGCTTGTTTGAGGCCGTACATAGCTTTATCCAGAATGTAGCAATGATTTGGATGCTTTTCATTCACGAACCCAGGAGGTTGCTCCACATACACAGTTTCTTCAAGTTCTCCATTGAGAAACGCACATTTGACGTCCATTTGGAAAACCTCAAAGTTTTTGTGAGCAGCATAAGCCAGAAATATTCTAACAGATTCTAGCCTAGCTACTGGAGCGAACGTCTCTTCGTAATCTATTCCTTCCTCCTGACAGTATCCCTTGACCACCAGACGAGCCTTGTTCCTTATGACATTACCTTCCTTGTCCATTTTATTTCTGAAAACCCATTTAAGACCAACAACTGAAGCATCTGGAGGCGTTGGAATGAGACGCCAGACTTTGTTCCTTTCAAACTCGTTCAGTTCATCTTGCATTGCTTGAACCCAATCAGAGTGATCGAGGGCAGTATTCACTGTCTTCGGTTCAACTTTTGATACGAATGAGTTAAACATACAAAACTCAACCTTTGAAAATAAGGATGTCTGTTTTGCCTTCAGTTGAGATCGGGTCAGAACCTTTTCAGATACATCACCAACTATTTGAGAGATGGGATGATCTCTGGTCCATTTGGTAAGAGGAGGGTAATTTGGATCGAAGGTTGGATCTAGTTCGGCGTTGATCATCTCTTCTGGCTCAGATTGGCTATCGAAATCAAGCGTCATATCATCATGCTCCCCCTCAATTGATGAGTCTTGAGAAACATGAGGTTCAGGCGTTGAAGCACCTTCGCTTGGAGAGGGATCTTCGGTAGGAGAGGTACCTTCGGTTGTTGAAGGACCTTCGGTTGAAGTAGTAGAGCTTGGCTCCCCCTGGACTTGAGTACTTGGCTCCCCCTCGGCTGAAGCATTGTTGGTTGGAGATTCATCAGTGGGCGATTCTCCTTCATGCATTCTTCTTGCAGCATCTTCGACCATCTGCTTCATATGATCTATTTTGTTGTCGGCTGCACCTGCTTCTGAGAGAGAAGCTTTTTCCGGCTCGTCAAAGAGATCCAGAAAGTTCTCGTACATATTGGCAATTGAGACTGTGACTTGACCAGTTTGAGGAAAGATTTCCCTGGCAGTGTCATCTATGGCCTGTAGCTTCTTGACATAGCTATCGTCGAAGGTCACATAGTATGTCTCTTCAATCCTTCTTGATCGTTTGTTTAGGACCCTGTACGTCTTTGAAGTGAGTGAGTAACCCAGAAAGATTCCCTCGTCAGCTTTGACATCAAACTTGTTGCGGTGTTCTTTAGAGTTAAAGATGAAACACCTTGAGCCAAACACATGGAAAAATTTCACGTTGGGTTTTCTGTTATTTATTATCTCATATGGTGTGAGCGTGAATCGCTTATTGAGATAGGACCTGTTCTGTGTATAACAAGCAGCAGAAATAACGTCAGCCCAAAAATAAAGAGGTAAGGAAGCGAAACTTAGCATAGTTCGGGCAGCTTCACACAAGGATCGGTTTCGTCTTTCGACTATTCCATTCTGTTGTGGTGTGTAGGGAGCTGAGAAATTATGACTAATTCCCTTTTCTGCAAGAAACTCTTCAAACTCCCTGTTCTTGAATTCGAGACCATTGTCGCTCCTGATGTTTCGAACGACCTTCTTGAGCTGGACTTCAATTTGCTTGATAAACACTTTCAGCTTTTGAGTCGCTTCAGATTTGAGCTTTAGAAAGAACACCCATGTAAATCGTGAGAAGTCATCAACGATAACAAGAATATACTTGCTACCACCGATGCTTTCGATAGATGAAGGACCACACAAATCGATATGAAGCAATTCGAGTGGTTCAACAACTTTTGTGTTAATTATGGATGGGTGACTTTGACGACTCTGCTTTCCCATTTCGCATGCAACACACAAATGCTCTCTGTCAAACTTGAGCAATGGAAGACCCCTAACATGACCTCCAGTGACAAGTCGGTTGATATCTTTGAAATTGAGATGAGAGAGTCTTCGGTGCCACAACCAGCTTTCGTCGGATTGAGCTTTTGATAGCAGACATATGGCTGGATTTCCTTTGATGGGTTTCATGTTCAGAGGAAACATTTCACCCTTTCGCTCTGACTTCAGAATCACTTTCTTTGTCTTTTTCTCTATGATTTCAGAACCTTCATCATCGAATGAAACTTTGAGACCTGTACCTCCAACAAGCTGAGATACACTGATGAGGTTGTGTTGAAGTCCTTCCACATAGGCCACCTTCCTTATGGTAAAATCACCATTCGTTATCATCCCATATCCCTTTATGGTGCCGAAAGAGTTATTTCCAAACTTAACATTGCCACCATTTGCAAGAGATCTGTATTCCCTAAGCTCCTCTTTCCTCCCAGTCATGTGACGCGAGCAGCCACTGTCGATGTACCATTCTTCGTCAAACTGCTCGTCACTTATAACCTGCAAAAATTAAGCAGATTTAGGAACCCAAAGTTTCTTGGGTCCATGTGAGTTTTTCATGGGAACAGGAATAGTAAGAGAGATGTCAACTAGATATGTTCGTTTTATTAGAGTTGTTTCATCTTTCTTTTTAATGGTGAAGACTTTTATTTTGTTAGGATTGGGTTTGTTCGCTTTGGACTCAGGTTTGGATTCATCGACCTTCTGCTTTCCCTTCTGTTCAGCAGATAGACGAGGTTTTTGATAACCAACGGAATTAGCGTTAGAGCAAGATGGAGATGAACGAGAAGAATTAGGAAGAGAGGATTTGGATTTGGATGGAGATGTCTTCCTTGCTGATGACTCTAGGTGACCCTTTTGCTTTTGATCGTTGGTGGGGTTAACCTTTGAGTCTTGTTCTCGTCTGACTTCAGAGCCGAACCTCTGAGTTCGGTTGGAGTTGTTCTTGGAACCGAACCTTTGGTTTCGGTTGATATTCTTTTCAGAACCGAACCTTTGCTTTCGGTTGGTATTTTCATGCGAACCGAACCTTGGCTTTCGGTTATTGTTTTCTTGCGAACCGAACCTTAGCTTTCGGTTGTTGGAATTATCAGGCTTTCTTACGGGATTATTTTCATACTTCAGATTCTTGTCCTTGTGTGAATAGTATGCATTCTGGGAGTGCCAGAATTGTTTCCTTTCAGAAAGGTTTTTCCTGTATCTTAGGTTCCTTTCTATCTTTTTATCCCTCATCTGTTTAGGTTGATGATGAACGTTCGCTTTCGCTTTTGATGTCACTTTGGCTGGTTCCTTTTGAACTTTAGGAGTTTTTCTTTGAACCGAGGGAGTAGAGGGAATATCTGAAGAAGATTGAGTTTCCCCTAAGGAAGTGGAAGGAGTATCTGATGAAGTTTCACTTCGAGCTGTTGGCGTTGAAGGAATGTCTTCTTTTGCTGAACGATCAACCTCTTGAGGAGTATCTTTTGTACCACTTGTGCTTGGTTCACTGAAATTATCAGGCTTGTTCAAGGGTTCAGGTATGTATCTCCCTTTCTTCATCCAGGAGGTTCTTTCAGACAGGCCGACGGTTTCGTTTCCATTATCAATAGGAGCTTCCCAGAAATACTCATCACAGCCATCAGCATTGTCTTCGTTAACAATAGCTGTGAGTTCAGCTGTTTGATGTTCGGTTACTCCAGTCACCTTGTATACTTGATTTGGAGTGGTCCTGACCTTTTGATACACAACAACCTTTTCTACTAATTTCGGGGACTTTTGTTGGGACAATCTGGCGAATTCCACAGAGTTTTCAGAAATAAGATTTTTGTGGTTTTCAGTTTCGCTTTTAACAAATTCTGAGCAGTCAACCGTATCCTCCACAGAAATTTCACTCATGTTTTCATCCTCGTTAAGCTCAGATGCATTTTCAACATCGATTTTGTTTTCTGAGCTTACATTGGCGTTTAGAGTGTCAAATTTTTGCATGGTTTCGGTTCTCAGTTTAAGTCGGTCATTTTCGTCCAAAAGGTTTTTGAGCATGTCCTTGTGGTCTTTGGACTTAATGAAGGACTCAATTTTGTCCAGTCCAATTTTATAAGTTGGGTTGACATCATCAGACGATATCACATTCTCACAATTGTAAGCTTCGGCATCGATTTCATCCTCCTTAAATTCTAGGAAGGGCAAAATCATGCGATGGATCTTTTGGCCTATCTCACAATCCAAGTGAAGTTGAGTAATATTGGAATATAAACGTTTAGCTATTAAACAAAAAACATTTCGTTGTTTTAACAATTTCAAATTGTCTCTCTGCAAATAAATGTTTTCGTCTTTAACTTTAATTAATTCCGACTCTTTTAACTCAATCCACATTCGCCGCTCCTCACTCTTCGACGCCACCCTGCTTAATTGATCAGTCAGGTTAGAATTGGTGACTCGAGTTTGAGTTAAGCTACTATCTAAATGAGAAATTCTTGTATTCACATTTTTTAGTTCTTTCTCATATGAGGATGATGGTACTTTAGATGAAATAAAAACAGATTGTACCTTCTTTATCAGTTCATCGAGCTCATTGAACTGTTGGCTGAGTGGTTTGGCCGTAAAGCACATATCTTCCTGCACCTTCGGTCCATTGCTTCCTTCATCGGTGTTGTATCCCCTCATTTGAGATACTTCAGTCACCATGAAGCATTTTCCACCACTGCTTTCCTCCTTAGCCACATATGCCTTTCCATGAGTAGGCTTCCTCACTTCTTCGTCTTCCGAGTCAGTAGACCAAACTTCAGTGCTACCGAACTCATCGTCATTGACCGAACCCTGCACAACAAGAGCATTAATAGAAGGGTTAGCGGTAGACTTCTTCTTTCTCAACTCATCCAATCTCCTCTGCAGCACAGCTTCCTCATCATTTCCATTGTCCTTTTCAGCCATCTTCTTAAGAACACAGTCCTTAGCGTAGTGATTCTTGCCAGGTGGCAAAGAAACAGCTTACTCCGGAATCGCCATCTGCTTTCGGTTCCTTCTTGGGCTCCTCAGCTTTCGGTTCATTGTTTGCTTTTTCTGAGCTGTAACTCCCCTGCCAGTTTCTGTTTTTGTTGCTGGGGAATCTCTTCTTTATGAACCTCTTAGGATTGGATACCATCATGGCATAATCCTCAGTTGTGAGGTCATATTCTTCTAAGTTGAGCTCTTCATCCTCCACCACAGCTTTACTTTTAGATAGGAGGGCCAACGAACCAAGACTGGAGACAACATTCTTCTCTTGAACTACAATCTTCTCTTGGGACTTTAGAATACCCACCAGTTTCGCCAAAGAATATGATTTAAACCGTTCATGGGCTTTGACTGTGGAAACAACTGCTCTCCATTCAGATCGCAGTCCGTTCAAGAAAGTAACCTTTTGTTCGATGAGCTTCCTTTCAATGTCGTGTTTGATCATCTTGCTGAGAAGATGATTGAAGCGATCAAACGTCTGGGTCACAGTTTCTTCGGCCCCTTGCCTGAATTCACCAAATTCAGATAGAAGCAAGGTTTGGATGGAATGTTCAAGATCTTCGTCTGTGGAATACAGTTCGCGAAGTCTATCCCACACTTCCTTCGCCGTAGTGCATGAGCTGACCAGTCTGAATGTGTCGGACTGAAGGGCGAATCTGATCAACCTTAGTGCCTTAATATTGCACTGGAATTTGTCTTTTTCATCTTGCGCAATATTCGTCACGTCCTTAAGCAGATCGTTGTACTCTTTTTGCGTCTTAATAACTCTGGATGTCGCGGAATGAGAAAACGGTCCGTTGATGATAGCTTCCCATATGAGAAAACCATTGTCTTCCGATCCAATCACATAGTCTTCAAAATGATGTGCCCATACTTCATAGTCATGGGTGTACAAGATTGGAATCTTTGTCGTCGAGCCGATGCTGTTGGAAATATTAATGGGGTTTGATTGCGTCCCGTCCATTATAATTGTAAAAACCTGTTCAAAGATCAGACTTGTAATAAAGCAGATTAGGGCAAAACAATAAATATCAAGATACGTCAATTAAGATGACGGCTCAATAAATATCAATGATTGCGGAAAAACCCTAATGGAAATCTTTTTCACAGAAAAGATGTGTATCGATTACACAGCCTCCTGCTCTGATACCAATTGATGGGATTAAAACAACTTTTAATCTATGAAGATCGATTAGATCTTGAACAAGTATATGAATATGAAACAGCAAGAACACAATATTAAAAACAAGGCAGAACGCAATAATAAGAACAAACAACTTGAATCAAACGTGTCGAATGATTAAATAAAATCCTTAGAAGAGCTCGATTAAGAACATCAACTGTAAAGGATTGGAAGATTACAAGAACGATTACTGGAAAATATTGTTCTCTTGATAAATCGCTATGTCGATAATCTCTAGAATCTTAACCTAATATGCATGCAAGCATTAACTTAAATACTATACATAAAAGGCTCTCGGTTGGACAGGCCCAAACCGGAGAATACAAGGCTAATCTACGAGCCCAAAAGACGCAACATAAATAAAACTATTTACAGCCCAACAACTTTGATATTGGCAGAAGGTTAGGTACGGCTGGAAGCCTGTAAATTGCTAGCAAAATGATAAAACAGAAATCGTTTATTTTCTATGCCACATGTGCTGAAGTCTTATTGATTTATGATGTTGAAATTGTTGTATTTCATTGATTGTAAATCTTTGAATCAGATTATTCATTGATATGGTAAGCATGTCATATGATACTCATTTGCCTTTGTTGTTCTTTGTCGCCCTATGCCTCTGTCACACATATATATATATATATATATATATATATATATATATATATATATATATATATATATATATATATATATATAGCATAACGTTATATTGGAACTGTTATTGAACTCACTAAGCATCACCGCTTATCCCTCTCAGTGATTAATTATTGCAGGTGATAAGCATCCAGTGTAGATATGTACTGTTAGAAGATGTAGAATACATAATATTATAGCTTTTGTATTTAGTGTATAAATTCCTGGGAAGTTATGTAATATATAAAACTTTGTAAAAACCTCGTTAGTCGGTTTGTATCTAGTCTTTTGTAATTAGACCATATATGTAAAATATGTTTATGAATATGCATGTAGCATGTTTCGAGTAATAATGTTAAGTATGAAAGGGGTCTTTCAGTCATGGTATTAGAGCAGTAGTTTAAGTGAACTAAATACCACGGATTGGTATTTAGACTTAAACCGTCGGAAGTTCAATATATGAACGAATTCATTGTGAGTATATGGATACCAACCATAGGAAAAACTTAAGTAGTGTATATGCCTTAATTAGTATTATATGCTAACTGAATTGTTATAGCATGCCTTAGGTTGAATACCTCACTTGCTATAGTGTGCACTAGCATACTTTAGGGGAGATGCCTTATATGCTAATGTGTGCTAAAAGATAAATAAAATACCTGAAAGCCCGAGCATGACTTGGAGATACATGGTGTCATTATTTCTCTTCTGAAGCATCCATGTTTCGATAGAACTTTTTCTATTTCTTCTATTCCATCGGCATGAAACTTTTCAAGGTAATAAGGAGACTTACGATAGCTGAAATCAATAACTACATAAATAAACAGCCAAGGGATATTGTAAAATAAAATCTATCAAGTGATACCATAAATAGTGTATTAATACCTATAGAGTGGTGTTGTACATTCAAACTATGTTTGATGAAATAATAACACTTTTGGAGGAATGCTGTGTGTTCAAAGTACAGTCGGATGAGATGAATGTTTTGGTGTAATCCATGAAGTTGTTCCACCACTGACCAGATTGAAGCAGTGATTGCTTATAGAGTTAGAAGAGCTAAAGATGGTGATAAATACTTCGACAATATCGAAATTGATGTTGTGCAAGATTTAGAAGAATTCAATGAAGATAACAGGAAAGGCTAACAAAGTTTTCAGAGTCAATAGGCCAAGACCTTGCCTAACATTGTGATGTAGTATGCAGTTCGAGTGATATGGTAAGAGTTGATATGTAACCCTATACAAGATGCTCAGACTTAGTATTTAATAATACCGAGTGACAATTGATTTCTATCACATCCTTATAAAAGTTCCATTGTGTGTTAAGCTGACTTTAACATACATGATTAGGATGGTTGTGAAGGGCTGAATGACTTACTAGTTAGAGTAAGGTAGAGTATATAGTTGAAGAATATATACATTCATAGTATTTTATGAGAAGAGTTGTTGTTAGGAATAACAGAGAACCAAGTTAAAGCTAGTAGAACATGCTGAGATGCAGCTAAAATGCAGACTTCCTAGGATACATTCCTATGAAGTAGACTTAAAAGATACACCCATGAGAAGAAAATTTTCCCATATAAAGGAATGACAATGTTATGAAAGGATAATGAAATGAATAAATGTGCATGGTGACTTGCATGAGTTAGAAGATGATACAGATAGTTGGAGACTGTTTGTCTCCATAATACTAGGGTAAATTCTGGTATAGTGTGTCCTGCAGAGTAGACACTATCCGAGAAAGAATTTATATGAAGAATTTGGAATTGAAATTTCTATCAACCTAGGAAAAATATTAGGATATGCTAGATTGAGATTATGCATAAAAAGAATTCGAGAAGGTGAATTTAAGAAATCTAAGATTTGTTTCGTAGAAACGTGAAATCCCTAGTTGAGTCTAGGAGAAATTGTTATATGTACTTCTTTGAACACACTCAAGTATGCAAAATTGATTTGTGAATACTTTTGAATGGTGATTTGGAAAACTGTGCTACAATACTTGGGACGAGTATGAGTAGGTGTGAATAGTAGTAGAGGCCTACACTACTGGAAGCACAAGACTCATAAGGTTACCAAGAAGCTAGTAATTGATTCCGTTTTTGTTCAAGTATGTCATTACCTTCGTTTTGATGATGACTAAGAAGATGATTTTCGTTCAGACCTTAGTGGTCATAAAGACTCAAGTCCGACTAATATAGACCTGCGAAGTGAATTGATTGCTTCATAGAACCATGTCTTGTGTAGCGACGAAACTTCAATCGGAAGATTGAAGAAGGAGATGGTCGAGGTAGTCGATAAAAGTATAACAACCTTCATTAAAGGATTAAGCAACCGTTAGCTAGAAATGCTACTAGTTATGAAGATATTATATAACATTAGAACATGAAGGAAGGTTTCTTCTATGATAGTGTCTGGCTAATAGAAACAAGAGTATGATTCGTTGTGTGTCTTTTGCGTTATGAAATCAAAGGTCATTAGAATATGACCATTCGAGTTGTTTTTGTAGAAAAAGTGAAGACCTTATCTTGGGTTGAGTCGATTAGCCAAATTTAAGGAGCGGGAGTCTGCAATGAGAATTGTGTTTTAGCTTGGAGATTAGGACCAAAAGCCCAATAGAGAATGAAGTGCGAGTGCAGGTTTGAGCACCACCAACAATTAAGAAGTTTGACGAGTTTGAAAATCATTTAGCTAAAGGTCGTACATTTCAGATTACCATAGAAGAGGCACACGAGGACCCGAATGTTGTGACTGATTCATTTCTCGTCAACTCTAGACTTACTCACATCTTATTTGATTCTGATGCCTTAGATTCTTTTGTATCTCATGAGTTTGTGCATTCTTTTCAAATTGCTTGTTATACATTCACCCAATCATTTCAGGTAGATACCGTGGGAAGTGTTTCACTACTTGCTGATTAAGTCTATAGAGATTGTGTCATAGAAATTGAAGGTTATAATTTTCTTGATAACCTGATTTCTATCTCCTTGCCTAATTTTGAAAATTATTCTCGGCATGAATTGGTTGTCAAAGAACTGGACAGAACTCTTGTGTTACGAAAAGATGGTACATATCCCTATCGAAGGGAAGGATTCTATTTTATGTCTTTGATAAACAAAGACTTAAAATCTTAAAAATAATCTTTTTCCTAAAAACTCGTAAACTTATATCGAAGGGGTATTCTACTTATCTATACAGTTGATATCTCAAAAGAGGGGAAGAAAACTGTAAATGATGTTCCCGTTGTTAATGAATATCCTGATGTTTCCCTGATGATTTGCCTGGACTTCCCCCAGATATGCAAATAGAATTCTGAACTGGTTTTATGTCTAGTGCTGCTCCAATTGCCAAAGATTGCTAGACAGAATGATAACATTTGGGTAATTGTCGATTCACTAACTAAGAGTGCACATTTTCTTGCCAGGCATGAAACAGCTCCAATGGAGAAATACACACAAGTATACCTGGATAAACCTGTTGCGAGACATGGTATGCCTCTAAAGATTATTTCCGATCGTGATAGTCTCTTCATTTCTCATTCTTGGGCAAGTATGCAATGTGAATTGAGATCTCGTGTCACTGTCAGCATAACTTATTATCCCCAAATAGATGGTCAGATGAAGAGAACAATCCAAACAGTAGAAAATATACTGAATGAATATGAAGCACTATATGGGCGTAAATGTCATACTCCATTATGTTGACGTGATTTAAGATAGAAAGTCCTTGGTTGTCCTGAAATGATTCAAGACACCACTGATAAGATTCAAATTATACGAGAAAGAATGAAAGCGGTCCGGGATCGACAAAAGTGTTATGAAGAAAAGAGGAGACGACCCATATAATTCCAGTTGGGTGATTTCGTAATGCTAAAAGTATCTCCATGGAACGACGTTATACGATTTGGGAAGAAAGGAAATTTGAGTCCTAGATTTTTTGGACCTTTCAAAATCATCCAGAGAATTGGTAAGCAAGCATACCGTTCGGAATTTCCGGAAGATTTGGCGGATATTCATGATATGCGTCATGTGAGTTACCTGCATAAATGTTTAAGCATATATGATGAAACTGTTGGATTAGTGTCTAAGTCCATAACTATTTTGGTATGTACTTGACCCGATGGTGCATGGTCCTTTTGGGTTGCCTTCACCAAAGCAACTTGATTGGAGAAATAAATAGAGAGAGAGGTTATTATGATTTATTAATATGTTATAAGAATAATATATTAAAGTTAAAATCATATTTGTTTAATTAATATTGGTCAATAATTAATTAAGAATTAATTTTGTGATCAAGTGTAATTAATTAAACTAGAGGGGCTGAATTGTAATTATGTGATAGTTACAAAATAAGGTAAGGATTATCTTATATATATGGTGAACGAATTTGAGGTGTAAATCCCTTAGAATTCAACTAGGATAAGGGTTTCTAGGACTTATTTTATAGTTGCTTGGTGGACAAGCAACTAGATAAGGATAAGGACTAAAACCTTAATCTTTACACCTATATAAACCCCCTAGGGCTTAGGAATTCGGCCAACCCTTCCCAAGAGGTCCTAAGGACGAATTCTAACCTCCCTCCTCTCTCTTTATACCTTCTCCATTTGCTTATGGTGTTTGTAAGCCATTAGAGGAGTGACACTTGTGACTCTAAGCATTCCAAAGTCAATTCAAAGAGGAATTGGATTGTTATTGCTATATAACAATCAAGGTATGTTCTTAAACCTAATTACATGTGAATTTGGATTTCCATATGCTAGAATTAGGGTTTATAGTCTTGGATTCAAAGCATGTACAATAGAGAAACCTAGATCCAAGCATTAGGGTTTGTATGAGCACATAGGATGTCTTATGACCAAAACCCATCAGTGGTATCAGAGCCATGATTGGTTTCGATTGTATTGATGCTTGATGTAACTGAAAATCGTGTTTTAGCCTCACTGTTCGACCTGACTCGGCGAGTCAGCCCTACTCGGCGAGTTCCAGAGGGTGACTCGGCGAGTCGGTGCGTCAGACAGTGCTTATCTCGGGATTTCTTGCTGTTTTTGCATTGGGATAATTACCTTATCATGTTAGATTAATATTAATCCGATTATATGATATATTTGACTATATTTTTTAATCTAATTGAAGATATTTATCAATTAATAAGATAATTGTTTCCTTATAAGATAATTGATTAATTATTTTAAGTAAATTGATAAATTATTTTGCAAGAAATCATCAATATGGATAATTATGTGATTAAATGTTAATTTGAATTATTTGTTATTTGATCCTTGTTGTTGTGAAAAGTTTCATATTTGGCCCTTTAGGTTTTATGGTTTAAATTTGAACCCCAAAACTTTTGTTGTTTTGAAATTTAAATAGTTGAAACCCTAATGTTTTGAAAAAGGTTTCAAAACTTGCCCTCAAGTTTTGGAATTTAAATTTTGATTAAATAGTTTAATTTTGATGCATATTTAAATTCTAAACCCTAATGTGTTGAAATGTTTCAAAACTTGCCCTCAAGTTTTGGAATTTAAAAGTTGATTAAAAGTTTAATTAGGAATGTTAAATTCTAACACTCTAGTATAGTTTTGAAAAAGTTCAAATCACACCCTTATGGTTTTATTGACTAATTAAGGTGTTTAATTAAAGAGGTTTCATAAATCCATAAAAGTTTAGGTTTACAATTTAAGTGAATTAAAAGTATAATTGTTAAATTGAACCACCTAATATTTTAAAAGTGTAAAATACACCCTATACTATATATATAACATTAAAAGTCTAACATTATATATGTATGAGTAAAAATCAGTCTTACCGTTAGTAGGCCTCATTCACGAAGCTGGTCTATAAGGGGTGTTTAAGGAAATTGCCTATAAAATGGCGATTGAATGGGTATCCACTCTTACCCACCGCACTCTTGACTGGTGGAGGGTCGTTAGCCGAACGGGTAGGATAGGACGAAACCTTCCATTATAAGTATAATGAATTATCAAAGTAACTAAATGTTTTCATAAAATTCCCAATCTTAGTTACTTAGGCAAAAGTGAATTGATGCAATTCCATGAAATTACACTTTGTGCCCTTGCGAAGACGTTAGTGGAGCGTGTGTGGTTAACCGACACACTAAATGGGTCTAAGCAAAGGTAGCAAAGGGTGACTCAATGTTTGTCATAGTTCGGTGGAGCGTGTGTGGTTTACCGTCAAATCGAATAGGCGACCGTAACATGTGAGGGCACCATGTAAGTTTGCATGGTTATTCACACCCACTTTGTGATCCTCGGCATCCCAGTCACAAACAAGAGGGGCATATCGAGATTTAAACATGCCATTGAAAGTTCAATGAATCTCAAAGCATCTAGGAGTTTTCATAGATTTAAAACTTAAATTTCTTTTTCATTTTTCGTGGTGGAAATTAGTGAATCGTCATTCACTTACTTTCAAATATTCTGCAATTAGGGTTACGGCATCCCTCTCCCGAGTTGTAGAATATTGTGTTGGGTCCTAGCCTTAGTATCTCATTTGGGTGATTTACTAAGGACTCAATCTATCAACTAACTTGAATTCGTTTTCTCCCGTTTTGTAGATGTCAAAGTTCGACAACTATGGTCTTCCCAAATCCCGTGGAACAAGCATTCCACATGAAGATGATATTCCACGATTCAATCGAGGAACGAGAAATCATGCTTCACTTCCTCCTCCTCCTCCTATTGTTCTCCCCAACCCACAAGATCGAAGAATTGAAAGGTTCAATATCACTAAAGCCCTATTGGAAATGAAACATGAAGATGGTAAACCCGTGTGTGCCCACGTTCTAGGAATGAAATCACACATTGATAGGTTGATAATGTTGGGTGTGTCATTCCCAGATCAGTTGGCTGTAAATTGGGTTTTGCAGTCACTTCCTGAATCATATAATGAGTTCAAAAGAAAGTATTATATGATGGATCATGACGACAACCTCATTGACCTAACTTACATGCTCATTGTTGCTGAATCAGAAATTATTTGGTGAAGCAATGGAGCGTATTTGTTGGGAAAGTCAACCGACCATGCTTCCGAGGACGTTCTAGGAGAACCGACGTGCGTTTACTGCCAAAAGAAAGGGCGTTGGATACAAGTCTGCCCAAAGAGCCTGAAGAGTCCAGAAGATGGGAGAGTCAAAGAGTATGGCTGCGCTTCAGGTAAAATCCACTATCTAACTCCATTAAGTTCCTATTCATTAATTCTTAATACATAATGTAATAAGATTGCATTTGAATGTTTTACAGGATTGGTGAAAAGAAAGGAAGCTTGGTGAAAGAGCAAGATGAATCTAATCACAAGGAATGGATCTTGATCGCATGGACTTGAAGATTAGATTTTGAGCTTAGATAGTTATGATAGAGTTGTTAGAAATTCTTCTTTTGAAATACATAGTTTTCAATGGATTTTGCATTGTAAGGACAAATGTTTTCCGCTGCTTTTATAAAATAAATTTTTGTTTGACTTATTTATTTATTTGTTTATTTCCTTGCAATAAAATCGTTATGAAAATCGGTGTTTGCATATTTCTACAACAAATGGATATGATTCTCATTTATGGTGTTTATGGAAAAGTCGAGAATTTACCAAATAGGGAGAGTTTCTCATCGCCCAAAGTTTCAATTGGACAGAAATTTGGAATCGCGCAACTTGGTTGCACGATGAATGAGAAATTTCATATTTGGAAATTAGACAAATTCATTGACAAAATGTCAAGTAAAGGACTAAGAGATCGAGCACACAATGTTGCGTGTTGATCAAGTCCACCAGAAGAGTAACAATGATATTCGTCATGATTTACTAAAAGTTTAGTAAATATGATTATACTTACAAGATTAAGTGTAATTCTGAATTGATTAAAGGGTTTAGATCAATAGCAGAACGAATAAGAAGAATCAAGTAGGCAGAAAGATAAAAGTTTCTCCATTCTAAGAAGATGGGAGAGTACCTTTTATGCTTTATGATAGGTCTTAATGATTAAGAACCATATCTCAATTGATCCTCTAAGTGAGTCTTAGTACAATTGTATGTCTAAGAAGAGGAATCAAGAATTGAAGAAATGGTTAAAACAAGAAGTCAATCATACTTCGTCCCAATAACAAGTCTTAAAGTTAAGATTGTGACATTGAGTGAAAAGTATTAAGAAGGTTTGTAACATTCATCAAATGTGGAAAGTTATGATGTCTTGGATAAGACAAAGCCCAACTAACTCTTGAATATTTGTCAAGAAATGTTTTGACAAGAGAATCGTATATGTCAAGGAGTCAGTGGGAGTCTTAATAGTCTTGAAAGGTTTCAAGAACAAATCAAATAAACCTTATCGATCATCACTAGCACACGAGTTGAGGTTTACAACCTATCGTGTTGACATTATTTTGATTCTATGCCAATCCAATCAAGTTAATTATGCATGTGAGTTCTATGAGTTCTCATTTTGAACGCATAAAAGGCAAAGCACCTTAATCAATGAAAGGTACATTGATAGGAAAGGGTGAGCTGCTTAACTACTTGGAAGACATGGTGGGCAGCTATGCTACCATAAAGGCAAGAAATCAAGATCAAGAAAGTTCGATCCATAAGAGTTTGAATTTGTCGTAAACTTTGGTTTTGACAAATTCACATGGATAGGAACAAATACACTGTTTAAATCTAAGTGTCATAAGATTTCCTCCTTCATGAAAATGATTGTGAGGAAATGCTTTCACTAAGACAGATTTTAAGAAGATAGTGATTGTGAAATTGCATTCTCGAATTCAATTATGGTTACGGCATCCCTTTCCATAATTTGAATTGTGAGGTTTGGCAATTAGTCTTAATTGTTTAGACACACATATGAACTATCGAAGGCAAATGTGTATAAGTTCAAGAAACCTTGATAAAAGATTATCAAAGCACTAAGTATTAGAAACATGAACTTAAGAAACTCAATAAGCATTGTTTTTCTGAAAGTTAAGATGTTTATGAATACATGTCGAAGCTAGTGGGAGCATAAGTGTTATGTTTTACAATAATCATCAAGATAGTGGGAGCATAAAAGTTATGAATGTATGATTATTAAGGAAAGTATTGCAAGGTTAGCAATATTAATTATAGAAAACAAGATTCATACTTTGCAAAGTCGCAATAGTTGAAGAGTTGTTTTGCTATAATTAAGGGAGAGAATATTATGCTTCATTTCAAATCTAAAGGTTTAGGTTGAGAAATGTTAATAAAATTAGTCAAAGGTACAAAGTGTGTTCTTAAAATTTCGATTATGATTACGGCATCCCTCTTCACTATTCGAATTTTGAGAACATAGCAAATAAAACATTATGCGTCGTGTCCCATATGCTTCGGGTATAGGATCGATTGCAAATGCTTTAATGTTTGACCATTCTAAAATTTTCCAAATGTCTAGCGCATTTAGAGGGAAAAAGGACTAGAATCGGTTTAGAGTAAAATAATTAAACAACTATCAAAGGACAATCCAAGTTCGACGAGGATTGGTCGCTTGTGAGTAGTTGGAAGTATAGTATTGGAAAATATGGAAATGTTTCCATATTGGATGGACCATATCGACATCATTACGAATAGATAAGATTCTATTAAGAATGAGTTGTCATATGGAACATATGGAAGTGTGTCCATATTGGGAATTGAATATTGAGAAATCTATGACTAGATTAGAAACTTCTATGCAAAAGGATGTTCAAAGAAAGTACTTTGAGTGAGAGACATCACATCTATGGAATTATCTTGTAACAATCTCCGATAGAAGACTTTGTAATATCATTGGCAATAGTCTTTGTGACTTTGGTGTAGTGACATTAAAAAAGAGATCATTGCATAAAATGTTAGAATCTAGCATATTCTATAAGTAGCAAGAATTTGATATTCTTTCACTTATGAAAAGGATTTGGAGTTGTGAAATTAGAATGATTGGAAATGTGTTCAATGTGATCTATTTCACAAAGTATGAACCATAGGTAAACATTGTGTGCATGCTAGGAGCATGGGACAAGTGTTGTAATTCAAGTAAGAAGTTGATTACCCGAAACTACAAATAATGAGTAATCAATATGGTGATAAATAAAATGTGTTTTATTTATGCTCAAAGGGTTGAGGCCATATGGGATTAGTATTATTCTTGTGTTTCACATTTGCATGTTTTGACTTCCAGAATAATTGAGTTTATTAAGAATAATCGAATTATTCGAACGGGCCACAGTCGTTCATATGTTGGAAGTAGATATGAATAAAGACTGTCGTGAATTGGTGTGTGGAATGTCTAGAAAAGTATTAGACATAAGCAAATGTTTGCTGCAACGTTCATGAGTGCTTATGAATGTGATTTGAGCATTGGATTAGACCCACGCTCACTTGGATCACTCCATGGATTGTATCACGAGTGATTGGTGAGACGATAACATCTTATATTCTTGAAACTGAGATGTGTGAGTTGTATCTTGCAAATCGGTTGCACATTGATAATATGTAAACGCACCAGTAACTTGGTGTTATAAAACATATTGTTGTGTGTGATTCGGTGCGTGAGTACAAGCAAGAATTGTATCAAAGTTTATTTGTTCCTTTTATTCAAAGTAGGATAAAAGCGATATCTTTGGGCCCCTCGATGGTTTAGTGATGACAAACGTAAATGCTCGGCCGGGCTAGGGCTAATTTGATTTGTTCAATTAGTCAGTCGTCATAAATCGGAAATCGAGATATAGTACAAAGAGAATGATTTGAAATCATATCTCATATGATATCTAGAATGGAGGAATATATGATCCCTTATCTAAGGACACGCGTATTTTGTTGGGTTGAAGATTTGCTCATGTGTTGTGTCGTTGAGCTGAACTGTTTATTTATTTTATTTGTATTCCGGTTTGGGCCTGTCCAACCGAGAGCCCATTATGTTTAATATATAAGTATATGCTTGCATGCATATTAGGTTAACGATTATTCTAGAGCGTAACGATAGTATTACAGATTTCTTTGATCGTTCTTGTAACCTACCAATCCTCTACAGTTGATGTTCTTAATCGAGCTCTTCTGAGGATTTTGTTTAATCATTCAACACGTTTGATTCACTCTTGTCTTGTTCTTATTTTCGTGTTCTTACAGTTTTATATTTACTTACCTGTTTGAGATCTAATCGATCTTCATAGATTAAAGGTTTTAAATCTCATCAATTGGTATCAGAGCAGGAGGCTGTGTAATCGATACACATCTTTTCTGTCAAAAGGTTTCAATTAGGGTTTTTCCGCAACTACCGATATTTATTGAGCCGTCATCTCATTATTGACGTATCTTGATATTTATTGTTTTGCCCTAATCTGCTTTATTACAAGTCTGATCTTTGAACAGGTTTTTTCGATCATAATGGACGAGTCGCAATCAAATCCAATCAATATTTCTAACAGCATCGGTTCAACTACGAAGATTCCAATCCTATACACCCATGACTATGAAGTATGGGCGCATCACTTCGAAGACTACGTGATAGGATCTGAGGATAATGGGTACCTCATATGGGAAGCCATCATTAATGGACCGTTTTCTCATTCTACAACGTCCAGGACTATTAAGACACAAAAGGAGTACAATGATCTGCTGAAGGATGTTAAGGATATTGCACAAGATGAAAAGGACAAATTCCAGTGCAATATCAAGGCATTAAGGTTGATCAGATTCGCTCTTCAGTCCGACACCTTTAGGTTGGTCAGCTCATGCACGACGGCAAAGGAAGTTTGGGATAGACTTCGCGAACTGTACTCTACAGACGAGGATCTTGAACATTCTATCCAAACCTTGCTCTTATCTGAGTTTGGAGAATTCAGGCAAGGAGCCGAAGAAACAGTGACCCAGACGTTCGATCGCTTCAATCATCTTCTCAGCAAGATGATCAAACATGACATCGAAAGGAAGCTTATCGAGCAGAAGGTTACGTTCTTAAATGGTCTGAGATCTGAATGGAGAGGACTGGTGTCTACAGTCAAAGCCCATGAGCAGTTTAAATCATACTCTTTGGCGAAACTGGTGGGTATTCTCAAATCCCAAGAGAAGATTGTGCTGGAGGAGAAGAACGTTGTTTCAAGTCTTGGTTCGTTGGCCCTCCTATCAAAAAGTAAAGTTGTGATGGAGGATGAAGACCTCAACTTGGAGGAGTATGATCTCACGTCTGAGGATTATGCTATGATGGTGTCCAATCCCAAGAGGTTCATAAAGAAGAGATTCCCCAGCAATAAAAACCGAAACTGGCAGGGGAGTTACAGTTCAGAAAAGGTTAACAATGAACCGAAGGTTGAGGAGCCCAAGAAGGAACCGAAGGTGGATGGCGATTCCGGAGTAAGCTGTTACTACTGTGGTGGGAAAAACCACTATGCTAAAGATTGTGTCCTTAAGAAGATGGCTGAAAAGGATGATGAAAAGCATGAGGAAGCTGTGTTGCAGAAAAGGCTGGATGAGTTGAGAAAGAAGAAGTCTACCGCTAACCCTTCTATTAATGCTCTTATTGTGCAGGGTTCGGTTGCTGATGACGAGTTCGGTAGCACGGAAGTTTGGTCTACCGACTCAGAAGACGATGAAGTGAGGAAGCCTACTCATGGAAAGGCTTATGTGGCAAAGGAGGAGAGCAGTGGAGGAAGTGTTGGGTTTTAGCATTCTAACACTCCTAAGTGTACATGCAACCCTAAATACCTTGGATCTATGTTTTCTCTATTATACATGAAAATAAGAACATCCAAGGTATTATCCTAATCTAGCATACAAAACAATCAATATAACAAGATAGAATACATACCTCTTTGATGTAGAATGTCTTCATGAAGCTTGAGTGCCAAGTGCCCCAAGTGTGACACCTCAAATGGTTCACAATCATCAAAACACTTGGAATGACTTGAGAGAATTCTACACTTATCAAAATCGGCTAGCCCTCTCTAGAATAATACTAGTGGCCGATTTTGCCAAGAATAATATCTTTATATAGTGTTACAATTAGGGCAAACCCTAATTGTCATGACTTTCCATTTCCTTGGATCCATGGGTTCATATACACCATGGAGCATCCATGGACCATCCTATGGGTTTTAGCCCAACTTGATTATCCATGGAGCATTAGCCCACTATACAAGTATGGATGACTTACACAATCAACCCATATATTTAATTAGTCTTCTTTTGATCACTTAATTAATCATAGATTAATTCTTGATCAATACTAATTAAATAATCTCATTATTCTTATTATTAATATACTAGAACTTATAATATATTAATAACCATAAGTGTCTTATTTCTCTCATCCAAGTGCATGATGGTATGCAACCCAAATGGACCATGCCGGGTCGGGTCAAGTCTTACCAAATATAGTTATGGACTTAGACATTAATCCAACAGTCTCCCACTTGGATAAGTCTAAAACTATTATTGCGAATGACTTCAAGAACCGACCGGCAATCGTAGCTCTCAAAAGCTTCTGTCGAACTCTGACCTTGTCGATGAACTCTGACCTTGTCAATGACTTGTCCATTAGATAAGGGATCATATATTCCTCCATTCTAGATATCATATGGACTGAGACATGGATTATAATCATTCTCTCTGTCCATTTGTTGTTTCCCGATTTCCGATTTATGATGACTGACTAATTGAACAAATCAAATCAGTCCTGGCCCGGCCGAGCACTTCCATTTGTCATCATCAAATCATCGAGGGGCCCACAGATATCGCTTTTATCCCGAAGGTAAAAGGAATGGATAAACTTCGACTCATATGGCTTGTTCTACTACTTGTTGAATCATACACAAAGGCACGTTTTATAGCACAGAGTTACCAAATGCGGTTTCATGCAATCAATGTACTATCAACTCATAGTAACAACTCATATCTCTAGGTTTGAAGAATATAAGATATTATCGTCTCATGATCACTCGTGATAAAATCCATGAAGTGATTCCAATGAGCGCGGGTTGAATCCAATACTCAGAACTTATGAGCACTCATGATTGTTGTAGCCTTGTCCAACACCTTAGACCTCTACAACCCATCATGACAGTCTTAATTCATATCTACTTCCAACATATGACCGACTGTGGATGGTTTGAATAACTTAGTCATTCCGAAAGAATAACCTAGTTTATTCGGGAAGTCAAAACATGCAAAGTGAAACACAATAATAATCGAATCCAATATGGTCTCAGAACTTATGAATATAAATAAAACACCTTTTATTTATCACCATATGATTACTCATTATTCATTGTATACTGTTTCAGCTATCAACTTTAATCTTGAACTTAAAACAATAGTTGTCCCATGCTCCAAGCATGTACACTATGTTTTTCTCAAACACTAGTCATGCCATACACCAAGTATGCATACTATGTTTGTCTATGATCTTTACTTTGTGAACTAGATCAATTGAACATAACTTCAATGATTCTCTTTTCACACTCCCAAATCCTTACCGCAAATGCAAGAATTCCAAATTCATGCCATTTACTGAAATCTGTTAGATTCTAAACTTATATGCATTGATACTCTTGTAACGATTATGCACAAAGTCAGAAAGACTTGTCAACAATCATTACAGAGTATTCCAAAGGAGATCAACTCCTTGAAATATCCTTCTTGCATTAAGTTTCCTTAATCTTACACAGATTGAAAATTCTAACTTTGAAACATTTCCAGATTCCATTTTGACTATCACTTCTGACCAAGAGTTGCCTCCTTACAGAATATGTCAATATGGTCCTTCCAGAATTATCACTATACTTCCAACTGTCCTTGAGCAACCAATCTTTGGTAAACCTTAGATTGTCCTTGACAGTTGTTTAATCCTTTTAGTCATATCCAGTTCTAAACCTTTTCCCTTCTTAATGCCCCAGGCATTTGGAAAATTTTAGAACGGATGATTATAGCACATGTAATCGATCCTATATTCGAAGCATATGGGACACGATTCATGATGTCTCACATAAAGACTAAACCAGTCTTTTGCTATAACATTTCCATTTCTATTTGCCAAATTCTCATAATTCAGATTATGAAAAGGGATGCCGTAATCATAATCGAATTTTAGAACGCAAATAATGGACTCATATACAGAATTTCCTTATGTTGAGCCATTCCAACATGAAATTCATATATATTTCCTTGACTAAATGATTAAAACCTCACGATCTAAGCTTATAGATTTGAGATGAAGCATAATTTCCTCTCCCTTAATTATAGCAAAACAACTTTTCCCAATTGAAACTTTTGTTTTCTATAATTAACATTGCTAGCTTGCAATACTTAACATAATTATCATGCTCCCACTATCATGATGATTATTAGCATAACACTTATGCTCCCACTAGCTTTGACATGTACTCAGAAATCAGCTGACTTTCTTACCAAAGTTCAGATTTCTGATACTAGATTGTTTTGATAAGACTTTATCAAAATCATACACCTTCCCTTAGATAGCACACTTGTGTATCTAAACAATTATGAAGAGGGATGTCGTAATCATAATGTTTAGACCTTTTTGCCACTTCTCACAAGTCCATATTAGTGTGCCGGTTAACCACACGCGCTCCACTAACGACTTTGAGACTGCAACGATCACAATTGCTATCTAGCTAAAATCTACTTAGTGAAAGTGTTTCCTCACCACCATTTTCATGAATCGGAGAGAAACCTTATGACACTTAGATTTACTGGTGTATGTGTTCTTATCCATGTGAATTGTCAAAATCATAGTCACAAGACAAGGATAATGACAAATCCAAACTCATATGGACTGAACTCAATCTTAATTTCTTGCCACCTGGCAGCTCAAGGGCCTACCATTGCTTCCAAGTTGTTGTGCAACCAATTGAGAACTCTAAGAACTCATATGCAAAGCCAACTTTAACTGGAATGGGCACAGAATAAGTCAACACGATAGGTTATAAACCTCAAGTCGTGTGCTAGTGAAGAACTTCAGGTTTTATTCTTGATTAGTTCTTGAGACTTTCAAGACCTTTAAGACTCCCACTATCCTCTTGACCTAGAAGACTCCCTTGTCAAATATCCAAGAGATAGTGTGGATTCTAATCAAGACAAACACTTCACACAATTGGCCTTAGTTGGTCTTTGTTTTATCCAAAACATCACAACTTACCAATTTCAAATGTACAAGAGTAGAAAACTTTTACTCTTACATTTGACAAGTGTTTTAAACCTTCTTTTGAGACATGTCACTCAAGTTACAATCTTGGAGTATGACTCTAAGACTTGTATTAAGATAATCACGAAAGCTGATACTAAAGTACTCTCCCATCTTTTCAGATTTGAGAAACTTTTATCCTTCTGCCTAAATTGATTCTTCTTATTCGCTCTGCCATACATTGGAACCTTTTCCAATGTCTCAGAGTTACACTTAAGCTTGTAAGTATAATCATATTTACTGAACTTAAGTAAACTATGACGAATAGTTTTATCAATCTTTTTGTGGTGGACTTGACCAGTGCACAAGACTATGTGTACTCGATCCTTTAGTCCTTTACTTGACTCAAACATCCATGTGAACAAGTAATTAGTCTTAATTTTTCCAAAACTTGAAAGTTCTCATTCATCATGCTATACAACTTGCATGATTCCAAGTTCCGGTCCAATTGAAACTTGGGTGATGAGAATCTTTCCTTATTTGGTAAATCTAGACATTACCACAAATGAAAGAATCAATTTCATATTTCCACTCTTGCTCTTAATGGAATCATATAAGCAACAATTTTTCCTCAAATGCCATTGTAAGGATATTTTAAAATAAATAAAATCAAAAATTTTCTTTTATTTTAAAACTTTGCGGAAAACTTATCCTTACAATCCATATGAAAAATTGTTGTTACCTATTCCTAAGCAATATCTCATAACTCCTAAGAAGTAGCTCAAGAATCCGATCTTCAAACTATGCGATAGAAATCCATCTACGCCATCAGATTCAGCATATTCTTTCTTTAAGTTTCTTCACTTTTCTTTGATTCTTAAAACATCACCATGTGACCCAGTCACATCATGTATCAAGAATCTCAGAATAGAAACTTAACAGAGTTAGATAGTGGAATTTACCTGAAGTAGAGTCAAACTTATTGACTTTAACATCCTTAGGTAAATTTGGCAGCTTCGCAACCAATGCCCCTTCCTTTGGCAATATAAACATATGGACCCTTTGATAATGGTACACGAGACTATCACAGACTTAGCTTTTCTCTTTACCATTTGGTCAACCGAGTTGACTATCGCCGATCCCTTTCCATTGGGAAGAGAATGCTTTACTAGATATCCAATGTCATCATTGTCAATGTCCATAAAGTTTTAGGAAGTTGATCTTAGCAAATAGATAAGATCATTAAGGGTCTTGTCATAGTCTGTTTCATAGGTGTCCCAAAGGAACTCACTATGTGACTTAGAAAGTGATTGAACCACCAACTTTCTCAAGACTTTGACACCCAACTCTCCCGGCTTGTCAATATGTGACTACATCTCCAAGATGTGATCACACCTAGACCTTGCCTTGCCAATAGGGCTTGAGTGACCTTAAACTTTTTTAAGAACTTGTGGGTTGGGGAGAATAATTTGAGGAGGTGAAAGAAGTATGATATCCATGGGACATCATCTTCATTAGGAAACCTTGTTTCAAGAGATTTGGGAAGATCATAGGTGTCTAAACCAGACATCTTTTGGGAGATATTCAAGATTGTTGATTTTAAGTCCTTAATATGACACCCAATATGAAATATTAAGGCTAGGACCCAACAAACTATTTTATAACTTAGAAGAGGTATGCCGTAATCCAAGCTATAAAATATTTGAAGGTAGGTGAATGACGATTCACCAATTTCCACCAAGATAAACGAAATGTATTATTAGGTTTTAATTGGTTTTGAAACTCCTAGATCTTTGAGATTCATTGAACTTTTCAAAGGCATGTTTCAATCTCGAGTGTGCCCTCCAAGTTTTGTGACTGGGATGCCGAGGATCACAAAACGAGGTGTGAAGTAACCATGCAAATCACTTGGTACCCTTAATAAATTACCCCTCAATCGATGTGCCGGTTAACCACACACGCTCCATCGATACTATGATAAATATTAGGTCACCCTTTACCTACCTTGTTAAGTCCAAGTTAGTGTGCCGGTTAACCACACACGCTCCACTAACGACTTTGACAAAGTGTAAAGTGTAATTTCATGGATTAGCACGTTATTCACATTTTCCTAAGTAACTAAGATTGGGTATTATTAAGGGTTTAGTTACTTAGTATTTTTCATTAATACTTTTAATGAAGGGAGAATTCTAGTCCTGTCAAACCCGTTCGACTAACGACCCTCCACCAGTCAAGCAAGCGGTGGGTGAGAGTGGACACCCATTAAGTTGCCATTTTATAGGCAACAACCTTATACCCACCTTATAGACCGGCTTCGTGAATGAGGCGTACTAGCGGTAAGACTGACTTTACTCTTATACATATATATATTATTAACTTATAATATTATAAAGTATAAGGGTTGAATTTTAACTTTTAAAATTCTAAGGGCTAACTTGGAATTAAAGTATTCACACTTGAAAACTTTTCAAATTCCAAAACTAGAGGGCAAGTTTTGAAACTATTCAAAACTAATTAATTCCATAACTTATGTGTTTAAAGTAGTTTTAATCCAAAAACTCTTCAAGTTCCATAACTTGAGGACAAGTTATGGAAGACTTTAAACTAATAAAAGAACTAACTTTTTCTTTATTTTATAACTTATGGATTTAATTATGGTTACATATTTTCCTTTAATGAAGTGACTCTTGAACTTCCATAACTTGAGGACAAGTTATGGAGTCATAAAAAGTTATTCAATGACACAATACTCTTCATTTTGTAACCATTGCCAACTCTTATGAATTTTATGAGTCTTTAATGTGACTCTTCATGTAACTTGAGGACAAGTTACACAAACACATTTTATACTCAACTCTTAGATTAAAATGGATTGAAAACAACTATTTCACTCAACATTTCTATTAATCTAAGCAACTCATAAGAACAAGATAATTCAAATCAAACTTTTTCATGTAATTAGTCTAAACCTTAAACTAATACAAAACATGAATCTATTGACAATTATCTTTGAAAATGGATTAGCATGAACATTACCACATCAAAAACAAGTTTATAAGTTCAAAAACAACTTAGGGTAATGTTCCTAGTCCATTTCTAGCCAAAAAACTCGAAAATATGCTGTCTGGGGGTCCAACTCGTCGAGTGCATGAACAAACTCGGCGAGTTGGATCGAATTCATCACTTTTTAGGCATGGACTCGTCGAGTCTCCTGATGGACTCGCCGAGTCTGATGGCCAGACAGCACCAGATTCGTTTTTTCAGCTTCTATTGCAGGTATAACAAGAAAACAAGCCTAGTCTCTGATACCACTGTTGGGTTTTAGCATTCTAACACTCCTAAGTGTACATGCAACCCTAAATACCTTGGATCTATGTTTTCTCTATTATACATGCAAATAAGAACATCCAAGGTATTATCCTAATCTAGCATACAAAACAATCAATATAACAAGATAGAATACATACCTCTTTGATGTAGAATGCCTTCATGAAGCTTGAGTGCCAAGTGCCCCAAGTGTGACACCTCAAATGGTTCACAATCATCAAAACACTTGGAATGACTTGAGAGAATTCTACACTTATCAAAATCGGCTAGCCCTCTCTAGAATAATACTAGTGGCCGATTTTGCCAAGAATAATATCTTTATATAGTGTTACAATTAGGGCAAACCCTAATTGTCATGACTTTCCATTTCCTTGGATCCATGGGTTCATATACACCATGGAGCATCCATGGACCATCCTATGGGTTTTAGCCCAACTTGATTATCCATGGAGCATTAGCCCACTATACAAGTATGGATGACTTACACAATCAACCCATATATTTAATTAGTCTTCTTTTGATCACTTAATTAATCCTAGATTAATTCTTGATCAATACTAATTAAATAATCTCATTATTCTTATTATTAATATACTAGAACTTATAATATATTAATAACCATAAGTGTCTTATTTCTCTCATCCAAGTGCATGATGGTATGAAACCCAAATGGACCATGCCGGGTCGGGTCAAGTCTTACCAAATATAGTTATGGACTTAGACATTAATCCAACAGGAAGATGCTTCATGGTGTCTGATGTATCTCAGATGAGGGGATACAACACTGATGGTGGAAGCGATGAACCGAAGGGGCAGGAGGACATGTGCTTTACGGCCAAACCACTCAGCCAGCAGTTCAATGAGCTTGATGAACTGATAAAGAAGGTACAATCGGTTTTCATTTCATTTAAAGTACCACAATCCTCATATGAGAAAGAACTAAAAAACGTTAATACAAGAATTTCTCATCTAGATAGTAGCTTGAATCAAACTCGAGTCACCAATTCTAACCTAACTGATCAATTAAGCAGGGTGTCTTTGAAGAGTGAGGAGCGACGGATGTGGATCGAGTTGAAGGAGTCTGAATTAGTTAAAATAAAAGACGAAAACATTTATTTACAAAGAGACAATTTAAAGTTGTTAAAACAGCGGAATGTTTTTTGTTTAATTGCAAAACGTCTATATTCTAATATTACTCAGCTTCACTTGTACTGTGAAATAGGCCAAAAGATCCATCGCATGATTTTGCCCTTCCTTGAGTTTAAGGAGGATGAGATCGATGCTGAAGCCTATAATTATGAGAGTGTGACATCGTCTGATGATATCAATCTGACCTACATGTATGGACTGGACAAAATTGAGTCCTTCATTAAATCCAAGGACCACAAGGACATGCTTAAAAACCTTTTGGATGAAAATGATAGACTTAAACTGAGAACCGAAACCATACAAAAATTTGACTCTTTAAACGCCAACGTAAGCTCAGAAAACAAAATTGATGTTGAAATGCATCTGAGCTTAACGAGGACGACAACATGAGTGAAATTTCTGTAGAGGACACGGTTGACTGCTCAGAATTTGTTAAAAGCGAACCTGAAAACCACAAGAATCTTATTTCTGAAAATTCAGTGGAGTTCGGTCGATTGTCCCAACAAAAGTCCCCGATCTTAGCAGAGAAAGCAGTTGTGTATCAAAAGGTCAGGACCACTCCAAATCAAGTATACAAGGTCACTGGAGTAACCGAACATCAGACGGCTGAACTCACAACTATTATAAACGAAGACAATGCTGATGGCTGTCATGAGTACTTCTGGTCAGCTCCAATAGATAATGCAAACGAAACGGTGGGATTATCTGAAAGGACCTCCTGGATGAGTAAAGGTAGATACATACCTGAACCCTTGAATAAGCCAGATAATTTCGATGAACCAAGCACCAGTGGTACGAAAGACATTCCTCAGGAGGATGAAAGTTCAGCAAAAGAGGACGTTCCCTCTACTTCCTCAGTTCATAGTGAAACTCCTACAGTTCAAAATGAACCTGCCAAGGAAAAACCGAAAATGAAGGCTAATATTCATCATCAACCGAAGCAGATGAGGAATAAGAAACGTGAAAGGAACCAAAGATACAGGAAGAATCTCTCTGAAAGGAGGCAATTCTGGCAATCCCAGAATGCATACTTCTCACATCAAGACAAGAATCTGAAGTATGAAAACAATCCTGTCGGAAAGCCTGAGAGCCACAATAACCGAAAGCCAAGGTTCGGTTCACAAGAGAATACCAACCGAAAGCAAAGGTTCGGTTCAAAGAACGATTCGAACCGAATGCAAAGGTTCGGTTCTGAAGCCAAAAGAGAACAAAACTCTAAGGTCAGTCCCTCCAATGATCAAAAGCAAAAGGGTCACCTAGAGTCTCCAGCCAAGAAGTCCTCTCAATCCAAACCCACTCCTTCTAGTTCATCTAATTCTTCTACTTCCACCAATTCATCTCCATCTTGCTCTAAAGCTAATTCTGTTCATTCTCAAAAATCTCATTCGTCAGCTGAACAAAAGGGCAAACAGAAGGTCAATGAATCCAAACCAGAGTCCAAACCGAACGCACCCAATCCTAATAAGATAAAAGTTTTTACCATTAAAAAGAAAGATGAAACAACACTCATAAAACGAACATATATTGTTGACATCTCTCTTACTGTTCCTGTTCCCATGAAAAGCTCACGTGGACCCAAGAAACTTTGGGTTCCTAAATCTGCTTAATTTTTGCAGGTTATAAGTGACGAGCAGTTCGACGAAGAATGGTACATCGATAGTGGCTGCTCTCGTCACATGACAGGGAGGAAAGAGGAGCTCAGGGAATACAGATCTCTTGTAAATGGTGGCAATGTCAAGTTTGGAAATAACTCTTTCGGCACCATAAAGGGATACGGGATGATAACAAATGGTGACTTTACTATAAGGAAGGTGGCTTATGTGGAAGGACTCCAACACAACCTCATCAGTGTGTCTCAGCTTGTTGGAGGTACAGGTCTCAAAGTCTCATTCGATGATGAAGGTTCTGAAATTATTGAGAAAAAGACAAAGAAAGTAATTCTCAAGTCGGAGCGAAAGGGTGAAATGTTTCCTCTAAACCTTAAACCCATTAAAGGAAACCCAGCTATATGCTTGTTATCAAAAGCTCAATCTGACGAAAGCTGGTTGTGGCACCGAAGACTCTCTCCTGTCAACTTTAAAGATATCAACCGACTTGTCACTGGAGGTCATGTTAGGGGCCTTCCATTGCTCAAGTTCGACAGAGATCATTTGTGTGCTGCATGCGAAATGGGGAAGCAGAGTCGTCAAAGTCATCCATCTGTAATTAACACAAAAATTGTTGAACCACTCGAATTACTTCATATTGATTTGTGTGGTCCTTCATCTATCGAAAGCATCGGTGGTAGCAAGTATATTCTTGTTATTGTTGATGACTTTTCTCGATTTACATGGGTGTTCTTTCTAAAGCTCAAATCTGAAGCGACTCATAAGTTGAAAGTGTTTATCAAGCAGATTGATGTACAGCTCAAGAAGGTCGTTCGCAACATTAGGAGCGACAATGGTCTGGAATTCAAGAACAAGGAGTTTGAAGAGTTTCTAGCAGAAAAGGGAATAAGTCACAACTTCTCAGCTCCCTACACACCTCAACACAACGGAATAGTCGAAAGACGAAACCGATCTTTGTGTGAAGCTGCCCGAACTATGCTAAGTTTCGCTTCCTTACCTCTTTATTTTTGGGCTGATGCTATTTCTGCTGCTTGTTTTACACAGAACAGGTCTTATCTCAACAAGCGATTCACGCTCACACCTTATGAGATACTAAACAACAAAAACCCAATGTAAAATTTTTCCATGTGTTCGGCTCACGGTGTTTCATCTTTAACTCTAAAGAACACCGCAACAAGTTCGATGTCAAAGCCGACGAGGGAATCTTTCTGGGCTACTCTCTCACATCCAAGGCATACAGGGTCCTAAACAAGCGTTCGAGAAAAATTGAAGAGACATATTATGTGACCTTTGACGATAGCTATGTCAAAAAGCTACAGGCCAAAGAACACACCGCTGGGGAAATCTTTCCTCAAACTGGCCAAGTCACAGTCTCGATCGCTAATCTTTACGAGAAATTTCTGGAGCTCTTTGATGAACTAGAGAAAGCTTCTCTCTCAGAAGCAGGTGCAGCAGACAACAAGGTTGACCACATGAAGCAGATTGTCGAAGAAGCTGCAAGGAAAATGAATGAAGGAGGATCGACTTCTAATGAACCTCCATTCAACAATGCTTCTGTTGAGGGGGAGACCAGCTCACATGTCGAGGGGGAGACCAGCTCACATGTCGAGGGGGAGAGCAGCTCACATGTCGAGGGGGAGCCAAGCTCACATGTCGAGGGGGAGCCAAGTTCTACAACCGCAACCGAAGGTGCTTCTCCAACCGAAGGTGCTTCAACGCCTGAAAGTCCAGCACCACAAGAAACCTCTGAACCTCAAGTTTCTCAAAGCTCATCAATCGAGGGGGAGCATGATGATATGACGCTTGATTACGATAGCCAATCTGAGCTAGAAGAAATGATCAATGCTGAACTAGACCCTACCTTTGATCCAAACTATCCTCTTCTTACCAAATGGACCAGAGATCATCCTATCTCTCAAGTGGTTGGCGATGTCTCTGAGAAGGTTCTGACCCGATCACAACTGAAGGCAAAACAGACATCCTTATTTTCAAAGGTTTAATTTTGCATGTTTAACTCATTTGTATCAAAAGTTGAACCGAAGACAGTTAACACTGCCCTCGATCACTCTGATTGGGTTCAAGCAATGCAAGACGAACTGAACGAATTTGAAAGGAACAAAGTCTGGCGCATTATTCCAACTCCTCCAGATGCTTCGGTTGTTGGTCTCAAATGGGTCTTTAGGAACAAAATGGACAAGGAAGGGAATGTTATAAGGAACAAAGCTCGTCTGGTTGTAAAGGGATACTGTCAGGAGGAAGGAATTGATTATGAAGAAACCTTCGCTCCAGTAGCTAGGCTGGAATCTGTAAGAATATTTCTTGCTTATGCTGCCCACAAAAACTTTGAAGTTTTCCAAATGGACGTCAAATGTGCATTTCTTAATGGAGAACTCGAAGAAACCGTGTATGTGGAGCAACCTCCTGGGTTCGTGAACGAAAAGTATCCAAACCATTGTTATATTCTGGATAAAGCTGTGTATGGCCTTAAACAAGCTCCGAGAGCCTAGTATGAAACGCTGACTAAATTCTTAAAGATGTCTAAATTCAAACAAGGTTCGGTTGACCCAACCTTCTTTCGCAAAAAGGAAGGTAACCACCTTATGATAGTTCAAATTTATGTCGATGACATCATCTTTGGCTCTACGAATCCCAGCTTAACAGCTGAATTCAGAAAGTTGATGGAGACTAAATTTGAAATGAGCTCAATGGGTCCTATTAACTTTTTCCTTGGTTTAAATATTAGACAAGGACCCGAAGGCATCTTTATCAATCAGGAAGCTTACACGAAGACTCTCCTAGCAAAGTTTGGTATGATGGGAGACTCCAAAGTCAAAGTCCCAATGGCATTCGGCACCAAGCTAACTCCATCCCTAGACAAACCGGCTGTTGATATCACGCTCTATCGTCAAATGATAGGCTCACTAATGTATCTTACTGCTAGCAGGCCTGACATTATGTTTTCAGTGTGTTATTGTGCTCGATTTCAGGCAAACCCACGCGAACCTCACATGCTTGCAGTGAAGAACATTTTACGCTATCTCAAGCGAACCACCTCCTTAGGTCTATGGTATCCATCCAACTCAGGCTTCTTCGTTCAAGCCTATTCTGATGCTGACCTTGGAGGATGTGGACTCGACCGAAAAAGCACTACTGGTGGCTGTCAATTCCTTGACGGGAAGTTGGTAAGCTGGCAATCCAAGAAACAAACGTGTGTGTCGTTGTCTACTGCCGAAGCGGAATACATAGCCGCTGCTTCTTGCACCTTACAAGTGATTTGGATCTAGAGTCAACTTCGAGACTATGGACTCAATATGAAGAAGATCCCACTATATTGTGACTCTGAAAGTGCAATTAGGATCTGTCATAACCCAGTGCAACACTCTAAAACCAAACACATAGCACTGAGGTATCACTTCATCAAAGATCATGTGGAAGATGGAAACGTCGAAGTTCACTTCGTAAGAACCACTGATCAACTGGCTGACGTCTTTACCAAAGCACTTCCTGAAGCATCATTCAATAGAATATTGCAAGGGCTAGATATGATGGAATCAGATTCAGTACCTCACACTACCTCTCAACCTCAAACATAAGAAGCGAAACCAACCGAACGCTCGGGTTCGGTTAAACCATCTGACCCGCTCATCACTTCAAAGGTAGTTTTTCTTTGTTGTATATTACTTGTACAAAATTGTTTTTCTTAGTGTTGAAAATATTTTCCAATTGCATGACTAAAATCCTTGGTTTCTTAAAATTTTCCAAAACCGAAACCTACCGAAGGTTCGGGTTCGGTTTTTCAAAATTTTGTTGAACCGAAACCTACCGAAGGTTCGGGTTCGGTTTCTTAAAATTTTCCAAAACCGAAACCTACCGAAGGTTCGGGTTCGGATTTTCAAAATTTTGTTGAACCGAAACCAACCGAACGTTCGGGTTCGGTTTTTCAAAATTTTCTGGAACCGAAACCAACCGAACGCTCGGGTTCGGTTTTTCAAAATTTTCTGCAACCGAAACCAACCGAACGCTCGGGTTCGGTTTTTCAAAATTTTCTGCAACCGAAATCAACCGAACGCTCGGGTTCGGTTTTTCAAAATTTTCTGCAACCGAAACCAACCGAACGCTCGGGTTCGGTTTTTCAAAATTTTCTGCAACCGAAATCAACAGAACGCTCGGGTTCGGTTTTTCAAAACTTTTCCCAACCGAAACCATCTTTATTATTTCTTTAATAAATCTCAAAAACTCCAAAAATATTTTTTTATTTTTCTTGATGTGTGTTCGTTCGTTTATGGGGGTATAATTGATGAATTACTTAAGTGTCCCTAGAAGCATGCTGTTGTATGTGTCCCAAGCCTCATAAGATTTTGAATAACAGCCTTCATGACCTGGTATACACAAACCTTGTCTTCCCAATAAGGCTACCTCATTTATTCTAATCATGAGCTACCTCACTCTCTTCTCACATGAGTTAAGAGTTTTTCTGCTTGGTCCTTATTTTCGCAGCATAGGTACTTTATCTTCTTACACCATCTCCATTACACTTCTCCATTACATTCGTTTCATCAACGTAACCCTTGAGACTCTCAGAAATTACCACTGAGGTTTATGGTTACACAACATCTGTATTTATGATCTTAGTTTCGTGTCACTACGAGCTGAGTGAAACCCAAAATTCAACACCAAATCTGAATTGACGGTGATTAATTACTTTGCTCAAGTTTTCACCAAAGAATTGACGGATAACCTTTCATGAAATCTCAAATTTTATTTTGTGTGATTCCTATGAAATTGTTAAACGCCATAACATTTCTTCCCTTGGGATCCAGTTTTTAATTTTTTTTTTGAGATTTTATATTTTCCAAGCCAATTTCAAATAAATTCCTACCTACTTGTTCAACAGACTACACCGGTCTCACAAGTACTTTGATCACTTTCTTTCTTATTTTAAGATTAGAATTGTTGCATCAAAGCGAAACCCACCATAAAGTAGCCTAATTAAAAGAAGCCTTTCAACATTTCTTAAAAAGTGTTTGATCGTAATTCAACGGGAATCCACATTAACACTTTAAGGTCTCTCTTGACCTTGAAGGAAGAGATTCGTGCCCGGGATCATCAGTTTCGTGTCATTATTGACATCACAGTTAATCCTAAAAAGAGTTGCTTTATTTCTTTTCATTTTACACTCTTTGCACGAAAATCATTGATTTTCCAAAATTCCGTTACTAATTAATTTCAGGCTGATTTATTCAATTGGTGGTTAATAATTAAGACGTGGTCAACAATCCTCCACGTGGGCAGTTAATTCAAAAGATGTGATTCAAAAAGATAAGACGAAGAGTTGCTGACTCAGGCGGGAAATTAAAAGGATTGAATTTCAACCGGTAATTAAAAATGGGCGCGTGTGAATTTGAAACGGCCATACTTTTACTGACAACGTGGACGCGTGTGCAAAACCCAAGCGTCATCTCTCTGAATATTAAAGGCGCGTGAGGAATTGAAACGGTTTTCTTCTGAAACGGCGCTTGTTGGGCGGCGTGATCCTAGGAATCTGACACTCTCTCTCCTACGTGATCATCGCACGCCTCAACTGTCGCACATCTGTCATTCAGAAAACCTTTTCGTCTTTCCATAGAATATTTGAAACGATTTTTCTCTCTCCTATCATCCACTATAAAAGGCAGTCTTCACCACCATTTACCTCTTTACTGCTTCCGAAATTTCAAGAGAACAAACACTCTCAAAAAGCTTTCCTGTTCATCATCTTCTTCATACCTTCAACAATGGCAGAATCCTCTTCCGTCCATGCTACCTCACAAATCCTTCCTATTCGTCCACAACAATGTCTGGTGATTGATCTCAACCCTCTGGCGTACGACTCCTACATGTCGCCGATCATTGAGTGCTTGAAGTACTCCCAAATAGCTCCAGCTCTCTCAAGGATTGAGTCTGTGCCAATGGTGGCTCTCTCACAGGTGTATGCGACTGCGTATTACGACAAAGCAGTTGAGCGGGTGTTCTTTGAGGTTGCTGATCACAAGACCTCGATTTCAAGGCAACGATTCTGCACTCTGCTAGGGTTTGCTGCTGACTCTTCAAGAATCCATCCGGAATCAATTCCGGTGGGCCATCTTTACAACATGTTTTATAACATGGGGTACACGGAGGCGCTCGTCTCCGTTGCAAAGTTCAAGAAGTCATGCTTGCCGCCGCAGTGGAATGGCATGTTCACAGTCCTCTTCAAGGGCTTGTCGGAACGGAGCTCAGGATCCGTCGGTGCCAGTCGACTTTTCTTGTCGATCATGTATGCAGTCTACAACGGGATCAACTTGGACTTTGGGTTGGTCCTCTGGCAACAGCTCATCCAAAACCTTTCTTCTTCATCAAGGCATTTAGAGGTGTCGCTTGCACGATTCTGGATCCTTATCACCAAGTGGGCGATGGATAAGCTGGATATCCCTACTGCTGCTGGTGCGGTGATGTCTTCGGTCGGTACTTTTCATACCACCAAGATAATCGTATCTGATGCGTCCAAATTTTCCTTCATTGGCTCTATTCCGGAGACAATGTACGGCGATGTTCCTTCTGACAGCAGGATCATCAGGACGATCAAGGAGTTCAAACAGTCAGGGCCAAGGGAACTCACACCGGAAATGCTCAAGTCCATCCACGATGCTGACAAACCGGTGCCAAGGGGCAAAAAGGCGGACAAAGGGAAGCAAGCGACCAAAGCTACTAAGGGTCCTTCTCCCAAGAAGAGGAAACAGACAAAGGCTGCACAGTCCCCTCAGCCGAAGAGGAGGAAGACTCAACCGAAGCGCAAGCTTGTCATCCCTTCCTCTTCAAGTGAATCAGAAGGTGAGAGTTCGGGTTCGGACGGCTCTCAAGGAGGCGAAACCCCTCAAAGAGGCAACACCCCACCCCGTTCTCCTACTCCAGATATGGAACTCCACAACTCACCCATCCCTTCACCCACACAAACTATCCCTACTTCCATTCCGACCATAAACCCCACTACCACTCTTCCCCCAACCTCTTTCCCTATACCACCACCCATTTTCACTAATACAACAACAACCACAGCAAAGGTTACAACCAACATATCTGATACGGGGGTTCATACCAGTGCAACTGAAACCCCACCCGTAACCGAACCACCACAAACCGAAACCCATACAACCGAACATACCCACACTCAACCGCCACCCAAAACTACCCCACCCCATACTCAACCTGAATCCTCAAAACCCACAACACCCCCAGCTTCACCACCCCCTCCATCTCCAGAAAATGCGTCTGATGGAGAAAACCCTTTCCTTGGCGGTGATCACATGACCTTTGATTCGGTCTATTTCAGTCCGTTTCAGGTTCAGAGTGATGAAGAGGATGATGCTCCAGTGACAAAGAAGCATCTTAAGGAGCTCAACGAGAAGGTTGACTTACTTCTCACCTCCTCTTCCAACCAACAGTCCTCCTTATCTGAAGCTGCTCTTCAGAAGATTGTTGATACCTTCTCCAGGGCTCAGCATGATTCGGTAGCCTCAGCAACTGCCGCCATCGACGCCTCTACCAAAGCCTGTGAGGCTGCGACCGCAAAAGTCGATAAACTATTCTCAGACGCCTCTTCTCTGCTGAAGTCATTGCAGGAGAGTGCGGATTCTACCAAGACAACTTTGGAACCGATTGTTCAGCAATTGGCAAAGTTCGTCTCAACGGAGTTGACTTCGTTCGCTGCTCTTCGCCAAACCATAAGCGACGACAACTCGGCCCTTCGTGCCTCCATCGATGAGCGCCTTGCTAAGCAACAAGAGGATCTTGCAGCTGAAACTCTTTGATGGACGTTCTCGCAAGCAAAACCACCGCCCTAAAGGTCAAGAGCACTCAGCTATCAAACTCTCAACAACAGCTGGAAGCCCTTCGACCCGAAAGGGAGGTCATCAAGACATGTGTTTCGGATGTACACGCTGCCTTATCCAACATCCTAGAAGCACATGATCCGATTCTAAACCATTCGGTGAGGCGAACCCTTGCTGAAAAGCTCTCTTCTGCCATGGACCTTCTCAGCAAAATAGAAGGCTTACCTAGTTTCGTGTCCATTCCGAAACAAGGGGGAGAAGAGAAGAAGACCGGATTGAAACCACCTCCTTCCTCCAAAGCTACTCACACAACCGAACCACCTCCGACTGGTCAAGCTTCGGGTTCGGGTGTGAAGGACAAAGGGAAAAATATAGCTGAGGAAGAAGATGAAGATGAAGACAAGGAGACCATTGCGGACATGTTGAAACGAAAGAACAGTCGCAATGTGGATGAAGACGTAAATCGTGTGGCGCGAGAGGCTGAAGAAGCCGAACGCAAGCAGAAGGAAGCCCACGATCTCCTTGAGAGCAGGAAGACTCTCTTCCCTGCGTGGACTCGGGAGAGAATGATCAAAGAGGCCATAGACACTCCCAGCATATTATGGCTCGAGCCGGTGATTTCGTTCGACTGCGTTAATTCTGTCGATTCGTAGTTCGACATGCCGTTGACTCGAAAGGCATTCATCTTCCATGCCTTCTCAAATATCTTTGAAGTCCCTCATCCGAACGTTGAGCTTGATAGGGAGCTCATCGACTTCTATCTGACGGCTGCTCGTCCTCAATATCTAACTTGGAGCGCCCAGAAGATAGTAAGCGTTCGGGTACTGAAGCCTTACACCGAAGGTAGATTCATAAACGTTCGGTTCAAGGTGATTCGGGGATCTGCAAGAACTGCACATCATATCTCCCTGGCGGATCTACCGAATTTAAATCCTCATGATTGGATTGTTCTGCACAACATCCTCTTGACAAATGAAGCTGAATATGGTCCGATTATAGACCATATCAAGAGGATGATCGTCTGTTATATCATGGAGGTTGCCCTGATGGATCAGGAGGTTGCTACTGTCTTCAAGAAGAAACCGAAGATAGCTCCTGTGGGATCGGCCAGTGATCTCAATCAGATGAAGATGGGCAAGATCGACCCAAGACGTAATTCGGTCATGTTCACTAGAGCAGAAGGACAGAAATGTCTCTTTGCTTTAGCTGACAAACATCTCTACACCACTGCTTCTCTAGAGCATGTATTATCGATAATTCGAAGGTGTAAAGAGAATACAGCGGATGATGTTAAGTACTTCAATGACATGATCCAGTGGTACATCAGGTTTAGGCAGACGATTCTGGCTCTAATCTCTCGTCTGTTTAACACTGTGAAGAAGAAGGTACCTGGCTCCGCTGCTGGCCCAAGTAACAAATGAAGGTCTCGCTCCAATTGACGCAAAGGGGGAGATTGTTGGGTTGAAGATTTGCTCATGTGTTGCGTCGTTGGGCTCAACTGTTTATTTATTTTATTTGTATTCCGGTTTGGGCCTGTCCATCCGAGAGCCCATTATGTTTAATATATAAGTATATGCTTGCATGCATATTAGGTTAACGATTATTCTAGAGCGTAACGATAGTATTACAGATTTCTTTGATCGTTCTTGTAACCTACCAATCCTCTACAGTTGATGTTCTTAATCGAGCTCTTCTGAGGATTTTGTTTAATCATTCGACACGTTTGATTCACTCTTTTCTTGTTCTTATTTTCGTGTTCTTACAGTTTTATATTTACTTACCTGTTTGAGATCTAATCGATCTTCATAGATTAAAGGTTTTAAATCTCATCATATTTGATATAATCAGAGTTGACAGCGGCTTTGGAAAGCTACGATTGCAGATCGGGATCCGAAGTCATACGCAGAATAGTTGTTAGACTTATCCAAGTGGGAGACTGTTGGATTAGTGTCTAAGTCCATAACTGGTTTTATGTCTAGTGCTGCTCCAATTGCCAAAGATTGCTAGACAGAATGATAACATTTGGGTAATTGTCAATTCACTAACTAAGAGTGCACATTTTCTTGCCAGGCGTGAAACAGCTCCAATGGAGAAATACACACAAGTATACTTGGATAAACCTGTTGCGAGACATGGTATGCCTCTAAAGATTATTTCCGATCGTGATAGTCTCTTCATTTCTCATTCTTGGGCAAGTATGCAATGTGAATTAAGATCTCGTGTCACTGTCAGCATAACTTATTATCCCCAAACAGATGGTCAGAAGAAGAGAACAATCCAAACAGTAGAAAATATATTGAATGAATATGAAGCACTATATGGGCGTAAATGTCATACTCCATTATGTTGACGTGATGTAAGATAGAAAGTCCTTGGTTGTCCTGAAATGATTCAAGACACCGCTGATAAGATTCAAATTATACGAGAAAGAATGAAAGCGGTCCGGGATCGACAAAAGTGTCATGAAGAAAAGAGGAGACGACCCATAGAATTCCAGTTGGGTGATTTCGTAATGCTAAAAGTATCTCCATGGAACGACGTTATACGATTTGGGAAGAAAGGAAATTCGAGTCCTAGATTTTTTGGACCTTTCAAAATCATCCAGAGAATTGGTAAGCAAGCATACCGTTCGGAATTGCCGGAAGATTTGGCGGATATTCATGATATGCGTCATGTGAGTTACCTGCATAAATGTTTAAGCATATATGATGAAACAATCCCGTTATCCGAGGTGAAACTGGATGATAATTTAAAAATATCTAGAAGAGCCCAAAGAGATTATAAACAAGAAAATGGTTAAATTAGGTAATAAGGAAGTAGAATTGGTGCTTGTCTAGTGGAAACACCATCGAGGCCCAAATTATACTTGGGAAAATAAGAATGAAATAAGAGCGAAATATCCCTATTTGTTTAAATCATTGTGATTTCAGGGACGAAATCCTCAAAATGAGGAGGTATTTGTAACATACACGTTCAGTGATTGTGTTTTGTTAGTTTAAAAATGAATATTATTAAATATTATATGGTTTTGAGCATTGAGTTCTAACAAGATAGTTTTATGAGATTTGAAGTAAAACTATGTTTAGAATCATTCGAGAAGTACTGGAAGTCTTATGAGATTCCAATCAAAAGTAAAATATTGAAATTAACGAAAATGTAAAATTTAAGTTGGAAATAAGTAAAGATGATGTTATTGAAAGTTGTAAATTATCTCGTTAGAAACGTTTAAGGAAAAACCTTACTGAAATCTAAGTTATAACGAAGAAGTTATGACTTATCAAAGTTTCGCGACAGAACCGGCATGACGCCATATGACATAAAAAATGAGTTTATGATAAACTACTTTTTAGCCTTTGTGATCTAAATGAAAGTCCTAGTATTCGTTAAACCGAGAACTTTCATGAAAAGAACGTCCAAATCTAACTTCATATGACGAAGTTATGATTTTTCTAAGATTTGGTGTAGCAGTACACAGCCCAAAACTCAAAATAAAGATCAAATGATTTTTAGCCGAAACAGCCTAAACGAGAATCTAAGATCTCGTCAATAGTAGTACAACGGTAAAAAGATAGACAAAAACAGACGTCGGATGAAGAAATTATGAATTTTTAACGGGTTTTTCCTGTCCCAGCCTATTAAAAATATAATATTAAAAATGAAGTCAAAATTAGCCGACAGAGTCTAAACGAAAGTTGTAGAGCATAATTTCACTCACGCGTGTATATAAAGAACGTCAAAAACTGAGTCTGTATGCGAAAGTTACAAATTTTTGAAAATTTGGGCACAAACTTCTAGGCTGGTCCGAAGGAGTACGCTCAACGTACTTGTGTAGCCTTAACGCGTCCGAACTGATCCACTTCGCATGAGAGCCACCCAGTGAAGAGATTTACGATGCAGTACTCCCCGCGTACCAGAGAATTATGCCCAGCGTAATTAGGTGCTTCGCCCCTATAAATAGGATGCGAGGTTGCTCGATTTTGTTTACAAAATTTTACTTCTTTCACCCTTCTACTCTCTTCCAAGCTACACTAAAACCCCTAAGCCTATAATATCATTCTAGCATCGTAAGCAAGTCCCGGAGAGCCTAAAGATCCCGAGAAAATAATATTTTCAAGTTGAAACTTTGCCCACTCAAAGCTCGGTTTTCAACAAAAATCGCCGGTTTCGTGGCGAGTTCAATATAGGGACAATTGTATGTTATGTGTTATATGTGCAATGTGTTTTCCCGTGTTATTAGAATAATGGAGCTATACCATTGGCCATATAGGGCATGTCTCGTATCAGTTTTGGTATTGGCTTTATGCGTTTTGCCATTTAGAGAATGACTCGTATCACTTTGGTATTGGTATGAAGCCTTTGGCCATGTAGAGTATCTCTCGTATCACTTTTGGTATTGGCTTTGTGCCTTTAGCCATGTAGAGAATGACTCATATCACTTTGATATTGGCAGAAGGTTAGGTAGGGCTGGAAGCCTGTAAATTGCTAGCAAAATGATAAAACAGAAATCGTTTATTTTCTATGCCACATGTGCTGAAGTCTATTGATTTATGATGTTGAAATTGTTGTATTTCATTGATTGTAAATCTTTGAATCAGATTATTCATTGATATGGTAAGCATGTCATATGATACTCATCTGCCTTTGTTGTTCTTTGTCGCCCTATGCCTCTGTCATATATATATATATATATATATATATATATATATATATATATATATATATATATATATATATATATATATATATATATATATACACACACACACACACACATACATACATATACATATATATATATATATATATATATATATATATATATATATATATATATATAGCATAACGTTATATTGGAACTGTTATTGAACTCACTAAGCATCACCGCTTATCCCTCTCAGTGATTAATTATTGCAGGTGATAAGCATCCAGTGTAGATATGTACTGTTAGAAGATGTAGAATACATAATATTATAGCTTTTGTATTTAGTGTATAAATTCCTGGGAAGTTATGTAATATATAAAACTTTGTAAAAACCTCGTTAGTCGGTTTGTATCTAGTCTTTTGTAATAAGACCATATATGAAAATATGTTTATAAATATGCATGTAACATGTCTGGAGTAATAATGTTAAGTATGAAAGGGGTCTTTCACTAAACGTATTTATTTTAATGTTACTCAACTGCATTTTGATTGTGAAATAGGAAAGAATATACACAAAATGATTTTACCCTTTCTTGAACCAAAAGAGGACGAAATCGACGTAGACTGCTACAAATGCGAATCCATTGTTTCCTCTGACGATGTTTCTATTTCTTACAAAATTGGACTAGACAAAGTTGAAGCTTACATACAGTCCAAAGAACATAAGGACATGCTGAAACAAATTTCGAGTGAAAAAGATAGCAAATTATATCTAATTCTGTACATAAATTTGACTCATTGTGTGCTAAATTGAGTTCAGAAAATACTCTTGATGTTAAAAATATATCTGAATTTGATGATGAAAGTGACATGAGCGAAATTTCAGTGGAGGATGAGATTGATTGCTCTGAATTTTTAAAATATGAACCTGAACCAAACAAAAACTTGATTTTTGAAAATTTAGTTGAGTATGTTCGTATTTCTAAAAATAAAGGTTCAAAGGTTTTTAAAGAAAAGGCAACAGTCTTTCCGAAAGTTCAAACTATTCCGAATCAGGTTTCCATAACTTCTGGACAGAACAAAAATCTGACCTCAGAATTATCGTCCCTTGTAGAAGAAGATAATGCAGATTGTGTGATGAATTATTTGGGTCTACTCCCATTGATAATGCTAATGAAACCAAAGGACTTTCTAAGATAACCTCTTGGAAGACGAAAAGGAGATATGTTGAAGAACCACTGAACAAATTTAACTCCAGTTACGAGAAAGGCATTTCGAGTGGAACTAAAAATGTTCCAAACGATACGTCATCCAAATAGACTGACACTCCTGTTAGAAAAGAGAAATCTAGGGCTAGTATTCATAAGTCAGCTGAGGAATTCGTTTCTAAGAAACATTAACGAAATGCTAGATATAGGAAAAACCTAAAATAAAGAAAGTTTTTCTGGAAGTCCAAAAGTTCCAAATCCGCCAATCAAGAACGATCTATAAATCCGAATGCGAAAGTCTCTTCATATCCAATTCCTAAAAAGGTTTCAAAACCATAGTCTTCTTCTCCATAGATTTCAAAACCAAAAGTTTTTCAAAAACCATCATTTTCAAAACAAACGAAACCTTTGGAAAAGAAAAAACCTAATATTCCTCCAAAAACAAATCTTTCAAAATCTGCCAACACATTGAAAGATGTTAAGGGCAAAGGAAAAGTTGTTTCAGAATTTATAACTCCCATCCATAAGTCCGAAACATACTTGAAAAGGGAGGAAAAAAAGTTTGAGAAAAAGCTTGCCAAGCAAAAAATTGAAGACAAACAAACAAAATTTTCTTTAAAAGAAAAAAATCCTACAGATAATAGGATTCTTGTTTTCAAAATCACGAAAGAAGAGAATTCAACTTTGGTAAAACGATCTTACTTGGTTGATGAAGCTATAACTTTCCCTATTTATAAGAAAGCCTCACACGGACCCAAACAACTTTGGGTTCCTAAATCTCTCTGATTTTTGCAGGTAATTTGTGACGAACAGCTCGACTCTGAATGGTATATTGATAGTGGTTGTCCACATCACATGACAGGAAGGAGAGAAGAATTGAGGGAATTTAGATCGTTAAAAGATGGAGGATGATTCAAGTATGGAAATAATTCGATTGGGGAAATCAAAGGATATGGAACAACTACGAATGGGGAATTCTCTATTCGGAAGGTTGCCTATGTTGAAGGTCTACAACACAACCTCATAAGTGTATCGCAACTAGTTATAGGTACTGGTCAGAAAGTTTTTGTTTAATGATGAGGGATCGAAGATTGTCGAAAAGAATTCAAAGAAAGTGCTTCTGAAGTCCAAGAGGAAAGGCGAAATGTGTCCATTGAATCTAAATTCTATCACAGGAAAGCTTATTGTAGGGTTTCAAAGCACTCCATGGATGATGGCAATTGGCCCCTTGATGAAATGTAGGTTAAAATCTCAAGACTTGTCTTTTCCCTATAAATAGTCATGTATTATTCATAATTAGGGTTAAGAGTGAGGCAAAATGTAGCCGCCACGTTGTGAGGTTTCTTATGTAGTGTTAGATTCTTTAGTCTATGCTGAAAGTGTAATTTATTCCTCATGTTTGAATAAATCGAGTGATCATTCGACATATCTTCATATTTGTGCTTGTTCTTATTTTCCGCATCTTGTTCATCAAATCTCAATTAGGGTTTTAATCCGAACAAGTGGTATCAGAGCGGGTCTTTGAAGATCTGTTGATTTTTGAAGTATCGGTTCTTCGTTTGGTAATTTTATGCACATATATTGAAGATTATTGGTGTTTTGGCGGTTTGGAATCAACATTTTTGTTCGATCTACTATTCTTAAAGATTTATGATATTTTCCACTGTTCATCTGGTATTTTTTTTATCTGATTCGTCTTACTGTTCGTATTCATGATTGGATATGTTTGTTTGTTCAACATTGATTCCTCTATTTTAATCTGGCCCAAATGGTTGGTCTGTTACTATTCAAGATCCATTCCCTAAGCCCATTTTTTTTACTATAGTTCGTATCGTTTTTGTTCTAGATTCCAAAGATCGATTTCTATTCATTGATCTATCGTTCCATGAATTCGTTTATCGCTAATCAAATCATCTTTCATCAAAATCGATTCTAATCCTATTAACTGATTTTGTGTTTCAACCAAATCAATTTGTTCATTCAAGTTTTTATCGAATATCGATTCTTTTATCGTTCTGTGAAGTCAAGAACTGATGAAGCTAGTGATGAATTTAATTTGAGAAATCGTTTGATCTTGAAATCGATATGAGAAATGTTGATCTTGATTTTTGTCGATGATCAATTTGAATAGTTAAATCTGGAAGTCAAAATCAGATGAAAAGGTTAAAAGGAATCTGCAAAGTCAAATTTGGGAATGGATTCCTTACCTGCGAACGAGTGTTAATCGAGATGAACATTGGCCTATGCAATATGTCAGAATTGGAATACATAATCTCACCAGCGAATTCGGTATTTCTTTTGGAAGCATTCAGCACTAGATACGGATTCCCTGTTGGTAAAGTCTTGATTGGATTGAGCAGATGTTCTTGTGAGTCAAACCGCAAAAGTAAAATCGAATCATATAAACGAAGAACTTGGAATCAAATTGGAATCAGGTTCTTAATCGCCGAATGGGTTTTACATTCGGGGCTTAATACATTGGTTCAAATGAAATTGAGTTCGCTTTGCCAAGTCTAAACTAGTTAGAAAAGGCGTTACCTGAGAATGTATGAAATCCGAATCGTAACTCAACCGGGTGAACAAGAGCGAAAGATTAAGGGTTCGGTGATTGTGACTCTGTGTTCGCACTCGTTCTTCTCCCACGATCGTTTGATTCATAAGAGAATCTATGATTGGGTTCATTTGTTAGCTCTTGGAATGAAATCACTTGGAAGAAATAGGGGAGGACCGAAAGCGAACCTGTGCTCGGACCAAACATGGTTTCGGTTCAATGAACCTGGAGCAAACCTAGGTTCGGTTGGTTGTGCTTGAAACGAAAGTGACTCAGATTCGCATCTTCATGATCGGAAGCGATGGAATTGATTGGAATCGGTACTTTGGTTTTCGTCTACGATTTGATTCGTTCCAATTGTTCTTTTAATCACAGATAAATTGGGGAAGAAGATAAACATATTACACTTATGGTCCCTGAAACTTTCGTGATTTGACTCCTTTGGCCCCTATGCGTTTCATGCCTTGGCAGTTTTGGACCAATTCCATATTTTGTTTCAAATAAAGGGGTTTATTGGTGCATGATTACAATTTCAACCCCTGTGTTTCTAGAAAGTGACAGTTTCGGCCCAATATTCAAAAAAGTTTACTACTTTGAGGGCCGGTGAACAGTTTTAGATTTTTTAATGCACATATTTTTTTCGTGAACAGAAAATAATGATTCCATCAAGTCTTGGCGGTTCGGAAAGTCATTTTTCGTGATAACGTCAAAATTTTCACGACTTTTACGGATTTTATACTTCATTGTGTATATCATTTTGTCGCGGAGGAGCTTAGTAAATTTTTATCCATTCAAGATCATTCTCATGACCATTTGAAGGCTTTATAATCATGTTTTTTTATTATAAATCGGGGGAGAGTTTGGTATGGCCATTCAAAATTGGATTTGTGACTTTTCAAAGTTGAAGACTTTTTATAAATCTTGTGGTAGAATTATGAAGGTAGCTTTTACAGTAGAAGTTCTTCATCGAGCTCTGCTAAAGCTTTTACAGAGAAGTATCCTTTATAGTGGAAGTCCTTTATCGAGCTCTGCTAAGGACTTGTTATATCTCCGACTTCTAGTATTTTCTCGATCAAGTGGCATTACGAATCTTAAAGTTTGGGTTGTTACATGATATTTTTTGATGGCTTATATCATTAGCTTATTTGAAGATGATTGTGACTTGGAGGGGGAGCTCTTCAAACACAAGAAGTGATCCGGTTTCTTTGTTCTGAAATGGGTTTTTATGGCGTGCTTGATTTTCATGAAGATTTTTTTGGGATTACATTCGAAAATGAAGTTTAAAGACATTAGTTCAGTGCTTGATTTATATATCCTAGAGCCCGTGTTTGAAGACTATTGAAGAATCGAGATTCGTGGATTGCTTCATCTACTCGTCATTGCAAGATCTTTTTATTCGCTAGATGCTTGTTTTGGAAGTTAAAGCATTATCATCCATTCCATACTTTGAGGGGGAGATTGTAGGGTTTCAAAGCACTCCATGGATGATGGCAATGGGCCCCTTGATGAAATGTAGGTTAAAAGCCCAAGTCTTGTCTTTTCCCTATAAATAGTCATGTATTATTCATAATTAGGGTTAAGAGTGAGGCAAAATGTAGCCGCCACGTTGTGAGGTTTCTTATGTAGTGTTAGATTCTTTAGTCTATGCTGAAAGTGTAATTTATTCCTCATGTTTGAATAAATCGAGTGATCATTCGACATATCTTCATATTTGTGCTTGTTCTTATTTTCCGCATCTTGTTCATCAAATCTCAATTAGGGTTTTAATCCGAACAAGTGGTATCAGAGCGGGTCTTTGAAGATCTGTTGATTTTTGAAGTATCGGTTCTTCGTTTGGTAATTTTATGCACATATATTGAAGATTATTGGTGTTTTGGCGGTTTGGAATCAACATTTTTGTTCGATCTACTATTCTTAAAGATTTATGATATTTTCCACTGTTCATCTGGTATTTTTTTTATCTGATTCGTCTTACTGTTCGTATTCATGATTGGATATGTTTGTTTGTTCAACATTGATTCCTCTATTTTAATCTGGCCCAAATGGTTGGTCTGTTACTATTCAAGATCCATTCCCTAAGCCCATTTTTTTTACTATAGTTCGTATCGTTTTTGTTCTAGATTCCAAAGATCGATTTCTATTCATTGATCTATCGTTCCATGAATTCGTTTATCGCTAATCGAATCATCTTTCATCAAAATCGATTCTAATCCTATTAACTGATTTTGTGTTTCAACCAAATCAATTTGTTCATTCAAGTTTTTATCGAATATCGATTCTTTTATCGTTCTGTGAAGTCAAGAACTGATGAAGCTAGTGATGAATTTAATTTGAGAAATCGTTTGATCTTGAAATCGATATGAGAAATGTTGATCTTGATTTTTGTCGATGATCAATTTGAATAGTTAAATCTGGAAGTCAAAATCAGATGAAAAGGTTAAAAGGAATCTGCAAAGTCAAATTTGGGAATGGATTCCTTACCTGCGAACGAGTGTTAATCGAGATGAACATTGGCCTATGCAATATGTCAGAATTGGAATACATAATCTCACCAGCGAATTCGGTATTTCTTTTGGAAGCATTCAGCACTAGATACGGATTCCCTGTTGGTAAAGTCTTGATTGGATTGAGCAGATGTTCTTGTGAGTCAAACCGCAAAAGTAAAATCGAATCATATAAACGAAGAACTTGGAATCAAATTGGAATCAGGTTCTTAATCGCCGAATGGGTTTTACATTCGGGGCTTAATACATTGGTTCAAATGAAATTGAGTTCGCTTTGCCAAGTCTAAACTAGTTAGAAAAGGCGTTACCTGAGAATATATGAAATCCGAATCGTAACTCAACCGGGTGAACAAGAGCAAAAGATTAAGGGTTCGGTGATTGTGACTCTGTGTTCGCACTCGTTCTTCTCCCACGATCGTTTGATTCATAAGAGAATCTATGATTGGGTTCATTTGTTAGCTCTTGGAATGAAATCACTTGGAAGAAATAGGGGAGGACCGAAAGCGAACCTGTGCTCGGACCAAACATGGTTTCGGTTCAATGAACCTGGAGCAAACCTAGGTTCGGTTGGTTGTGCTTGAAACGAAAGTGACTCAGATTCGCATCTTCATGATCGGAAGCGATGGAATTGATTGGAATCGGTACTTTGGTTTTCGTCTACGATTTGATTCGTTCCAATTGTTCTTTTAATCACAGATAAATTGGGGAAGAAGATAAACATATTACACTTATGGTCCCTGAAACTTTCGTGATTTGACTCCTTTGGCCCCTATGCGTTTCATGCCTTGGCAGTTTTGGACCAATTCCATATTTTGTTTCAAATAAAGGGGTTTATTGGTGCATGATTACAATTTCAACCCCTGTGTTTCTAGAAAGTGACAGTTTCGGCCCAATATTCAAAAAAGTTTACTACTTTGAGGGCCGGTGAACAGTTTTAGATTTTTTAATGCACATATTTTTTTCGTGAACAGAAAATAATGATTCCATCAAGTCTTGGCGGTTCGGAAAGTCATTTTTCGTGATAACGTCAAAATTTTCACGACTTTTACGGATTTTATACTTCATTGTGTATATCATTTTGTCGCGGAGGAGCTTAGTAAATTTTTATCCATTCAAGATCATTCTCATGACCATTTGAAGGCTTTATAATCATGTTTTTTATTATAAATCGGGGGAGAGTTTGGTATGGCCATTCAAAATTGGATTTGTGACTTTTCAAAGTTGAAGACTTTTTATAAATCTTGTGGTAGAATTATGAAGGTAACTTTTACAGTAGAAGTTCTTCATCGAGCTCTGCTAAAGCTTTTACAGAGAAGTATCCTTTATAGTGGAAGTCCTTTATCGAGCTCTGCTAAGGACTTGTTATATCTCCGACTTCTATTATTTTCTCGATCAAGTGGCATTACGAATCTTAAAGTTTGGGTTGTTACATGATATTTTTTGATGGCTTATATCATTAGCTTATTTGAAGATGATTGTGACTTGGAGGGGGAGCTCTTCAAACACAAGAAGTGATCCGGTTTCTTTGTTCTGAAATGGGTTTTTATGGCGTGCTTGATTTTCATGAAGATTTTTTTGGGATTACATTCGAAAATGAAGTTTAAAGACATTAGTTCAGTGCTTGATTTATATATCCTAGAGCCCGTGTTTGAAGACTATTGAAGAATCGAGATTCGTGGATTGCTTCATCTACTCGTCATTGCAAGATCTTTTTATTCGCTAGATGCTTGTTTTGGAAGTTAAAGCATTATCATCCATTCCATACTTTGAGGGGGAGATTGTAGGGTTTCAAAGCACTCCATGGATGATGGCAATGGGCCCCTTGATGAAATGTAGGTTAAAAGCCCAAGTCTTGTCTTTTCCCTATAAATAGTCATGTATTATTCATAATTAGGGTTAAGAGTGAGGCAAAATGTAGCCGCCACGTTGTGAGGTTTCTTATGTAGTGTTAGATTCTTTAGTCTATGCTGAAAGTGTAATTTATTCCTCATGTTTGAATAAATCGAGTGATCATTCGACATATCTTCATATTTGTGTTTGTTCTTATTTTCCGCATCTTGTTCATCAAATCTCAATTAGGGTTTTAATCCTAACACCTACCAAATGCCTTCTTACAAAAGCATCTTCGGATGATAGTTGGTTAGGGCATTGAAGGCTCTTGCATCTCAAATTCAAGGACCTCAACAAATTCGTACTTGTCGATCATGTGCGAGGACTTCCACTTCTGAAGTTTGAGAAGGAACATCTCTGTGCCACCTGAGAACTTGGGAAACGGAGTAGAAAGAGTCATTCGACAATCATCAACACCCAAGTGATCGAGCCACTTGAACTATTACATATAGATCTTTATGGTCCTTCTGCCATCGAGAGCATTGGTGGTAACAAATACATATTAGTAATTGTTGATGACTTTTCAAGATTTACATGGGTTTATTTTCTTAAACAGAAATCAGACGCCACTTCTAAGATTATGGACTTCATCAAGCGGATCGAGCTTCAACTGCGAAAGCTAGTCCGGAATGTTCGCAATGATAATTGTTCGGAGTTTAAAAACCAAGTGTTTGAAGAGTTCCAGACTGAAAAGGGAGTTGCACATAACTTCTCAGCTCCTTATACTCCCCAGCAGAACGGTGTTGTTGAATGACGAAATCGGTCTCTGTGCGAAGTTGCGAGGACAATGTTATCTTTTGCGAACTTGCCACTGTACTTCTGGGCTGAAGCGATAGGAACAACTTGTTTTACTCAGAATTGATCACTCCTCAATAATTGATTTACCATCACTCCTTATGAGATATTGACTAAACAAAAACCTAATGTCAAGTTCTTTCATGTCTTTGGTTCTAGGTGTTTTATCTTTAATTCTAAGGAGCAACAGACCAAATTCGATGTGAAGGCTAACTAAGGAATTTTTCTGGGTTATTCTTTGACTTCTAAGGCATACCGGGTTCTCAACAAGAAATCCAAACAGATTGAAGAAACCTACTATGTCACGTTCGATGATAACTAATTAAAGAAGTATCAGACATTCGAACGTCAATCTGAGGAGATCTTTCCCATGACAAATCGATGACGATTCCTCTATCAAACCTTTACGAAGAATTCATGAACCTGTTTGACAAGATATAAAAGGAGATTTCTTCGGAATCAAAAGTAGTAGATAAAAAGGAAGATGAACTCAAGAAGATTATTGATGATGTTGTGAAGGATCTTGCAAACGAGCCACTTAGTCTGAAGGCCTATGAGAATCCATATTCACCACAATCTATGAATGCACATGTTCAAGGGGAGGAAACAGATCCTGAAGTCAGCTTAGAACCGCCAATCCATGGGGAGGATTTAACTCCTCCAGTTAACCACGAATGTCGAATCCAGGGGGAGCATCCTATTCCGAATGATGAGCAACATTCATCATTCGAGAGGGAGAATGAGAACAACAACATTGATTCAGATGCTTAGTCGGAATTTGAGGACATGAATGTAGAATTGGATCTCTCTTGTGATCCAAATTATCCTCCTCTGACCAAATAGACCAAGGATCATCCTAAAACACAAGTAATCGAAGAAGCATCTTCAGGAGTTCTTACGAGAGCATGACAAAAAGTGAAGCAGACTGTATTATTCTCCAAGATGGAATTTTGCATGTTCAATTCGTTTATCTCCAAAACTGAGCCAAAAAATGTTAAGATTGCTCTTGATCATTATGATTGGGTGCAAGCAATGCTGGAGGAGCTCAATGAGTTTGAGCGTTACAAGGTTTGGAGACTGATTCCAACTTCGAAGGATGTATCGGTTGTAGGATTGAAATGGGTGTTTCGAAATAAGCTTCAAAAAGAAGGTAACGTAATAAGAAAAAAGCTCGCTTGGTGGTAAAAGGATATTGTAAAGAGGAAGGAATAGACTATGAAGAAACCTTCACACTAGTAGCATGGCTAGAGTCTGTTCGCATCTTCCTGGCATATGCAGCTCATAAGAACTTTGAAGTCTATCAAATGGACGCCAAGTGTACTTTTCTGAACACGGAACTAAAAGAAACAGTATATGTGGAACAACCACCTGGGTTCGTAAATAAGAAATATCCAAACCACTGCTATATTCCAGATAAGGTTGTGTATGGTCTGAAGCAAGCTCCACAAGCATGGTATGAAATCTAACTCGATTTTTAAAACAATCTAAGTTTATACAATGCTCGGTCGACCCAAACTTCTTTCGCAAGAAAGATGGTGACCATCTGATGATTGTCTAAATTTACATTGATGATATCATTTTCGGATCTACTAATCCTAGATCAACTGCTGAATTCCGAAAATTGATGGAAACTAAGTCTGAGATGAGCTTAATGGGTTCGATTAACTTTTTCCTTGGATTGAATATTAGATAGAGTCAAGAGGGAATATTCATCAATCAGGAAGCCTATACAAAGATGTTACTGGCTAATTTTGGAATGGTGGGAGAATCAAAGGTAATGGTTCCAATGGCATTCTGAATGAAGCTCACACCGTCATTGGACAAGCCGGCTACTGATATAACTCTCTATCAACAAATTATAGGATCATTAATGTTTCTAACAATAAGTAGCCAAGACATTATGTTTTCGGTTTGTTATTGTGCCAGGTTTCAGGAAAATCCTAGTGAACCCCATATGAGTGCGGTTAAGAATATCTTAAGATATCTGAAATGAACAACCTCACTCGGAATATGGTACCCTTCCAACTCAGGGTTCTTTTTGCAAGCATTCACTGACACTGATCTTGGCGGTTGCGGTCTTGATAAAAAACGTACTACTGGGGGATGTCAATTTCTTGATGGCAATCTCGTAAGTTGTAAATCAAATAAACAAACATGTGTATCCCTATCAACTGCTGAAGCTGAGTATATCACAACTACCTCTTGTACCTCGCAAGTGATTTGGATCCAAAGTCAGTTTAGGGATTATGGGATTAACATGAAGAGAATCCCTTTATAACGTGATTCCAAAAGTGAAATTCGCATTTGCCACAACCTAGTGCAACATTCCAAGACTAAACATATTGCAATGAGGTATCGCGTCATAAAGGATCATGTGGAGGATGGCAATGTTGAATTCACTTTGTAAGATTTGCTGATCAACTAGCTGATATCTTTACGAAAGCCTTACCTGAACAAACTTTCAATCGAATTCTTCAAGGCTTAGGAATGATAGAAGCAGAATCTGTTCCAAAACCATCTTTGTAATCGGAATGCATTTCTTAAGTTTCGAATCGGTCCGAACCCTCGGAGGTACTCGCAACTCACTGTTCACACTCCGAACGGGTCCGAGCACTCGGAGCGATTTGCAGTCCGCTGTTCATCTTGGACTCGGAACTTCTTGTATCCTTTATATATTATGTATTTTCTTTATTTTAATTTTTTTTTATTTCTTTTTCAGAAAAATCACAAAATACAAAAAATATTTTAATTTTTTTTATTTCTTTTTCAGAAAAATCTCAAAATACAAATATATTTTATTCTCTGTTTTTTATTTCTTTTTCAAGATAACCGAAAATACAAAATTATTTTCTTTCTTTTTTACGTTTTATCTTTTCAGAAAATTAAAACCTCTAAAAATATTTCGTTTATTTGTATGTTGCCTTTATAATTTGTTTTTAGGTATTATTTCATCTCAATCCGGAATAATGGGGAAGGTATATAACTCCGAATCTATGTACTAGCTACGTGTCGCTAGAAGCATGCTGATGTATGTTGACCAAAGCCTCTAGGGCTCTATGTTGAAGCCTTAATGAAACTTTTACTCCGAATTTTTCTTCCTAATAAGGCTAATATTCACATAAGTCACTGAGCTACCTTACTCTTCTCATATTGAGTTAAGAGTTGACTGCTTGTCATTTGCAATATAGCAGAGGTACATTCTCTCTTTGGAACCATCTTATATATTCTCTATTACCTTCACTTTCACAATTGTAACCCTTGAGACTCTCAGCAATTACCACTGAGGCCTATGGTTACACAACTTCTATGTTAATGATCTTAAATTCGTTGTCACAACGAATTGAGTGAAACCCAAAATATGAAACCCTCATGGTTCGTACCTTGAAATATCATTTTTTATTTTTGCGATATCTTTATGGAATTTTCTCGACCTAAGACATTTCTTCCCAATAGATCCAATTTTTATTTTTCTTGAGATTTCGATTTTGTTTGAGGCACTTAAAAATATCCCAAGCATACTTGTTATTTTGACTACACTGGTCAGACAAGTACTTCTTTCGAACGTTCGAACTTATGTTAAGTTTTGGAGTTTGGTTGAAGATGAAGCCACCCTATGAGCCTAATGAAAATAAGCCTTTCATTGTTTCTCAACAAACAAATGATCGTAATTCAACGAGAATCGCACAGACACTTCGAAGTGTCTCTTGACTTTGAAGGAATAGATCGTTGCCCGGGATCCAACTGTTTCATGTTAATTTATAATTGACATCACTAGAATCCCACATATATTGGTTTTATTTCTTTATCTTTGGCACACTCTTGCACAAAAATCCTCATGATTTTCTAAGGTCTGGTTTGTAACTTAGAATGATTACTTTCAATTCCGAGGACAGGTTCTGATGAATGAAGCTGAATTCTGAATGATGTTGTACTCCGAACGCACAAAACTGAAACGTCGAAATCTAAGCGATAAAGTTTCAAATATTGGGTGGATGCCTTTCAAATTTTCCTAACATCACGCTTTGTCAGTTACGTCAACTGACATCACGCCTATCAGTCACGCTTTTTCAAGCGCCTTTTCAGGGATTTGAACGGTCTTACAACTGTCCTTCTCTCTCCAGCCATATCGTATATATGGAAAAAATGATTATTACTTTCTCTCGTCACTCTTAAAATCTCTAAAGCAAAATACAACACTGCTCATCTTCTTCTCAACCGCATCCATGGCTGCTTCTTCAGATACCCCATCTGTTGTTGATCAAACTGCCTCATCGGTGCTACTGATCATTAAAACTAACCAAAATCTCATTCTTGACCTCGATTCAACCAAGTATTTTGCTGATCTTCAACCTATGATTGAGTGTCTTCGTCACTCTCTGGTGGGTCCTGCACTAAAAATGGCAGAGCACGTTCTATTGGTTCTTTTGTCTGAGGCGTTTTCGACTGCACACTACCAGCAAAGTGAAGCTCAGATTATCTTCAAGGTCGGTTCCATCAAAACCACAATTTCTAAGGCTCGATTTAGCCGCCTGCTAGGATTTTCTCAATCAATGGATTTAGTTTATCCATATTCAATCTCTTCCTCTGCTCTTCTAGAGATGTTCTTCCAGATAGGATATCTGGACAACCTAACCATTCTTTCCAAGTTCAAGAAGCCCAACCTTCCTCCGATATGGAATGGTCAATTTACTCTTCTCTTTAAAAGCTCTTAGAGCGAGCTACCGGCTCGGACAGTGCAAGTAAGCTCTTTTGCATTATTCTCTATGGGTTATGCTCTGGAATTAATTTAAATTATGGGTCCATCCTCGGGGCTCAACTGGTTCAAAGTACCTTATCAACCACTAGGCACTCGGAGATTCATGTGCCAGGTTCTAGTCCATAGTTGTTCAAAGGGCTATATCGCCTCCATATTCTAGTATTGAAGGTTCAGTTATTGTTGATATTCCTATCTGCCACACTTCAAACTTCATTGTATCTAGTCGATCAAAGTTCGCAATTGTCGGATCAATCCCTGAAGCTATGCTAAACTATGTTCCAACAGAGAACGAGATCATAAATGAGTATCGCAAGCTGCCTGCATCAAGTACTCGTCCTTTGACTGACGAGATGCGAAAGGTAATTGAGAAGGCCTCCAAACCCAAAAAGGGGGGTAAAATAAAACCAAAGGCAGGACCTTCCAAACCAGCTCAAACTCTGAAAATGAAAATCAAAAGAGCCGCTCGTAAGCCAAGGTCACCTAATTCAGACGCTGAGGAGGATTCGGAGTCTCGTACAATTTATGAAGTTCATCGTATTTAGCAAGTCCAGCATGAAACTGACGACACGGCTACGACTTCGCAACCCATGTTTTCGGAACCAGTTCCTTCTCGCACTAATCTGGAGGTAACTTTCTCTATGCCCACTTATGTTCCATTAACAGAAGATTTTTTCTAGGTCCTTACTCCTTCATCTTCTCCAGATTATATCTCCAATCAAATGAAAACTCCAATTATGATTGCTCCATGTTCGAACATTTATGTTGGAGTTTATCAGCCTGAAGTTTCGGTTCCACTATCTAGTCCCTTCTACACTAAATCTACAACAACAACCACGTCAACCACTAGTACACCGCCATGGACTGTCAACGTATCTGATACAGGGGAAGGTGCTTATGGTGTCATTGTTGGTCCTGATTTCACTCCCATCTAACCCCTAAGGCAGGATGACCCTGATACCATTTTTGGTGATGATCATGATGAGTTCCAAAATTTCCATGACAGTCCTAAAATGTTCAAGAATAGAATGATGACGATGCCCCAGTTACGAAATGTCAATTCAAGACTCTTAATGAGAAGTTGGTTGCTCTCCTTGACTCTTCCAAAACTTCTTCAAGCACCGAATACTCCATCGAGTCAGTCAAATCTCTAGCCGAAACTTTCACTAAGGAGCACGCCAACTCTCATCAAGCCTCTTCAAAAGCAATTGAAAACTCTGACAAAGCTGTTTGAGAAATGACCGAGAAATTCAAAAAACTACTGGCGAATGTGACTCAGTTCATGGAAGAGTTTCGCACTTCTTCAGAGAACAATATTGTTGCTACAAATAAAGTGATCACCAATCTTGGTTCTGTTCTTCAATCAGAGAAACAAGCTCTCTCTAAAGTACAATCGGGTGTGCAATTTGATACTTTAGAAATGATTGCTTCTGTTGTTTCAAAGATCGAGAAACTTCAAGCTCATCTTGCTATTGAAAAAACCCTTATGGACAAGCTTGCAATCAAATCTGAAAAGTTTAAGGTTCTTTCCGCACATCTAAGAGGGCTTTTATGAAAAGTGGTGTTGCAGATGTGAATCAATTCATGCAGGCTCTTTGTCGAGACTTGAGACTTTTTGCTCACCGTTTCTGTCAGACAACATCGTGCTGAGAATCTTAAGCATGTGTTTTCCATGCTCAACTGTTTAGAAGGTGTTTCGGAGTCTGGCTCACTTCCAAAACAAAGGGAGAAGTCAAGAAACTTGTTGTTGGTGGTTCTGATGAAAAGGAAACAACAAAGTCTCCACTCAAGTCAAAAGATCTGAAGGATAATGTAGCATCGGGATCTAAAGGAAATGGAAAGGAAATTGGTGATGATGATGATGAGGAGGAGGAGGAGGAAGAACATCTATCAAAAAGAGAGTCAACTCAAAAGAAAGAAACGTGACCAACAGCTTGATAAAAATCTACGATTTGCAAGAAAAGTTGAAGCTCGGGAAAGAGAGGCTCGTGGTGCTCAATTCAATCTGAAAAATCAGAAATCCCTCTTTCTAGCTTGGCCCAGGTATCACATTTTAAATGAAGTGGTTGATAATCCAAATGTATATTGGTTGGAATGAGTCTTCGTTCAAAATGGAGAATACGTCAAAGTCTCAACTTGAACTTCCTATAACTCCGAAGGCATTTTTGTTTTGATGTTTTGATAAAGTTGAGAAAGGTCTTGAATCAGATAATGATGACAATCTTATGCTCATCTCCTTTTATCCGATACATGGAAAACCCCAATATCAAACCTGTATTTTAAATAGGATTAATGATGTGAAGGTCGTTGGTCCTATAGAAACTAAAAGTTTTATAAAGCATGATTCAAGGCTTCACGAGGGGTAATAAATACAATCTATGAGTTCACACTTGCATATTTGTCGTGCCTTAACCCTAACGATTGGATTTCCTTGTTGAATCTTTTATTAAAGACAAATAGAAATTCGAACCTACAGTGCCGCATCTGAAAAGGATGTTGATCTCCTATGTCCTAGAAGTTAGAAATATGGATGTAGAGATAGCGGCGGTACTACAAAAGAAACCCTCTGTTATACCAAAGGAAACTACGAACGATGTTACGAAGATGAAGCTCAGAAAAATTCACAGAGACAATTGGAGTGTGGCTTTTCAGAAAAGTAATAGAGATGGAGAGAATGTTAAAAAGTTCTTATTCTCGTGTTTGAACTATATCGTGGTTATTACAGAAAAATGCAAGGTGAATGCAGCTGCTGACAAGAAATGCTTCACAGACATGATAAAGTGGTACATCACTGTTTGAAATACCTTGCACGGCTTAATGGCAAAAAAATTCAAGGTTTAGAATCGCATTCAACAGCGAAGAATCTTCCTTCCTTATTGATAAAAAGGGTAAGTTTGTTGGGATATTTATTATGTTGTGTCAATTTTGTAATGGTTGTAATTAGTCTTTATTATTAGCGTATTGGGCCTGTCCATGCATATTTAAGAGCTAGGGTTAGACTATAAATATTACATACATGTATTGTATTAGGGTTAATCGTTTTGTGATTCCCTATTGTGCCTTTACAGACAAGTTCTTTAACGAGCACTTCTAAGGCATTGGTTTTAATCATTTAGCAAAACTTCGATCATTTCTTTTATTGTTTGATTACATTACTATTAAGAATCCATCAATCCTTTATTATTTGTTTCAACACTTATCGAACCCAACCATGTATGTAGGTTTCCACTCGAATAGACGCTTGTATTTCTTGAGGAGCTCTGCCAGTGCTTCGCTTAACACTGATTTGAGGTTAGTTCATATATGTACTAATTAATTGGGGTATTCATCGTTTATGACCTCTTTCTTGTTTGGTAGTTCCGATCTTGGCCTATTGGTTCCTTTGGTGGTCTCAGACGATTGTATGTGTTAGGTCCTACCTTGTAGGTTTGTGCTAGGCATGTACATGTTAGGCTTTTTTATTCATTTATTGAGTCTTAATATGGGTTTTCAATTAGGGTTGTACAGAAATTAGTCTTGATTCCAGTCCTTAGGCGTGTTGGGTATAGGGTTTACTTGTATAATTGTGTTCCATATATAAGGAAACATATATGGCTAGTTCTAATTTAGTTTTTCTGTCATATCATTGTGAAAGCCAACCATTGTGACGATCTTCATTGTACTAGACGATTTCATCAATATAATCGTGTTCTTTGGGTTGATTATGTATTTGTTCTTGATTTACTTTGCATTGATTCCACCCTTGCTTAGTGATTTTGATTGATTACTAATTGGTTCATGCATTTAGGACTTACAATTGGTATCAGAGCCAATCTAGTGTCATCCGTGTTCAAGAACATCAAGATCGAATTTGGCTATTTTAATTCTTTAGGCTTTTTATCGAAAGGGTTTAGGTCATTTTTGGTTACTTAACTTTTGGTTTTGTACTCATTTGATCACTTAACTCTTTTTAAGTTTTAAAAGGTCATCAAACTTTTAAATTTGTGCTCATTTAGTCACTTAACTTTTGGTTTGGTCACCTAAATTTTATATTTGTTCTCATTCAGTCACCTAACTTTTAAAATAGTGCTCATTTAGTCACTAAACTTTTGAAAAATTTTAAAAGTTTAGTGACTAAATGAGCACAATTTTAAAAGTTAGGTGACTAAATGTAACCAAACCAAAAGTTAAGTGACTAAATGAGCACAAAGCCAAAAGTTTGATGACCTTCTAAAACTTAAAAAGAGTTAAGTGACCAAATGAGAACAAAACCAAAAATTAAGTGACCAAAAATGACCTAAAACCTAATCGAAAACTGTTTATGTTTGTTATTAGAAATTGTTCATTGTTGCTACTGTATTCTTCGTGTTCATTGGAAATCAAAGTTCATTGTATTCGGTCTAAGGGTTTCCGTTCTCAGCGGAAACATTTGTCTTCAGTCAAACCCTAGGAGATCTCGGTGGCCAGCAGCGATTTCGGTAATCATTTTAGGGTCTGTGCAATCTCGGTCTTGTTCTTGGTCCGCAGCCTCGTAGTTCTTGGTGTGAAGGCTTTCAGTTATGTGGTTCTCGGTCATAAGAAATCTCGGTAATTGGTCATAGTTCTCATTTTGATCCAGTCTTCGATCACACTTCTCGGTTGCAGTTTTCAGTCTACAGTGTTTTCAGTCATACTTGTGACTTTTCGGTCAGAGTTTGACTTTCTGGTGTTTTTAGTCAAACTTCGTGATATCAGTCTAATAGTTTCATTTTCTTTGGTTTACCATGGACTCTTACAACTCTTCTCTTTTCTACAATGCAAAGTGATCTTGATTCTGTTATGGGGACTACAACTCGAATTCCACAATTGCTCACTGCTGATGGATTTCCTAAATGGAAATTCAGATTTGAAAAGTATATTAAAATGAAGGATATTAAAGTATGGAGAAGCTTCCTAAGAGGCGCAGTCAAGATCACAACCACTATGGATGATGAAGCTAAAACTGTGGTTGACAAGCCAATGGAGGATTATACAAACGACGACTTTGATAAGATTGAGGATGATGAAAAGGCATTGGTTATTCTTACAATGGCTTTGTCTCCTGAAATTGCTCAAGGTTTCAGGAAATATAAATCTGCTAAGGCTTTACGGGAAGCCCTGATTGAAGTGTATGAAGGCAATGAGGATATGAAGCAAAGCAGACAGGATTTTCTTTGTCTGAGATTCAACATGTTTAACTATGTTCTTGGGGAGACTCTGGAAACCCAGTTGCAACGTTTTATTACTTTCAACACTGAAATGAGCACTGTTGGAATAGTTTTGACTCATACTAAGATTAACAAGAAGTTGCTTAATTCACTTTCCAAACATTGGGATATGAATGTGTCTATGATTAACAAGACTAAGGACTTGAGCAAACTCTTTCTTGCTGAAGTGATGGCTATAATCAAAGCTTGTGACATGGATGACCAGTAGAGAGAAATTAATCATGTAAATTCCTACTCATTTGCAAGCTTAGGAGAATCTAATAATAATGCATTTTCAGTTATGCCATCACTTCATGTTCCTTCATCTTTTGTTCTTCTGATGGCATCTCCCAAATCCTCTGTATCTAGTTCCACCGCTAAATCCACCTCACAGACTCCAGCAGCTGCCAAATGAGCTGAATAAAACATGGCTTTGATGGTCGGATTCACAAGCTACTATAATGCCTATGTTGCTGGTGAATTAGTTCTTCCAGTCATGATTGGAGAACTTGATCAGATTCACCCTGAGGATGTTGAGGAGATGGACATATCATGGAAAATTGTTGTGGAAGTGTTCATGGCAAAAAGGTTCACTCAGCAAACTGGCAAGAATAACTGGGGAATGAATGTGGATAATAAAGTGGGTTTTAATAAGAGAAAGCTGCGGTGTTACAACTTTCATGAGGCATGTCATTTTGCTCGTGAGTAAACAAAGCCTAGAGTGGAGAATAATGCAGAGAGGGTTTTGGTTCCAGCTAGAAACAACAGAGAAGCACCACAAAATATTGAACAAGCTACGGTGGCGCAACAATTCTCGTGGGAAGATCCGATGGAAGCTCTCAATATTACTGAAGATGGAAGAGCTAATCTTGCCCAAATTGAAGATGTAGAGGATACTGATCTGGCTGAGGAGAAGATGATGGAATTGCAGTTTACTTTCATGGTTTCCACCACTCCCACCACCAAGGAGGTTAGTGAAGTTTCATGCTCTAAATCTTGCGTAGATAAAGTTAATAAATATTGTGAACATAATGAGTTATTAGTTAGAGAGATTTTCGATCTTAAAAATGAAATCTATGAAGTTAAGAAATTAAACAAGCCTTTTAAAAGAAAAACTAGATGCTCAAAATAAAGACTTAGTTAGGCTGAGGGAAGAATATAGTACAAAATGTGTTCATCATCATTATTCTAAAGAGGAAGTTGCCAAATTAACTTCCGAACTTGATGCATTAAAAGCTAAATTTAAAGATGCGGATTTTAACTTCAAAAAGTTTGATGTGTCAAGTAAGAAAATTAAGACCATGATAGAAAAACAATTAAAATGGCAAGACAAAAAGAAAGTAGGTCTAGGGTATGACAATGTTCCTCCTCATTTTAATCATAATTACACCTCTATCCCTATGACTAAAGAAGAAATGGACAGAGAAGCACACTTTCAGTATGGCAAACCTGTTGTGGTTGTGCCAGATAATAGCTCTAGGGTGAACGATACTAATGTTTTTACATTATAAGCAGATTTATCCTTAGTACAAGACATGAGGGAAGCTGGAGGAAGTGTTTTTTATGTCAACTCATGTCTCTACTCATGCTTCATATCTCAGATTGAGACCAAGAATGTGGACATGGCTCTTAATGAACCAAGTTGGGTGGACGATATGCATGAAGAGTTGAACCAATTTGACAAGTTGAAGGTGTGGAAGCTGGTAGAGCTACCAAAAGGAAAGAAGTCGTTGGATACACCTTGGGTATTTAGGAATAAGCAAGATGATAGTGGGATAATTCTGCAAAACAAGGTGCGTTTGGTTGTTTCTGGTTTCCGGCAGATTGGAGGTCTTGACTACACTGAGGTGTATGCTCCTGTGGTATGCTTGGAAGCTATTCGTATCTTCTTGGCATATGCTTCCTACATGGGGTTCACTGTTTATCAAATGGACATCAAGACCGCCTTTTTATATGGAGTCGTGAAGGAGGAGATCTACGTTGATCAACCCCCAGGATTTGTCAATCCCAAATTTCCAAATCATGTCTACAAATTAGATAAGGCTTTGTATGGGTTACATCAGGCTCCTAGAGCTTGGTATGCTACCCTGACAGGTCATCTGATGGAGCATGGCTACACAAGAGGCACGAACGAATAGACGCTCTTCATAAAACAAGTAGATAAAGACTTGATTGTCATCCAGATCTACAATGATGACATCATCTTTGGGTCGACAAGTTCTGCGTTGTACAGAGAATTTGAAGAAGTCATAAAGAAGATATTTGAAATGAGCTCACTTGGAGAAATCACGATGTTTCTAGGATTACAAGTTCGTCAAGATCCATCTGGAATCTTGTTGCATCAGGGCAAATATGTGGAGGATATGCTTGAGAAGTTCGAGTTCAAAGACTCTAAACCTACCTCTACATCCATGGCTGAAAGACCCCTGCTGGGACCAGATCCAAAAGGAGATTCCGTAGATCAAATCGAATATTGATCGATGATTGGATCTCTTGTGTATTTGACTGCCAGCAGACCTGACATTATGTTCACCATCTGTCAATCTGCTAGATATCAGGCTAATCCTAAACTCTCTCATATGATTGTTGTTAAAAGGATCTTTCGATACCTCAAAGGTAGCCCTAAATTAGGGCTATGGTATCCTAAGAATCCTGAATTTGAATTACATGTTTTCGCAGACAACAATTTATGGATTGTGATTTTGACAGGAAATCAACTTCAGTCGGATGTCAGCTTTTGGGGGAGAGATTGGTGTCTTGGCAGTGCAAGAAATAGCAGACGGTGTCGACCTCGACAGCTGAGACTGAGTGTGTCGCTGCATCAGCCTGCTGCTCACAGGTTATCTGGATACAACACCAACTGTTGGATTATGGTTTGAACTTTCTTAACACCTCCATATTTTGTGATAATGATGTTGCTATACAAATTTCCAAAAATCCTGTTCAACATTCCAAAACCAAGCAAATCGATATTAAAATTCATTTTATCCGAAACTGTTATGAGTGTAAGCTCATCCGTTTGGAGCAGGTCTATACTGATAATAATGTAGCGGACCTGTTTATCAAACCCTTCAGTGAAGCTTGATTTGATGTGTTTGTGGGCTTTCTAAAGATGATTCGTTTTGAAGACAAATTTTTTTTGTTTTAATTTGCGCATTTTATTTTATTTTTTATTTTATTTTCATTTCTTATCTCTCATATGCACAAATTTAGGGAGAGAAATCAAAATACAAAAAAAAAATTATAAAACAAAAATCCAAAAATATGTCTTTATGTTCTTTTTGTATTTTTATTTAAAAAAATTCAGAAAATTATCAAAACATGGTTTTTCGTTTTTTGGTGTCATCTGGGAAGTGATATTAAGTATAAGTGATAACGGGTAGTTTAAACAAGTGTAAGGTACTGAAGCTGAATTGTCTAGACTCTATGCTCAATGTGCTGGTAGACACAAAGGACTAAAAGAAAGGACTGGACACTGTGACAAATGAAAAGACTTGACATAATTAAATGGACATAGAAACATCTAGACTAATCATTCGAATCTTGGGTAGATTGAGCAGTGAGACAAACAAGGGAACCTGCGTGATACACTTAAGTTACTTTACTACTGGAATTGTGGCTCAAAACTTTGTCGGCGTATGGACTCATGTTTTTAATTCTGGTACTGATAGGGCGACTGGGGGGTTCTGATAAAGTAGGTCTGTAGGAAATTATTTTCTTGCTTTCTATCTGTCAGTCATATGTTGCCTCCTCTGCGTGATTGGAACAGATCCGACCTGGAATGCAACATTTGCAACTCTATCTCTATACATCTCTTTATCTATGCAATTCTTCCTATCTGTTAGTCATATGTTGTCTCCTCTATGTGATTGGAAAATATCCGACCTGGAACACAGTATAGGCAACATTCTACCTCTCAATCCCTCTATTCAAGTTAGTGATATGTTGTCCCTTTGCGTTATTGGAAAAGATCCGACCTGAGTATACAACATATGCATCTCTAAATCTGACTTCTCTCCTAATGATTGACTACTCACCTAAAGTAAGGAGTTCCTTGGAAGTTCTTGATTGTCGGGGTATGTCGGGAAGTGGGGAACACATTATAGTGCACCTAAAATTGAACTATTTAAAAGGGTGTTTGTAGATCTCGCTGCTAAATTTAAGTGAACAACAATATCCTTGGTCGTCATCAGCTAAATGGTCCATTTAGGAATTTGATCTCAAATGTCTTGTCACGTATAATCTGTCCAAAATTGGTAAAAAGGTCCTTTGTATTTAAATGGATCACAATACTGGTGATTGACCAGATCTATTCATGCACATGTGTGCTGCAAAAACAAAGTTAAGGCTGTTTCAGAACTTATGATCCCAAAGTGTTTAAATTTTGATTTTGAAGTGTGGTTATTGTTATTTTTTAATTTTAATTTTATTTTTATTTTTTAAATTAAATTTTGTTTGCATTTAAATTTTAGTTTTTATTTTATTTTATTTTTAAAGTCTTAAAAAGTCTCATTATTTACAAGGAATTAAATTATTTTTAAAATATGATTTGAGTTTTGGGTGAGGCCCACCGGATTTGTCTTATGGGCCGAAAACCCTAATTAGGGTTTAAAAGGTTGGTTTGCGGCCTGCCTATTCACTCTTCTCCTCGCCTCCACCAAAATCTCGCTCATTCTCTCTCTCGTTTGCTGCTCGACTTTTCTGCTTTTTTTCTCATCGATTCGTCATTATTCTTGTGTTTCATCGTAAATTGCTCACTGATTCATCGAAGTAAGTGGATTGCAATCGCTGTACATCAGTTCTAACATGATTTGATTGATATTTTTGTAGGTTTTAGGCGCTAATCGGCGTTCTAACGGTGATTTTTCGTTGATTTGGGGTTTTAGGGTTTTAGGTTTTCGGTGACCCAGATCCAGCCGAAAACCTGGATCCGACCGAAAACGGAACAAGTCCAACAGAGTCAAAGATCTTTGACCGCAATCATGTCCGTTGACCCGCGCTTTGACCGAAAACGATGAACCATAACCGCAATCATTGACCTTTGATCGAAATCGATTTAATTTTGACCCAATTTAAGCATGTTTGACTTTGGTTGACCGAAATCAACCTTAGTTGATGGAAATCAATGTTTTGAGAAAATTAATTTTATTTATTTAATTTTTCTTTTCTCACTTGGCTCGTTTGGTGAAGATAAATGGCTGAATTGAAATTTACTGACTCTCACAACATTACTGGATGTCTTTCTAATCCACCATAGAACCATCAGGAGTTTAAGTCCTAGTGAGGTAGTCCTAGGATAAGGCTTCTATCAATGAAGTAGGAGAAGATGGCGCATGCACTGTAGAGTCAATAGTCAAGGGGAAGAAGATTATAATGTTAAAGCAAACCACTCGTGATGTTCTTAGATTTGGAGATCAGTCAGGATTCCCGACTGACATATATTATGCTCAGATTAGGGAAGTTCTCGAACGAATGTGCTATAAAGGAACTTTTCCTCCAACTTTGAAGAAGCTGCTTCATCCCTACTGGTGCTTCCTAGCTCGCACTTTTGTGATCTGCATTTCAGGCAAGAAGGGGGGAGCTGATGAGATCTTCAGTCATCTACTGGTTCCATTACTACTCTTATTATGGATTTGGACTTCAAATTTTCAAGTTTTGTGTTCAATGAGATGAAGAGCAACCTGCGATGAAAAAAGAAGGATGTGTTCCTGAAGTACCCAAGATTTCTATAGATGATCGTCGATGATCAACATCCTGATTTGGAAAGGATCGGTGAAACCTTAGATATGAAATCTTTGGATCCAAACTCTTTTAGTTTGATGAAACAAAATCGCAAGGGCTCAAAGATAGTATTCTGGGGAACAAGCCCATTAGTGAAATTCGGAAAATTTGTTGAGATTGAAAAAGCTCCAGCTTTTCAAAATATTCCAGCTGCTGAACCAAAGAATGTTCCAATTGTCGAAGCTAAAAGTATTCCTGTTCCTAACCCTGAGGTTGTTTTTACTGTCACCCCTCCTGGGGCAATTGTAACAGAGGAGCATGTGCCAGTTTTCAATGATGATGATGATGATGATAGTGAAGGCGATGATGAAGAGGGTGATGCAGAGGGTTTTAATGAAGAGGAATTCGTGTTTGATTTCAAACATAGTGATGATGACCTTAGTTCATTTTTCGAGAAGGATAAAGTTGGTGACATTGTAAATTCTCTAACGGAAACCAAGGAAGATTCAAACATTCCTAAGTTGTCGCTACAAATGTCCGCTCTGATAGTAGAGGTTATTGCACAATCGGATTCAACTGCAAGGAAGCCTCCCCGAGCAGTTGCTACTCCAAACATTATTCTATTTGAAAGTGATCTTGAAGATTCTCAAGCCTCCCAAACGCCACTAAAACGAAAGCGTGCTAATCCTAGGTTAGGAATGCTTATTAGGGAACAAACACAACAGCCAACCACAACCACTGAACCAGCCCAACCGATTCGAGACGAAAGCCTAATTTTACATGAGGGGCCTAGTTTTGCTCAAGAATATTTTGAATCAGGAAGCTCTTCAGCTCCTGGTAGTTCTTCATCTCCTCTACCTGCACATGATGCCGCCTTTGAAAGGCTTGCCAGGTTTCTTACTTGAGAAAATGTTGATCCTGCACCCAAAGGCAAAGGTATAAATATTGGAGCAGGGAGCTCCGATGATGAAGATCAAACAATTTTTTAGCTTAAAGAAGAAATTGGGGTCTTGAATCAAAAGATTATCAAGAAAGATGTTTTGATTGGAATTCTAGACGTTAGAGTTACCGAGCTTGAAAGGGAAAATTCTCAAAAGATAAAGCAAATTTGTGATATGCAACTAAATCTCGATGCTCTTACAGCCAAATATTTTAACTTGAAGAATAAAATGATCAACGAATTTGGTGACAAATTCAAGACATCTGGCAGTGAGCCTGATGAAGCCACTGCAACTCCAAGTGAACCTGCCCAAGCACCACAAGATGTTTCTCATCGGGTTAATACGAATTGCCTTGTTGACCGATTTGAGGATGATCCTGCTAATGCTGAACACGGAAAAATAAACTTGAAGCAAGCTCAAAGGCAAGCTAAAGCTCAAGGAATATGACAATTGCTTTTCATGAAAAACTCCGATCAAAACATTCGTGTAAATCGGTCTCAATTAAGTGTCAATGAGCTCGGTAAAAGGAGATTCACAACTAAGTATGCCGATCGGTCGGGTATAAAGGTGTGGGGATTTCACGATAAAAAGAATATATGGGATGTCAAAAGAAATAGTGGTATGGTGGAGTACTATGAGCATCAAAATGACTTTAGATCTTGGACTAAGGTAGATCTTTCAAAATTAGCTAATGCTCCTTTCCACAACCCATCAAATGATCCACGTGGAACTGAATTTAAGCTCTTCTTGGAGAATCAAGAGAAGAGAAATTTTGATGGGATGAAGACTGCAGATTCCTTCGTGAAGAAAGCCAAAGGTGTAATTGATCCCAACACCAACTGAACCATAAAGAATGTCATGTGGCCTCCCACCAAGAAAATGAAACAAATTCCTATTATTCAACAATCATCTAACGGTTCTCTGCGTAATATGGAATATTGGGTTTTTGATTGAAGCTACAGCCATTGTCGTTATCAAGCTTCCGAATTGTGTACTTCATCTTCTTGAATTAAAGGATCTTTTACAATTCGGTGAGCGTGATATTCATACTATTTCAGGTCATCAGATCATGGTCAAAGATGATATTTTAGAGGCTGCTTCCAAAGAGTTCATTGGTATGGATGCAGAGATCATTAACTAGAGGATGTAGGCAGGTTCTTTGGGGGACTCAGATGTGCTGATTGTTGACAAGCCTTGAGATCAAGCAAGCATCAAACCAAGGGGAGATTGTTAGGTCCTACCTTGTTGGTTTGTGCTAGCATGTACATGTTAGGCTTTGTTATTCATTTATTGAGTCCTCATATGGGTTTTCGGTTAGGGTTGGACTGAAATCAGTCTTGATATCGGTCCCTAGGCGTGTTGGTTTTAGGGTTTGCTTGTATAATTGTGTTCCCTATATAAGGAGACATATATGGCCGGTTCTAGTTTAGTTTTTCTATCATATCATTGTGAAGGCCAACCATTGTGAAGATCTCCATTTTACTAGACGAGTTTATCAATATAATCGTGTGCTTTGGGTTGATTATGTGTTTGTTCTTGATTTACTTTGCATTGATTATGCCCTTGCTTAGTGATTTCAATTGATTACTAGTTGGTTCATGCTTTGTGACTTACAATATGATCTAGTGGCATTGCAATATACTTGGAAACGTGTCTAAGACTATCCCCAGGCCTTCTGCAGTGCAAAATTTTATAATGTCATGTATGGTGGACTGTACCACCCCGCACTTAAGATGTGTTGTTCATCCAAGTATGATATTGTGTTTTGTTGGGTGCTGGATCACCACGAAGTCGATTAAGGTTGTTTTCCTTTTCTAACCGTCGTGCTTGGTGAGCATGAAGGGTAAATGGATTGGCCCCAGAGGCCATAGACTATGTCCGGTGAAACCTGTTAGTCTTCTTACTGTTGGTTTGAGACCTTCCTTCCATCTTTTTGGCAGTAGACATAAACATTATTCATAGATGATGTCTACGGAGCTTCCGATGTTGGTGTCTACTTGATGTATCTTGGTATTCCATATCGACCCCTGGATGATGAGCGGTTCATCCCCACACCATTCAGTAGGGCGTAGGTCTACTACCAAGAATGATAAGACTAGCATGATCTTCATAACATTTTCGACATTGGTAGGCCCATGTTGGGATCATGCTTACAGTTGAACTATATGGCCAAGATACTAGGTCCAATCATTGGTTCATCCATTTTCTTTAGGTGGTCTGCTGTGAATTTGGCGTACAGGCTATTTGCAATCTCTAATAGGTTTACTTTCTATGGGTTCTCTTCCATTCCACGTTTTAGCATAGAGCAATTGTTTGTGTCATGGGATACGCTCTTATGGTATTCACAGTATTTAGTTCTCGCATCTTTGTTCTTTCCAATAGGTCTGTCCATCAAGATATAAATATCTTATCATCGCCCCCCCCCCCCCCTCCTTTCATTTCTATGGAATGAAAGAAACTTTATTGGTGGCCTCAATCCTCTTCCATGGTAACAATATCCACCTGAGCTGTCTTGGAAGGAGTTGGAGGGGTGATACTGTTTTTTTGGAGCGTTGTAATCGTGTTTAAGTATGTTGTCTTTGACACTTCGTCTTCTTCCTGCCTCAAGTAATGTTCTATCCTTTCCTTTAGCTAGCATATTTCTATGGTTTCTTCCGCATGAATTTTTGGGATAAGGGGCCATGTAAGATACCCCATGTGAAAGGTCCCACGATCAGCCCTTCGTCATGGCCTGGTATATTTAACGTGGCATTTGTAAAACATTAAAATTAGTCCTTGACTAATTCACATTCTCATCGTTTACACCCAATGATTGAATATGAATCGCCCTTGTACTTTCTCAGTTACATGAACTTGGATAAGAAAAAGTACTTTAACTGGACGAGGTTGTAGATTCTCCCTAGTCTGAGTGTTTTGAACCATGTACTAGTGTTGCCGTCAACTTTCGTAGGAAAGTATGTGCACCATAACCACCCATCGATTTTTAGAGAGGTCATTGTCCATTTATACGTATTTGTGTGGCTGTCTCGATATGTGGTTTCATTGTATGTTTTTAGTTGAGTTAGTTTGGCGGTGTCGGGTATCTCGTATTTGAGCAGTTCCTTTGAAAATAGTGAGGTGACATTTCTCGAGAGACAGCCTTGGTTTGGGATCTAGACGCCATAAATTGGATGGGGTTATTGAAGTGGTATGTATAGTTGTATGAACATGTTGTTGTATGTTGAAAGGGTTGTTTGGTTGGGATATAGACATTTTGTTTCAATGTATGGTAGGGTAGAAAAAATGGGTGTTTGCATGGTTATTAGTGAAAGTAGCATTTGTTGTTGTTGTTGTGTTATGACTGAATTATCTTGATTGAACGACATTTAGGTGAACGGTAGTGTCATTGGAGCGTTTAAACTCTAGTTATGCGGCGTTATGACCACCGTAGGGTTCATAGTGCTCAAAGGCAGAACTGATCGTTGAGGATGAAGCAATAACTTTGGAAGATATGTGGTGGAGATTGACATCATTGGTCTCCACATATCGCTTATAGGTGTAGCACACTATGTTTGGACATCGAGCGAAGGGGTGGTGCTCTTAGCTGAGGCGTTGGTTCCGATGGTGTCACTAGAGTGAGAATAGGTTCCAGTGACATCATAGAATGTATAGGGATCCTAGGTGCTTCACTTTCTTTATCGGTTATTTCGTTCGCCATATCAGAATTTTCTTTATGTATGGTTTCTAGTATCGGTTGTCACACACCAGATGGCACCAAATGAAGCGACTCAAATCTCTGGTTTCGACTCTGGTCTCGATACTAATGGTGGAGATCTAGAGAATCACAATAGAAAACAATCTGCTAGCCGATCTCTGGGAGGTGATCCCCATAGAATGCTCAAACGGTTAAGTTAGTGACTTGAGAGGGTAGTGGTAGTGAGAGTGTTAGAGAGAGAAAGAGAGAGTGGGTGAGTGAGAGATCCTACTTTTCTTGTAGATAAGGGACACCTTTTATATTGAGGTCTCACAGTCGGTCCGTATGGTAGAAAAGGTGTGACATCCCCAATTTCACGGCCAAAAAAGACCGATTTGTTTATGCTTTGTTTTATAAAATTAGAGTAAATCCTTTTGATTAAAAGAGTTGCGGAATTTGTTCCCAAAACGAAATATGATAAAATTTATCAAAACATTTCTTAAAGAGAATGTATTTTCATTAAATAATAAAACATCGGGATGTCATATTCCGATACAGACCAAAAGCATAAACAATATAAAATAGACCTTACAACAGTTATTTGTAACTACTGATCTATAATCCAAAATCTCTCGTCAAGTCCACCAATTTATACTCTTGTGCCATTACCTGTAATGCAACGAAAACTGAGTGGGTCAGGCTTGGGAGCCTGGTGAGCATATAGGGTTTTCATCCCACAATAATACATTTATTATATTCAATTATCAAACAATCAACCCAAATACCCATTCCCATTATCTCCTTTATTTCTTAAGGATTTACCCTAAGAATCAACTATCCTTTATCCATTTATTCCTAAGGATCGACCTAAGGAATTGACACAAAGTCCACCACTGCCAAGGTCCACAAATTACGACTGGTAAACACTTAGTTCAACATACTTAACAAACACCTAGTTCTAACACTCCTGGTGAACAATTTATTCAATACATCTGGTGAATACTTAGTTCTAAAACACTTAGTGAACACACTCAGTTCAACAAAACCAAGTGAACACATCTAGGTCAAAAATACTTAATGAACACATTGAGTCCAAAAGTACCAAGTGAACACATAGATTTAGGAAATACCTAATGAACACATTGAGTTCAAACACCAAGTGAACACATAGAGTTCGAAAATAACTAATGAACACATTGAGTTCTAAAATACTTAATGAACACATATAGTTCAAAATACCTAATGAACACATTGAGTTCAAGGACACCAAGTGAACACATATAGTTCAAAATACCTAATGAACACATTGAGTTCAAAACACCTAGCGAACACATAGAGTTCAAAAATACCTAATGAACACATTGAGTTCAAGGACACCAAGTGAACACATATAGTTCAAAATACCTAATGAACACATTGAGTTCAAAACACCTAGCGAACACATAGAGTTCAAAAATACCTAATGAACACATTGAGTTCAAACACCAAGTGAACACATAGAGTTCAAAAATACCTATTATTTCGTCTCACATCAACTATTTCATCTACACATGTTCTACCCAACATATTTGTAGATGCAAACACATATATAGTTTAAATCTTTTAAAACATGTATAAAACATTATTTCAACATCTATCTCAAGTAAACAAACAATGTATAAACACCTAGCACGTACTTCATAGCAAATACTTCATAGCTATGCGGTATAAGAAAGTGAATATACATTCACACATATAACAACAAAATATACACATAATACGTATTTCGTATAAAATACTTTGTATTTATGCGTTAGAATAAAGTAACCACACACTCACTTGGTTAGACGATGCTCGGATAGCACTACAGCTCTAAGAGTAGTACTCTTCGGTGAAACCGGGATCACTTCGCACATCGGGCTTCTCGCGGGCAGAGCTTCGGCTCGGAAACTCTTTTCTTCTCAGGATCTTCGGGGCTTCAGGACTAGCTTCGGGTCTCGGGGTTGATACCGGGGCTTTGGGATATTTCTTGCACGTAAATCGAGGTAAAACGGGAGAGAGAGAGAGAGAGAGAGAGAGAGAGAGAGAAGAGAAAATAGCAACCCTAAACGGCTGGCCCTTCAAATCTATTTATAGGGCAAAATTGGCCCTTGCCACGTCGTGGCAACCTTTTCCACATCGTGGGCTTGGTCGTCACTGCATGCGTCATCTCCCCCAGATGTCAGAAGACTTGCCACGTCGTGGAACTGCTTGCCACGTCGTGGTATCTGACAGTTTTGGGGTTTCACGCCCCGAAGTTCAGAAATTCATAACTTTCGCATACGAACTCCGTTTTCGATGTTCTTTATATCGCCGCGAAGGTGAGATTATGCTATACAACTCTATTTTAGACTCCATTGCCTAATTTTGAATTTATTTTTAATATATTATAATTATATTACTTGTATATTATTTTTAGTAGGTCGGGACAGGAAAACTCCGTTATAAACTCATAACTCCTTCGTCTGACGTCCATTTTCGTCTGTCTTTTTATCGTTGGACTACTATCGAAGACATCTTCGACTCTTATTTAGATCACTAAGGATAGATATCTATCTACCTTAAATTCACTATTTACGTCGCACTGGGTCGTGCCGGTTCTATCGCAAAACTTCGACAGGTTATAACTTCTTCGTTATAACTCGGATTTTGGCGTTCTTTATATGCACGGAAACCTTGTGACATATACTACAACTTGGTTAAGATTAATCCTTCTAAATAATCTTCCATCAAAAATTCATTTTTGATGCTTATCGTCTCTAAAGTGACTAGCCCTGATCTACGGGCGTTACAAAAGGGCTTTAGACACGACAAGGATTGGGTGCACTGATTGGATGATCATGCTCTCGGTCGTGTCAGAGCTTGTGATTGGTTTAGGTGGTAATGCTCTGACCATTTCATTTGTCTCTTAGATTCGTTGTATTTTTCGTGTTGCAGCAGTGTCTATTGGGGAGATGCGGCCCGTACAAGCTCACCCTAGTGAGGCAGTTGCTCGCGGGCATTGGTATTTGCTCGCCAGCTATTGTCGAGAGTCCCCAACCGCGCCAGCAGCCGCCTAGTGTCTTTGCTAGGTAGCAGGAATTTGACCCTTGGCTCACGTCATGGGTACGTTAACAATTACTATCCTGACCTTCTTAACCAATGTACCAGGTGAGGCGCGACTCTCAATTATGACATGGCCTCTCAGTTTACTGCATTTGTTACTCCGACGTTGTGAAATACAAGTATTTTGCAATGCCGTTAAGGATTGGTGAAAATGGTGCTTATACATCTATAACACCTCCCATATCTCAACATGATGCTTGTGTTGGCTATCCTCATAGAGCAGACATCAATTTATTTCACACGGCCCATGTGAACCATGCACCGAAATGGTTCCTAGAAAAGCATTTCGACTTCATATTGGGTTAAGCCCTTTTCCAATAGGTCCTTTTTCACCCTATAATACATAATATAATATATAAAATCCGGATAAGGTATAAACCTAATTAAGGTTACTATCCTTACCCCTCTAAGTATGTTCCCCATGTAATAGTTATTTAATCACTGTCGTTTACCTACAAGGGAATTCACATTCATTCACAACTATTATGCATAATTTTCACTATTTTTGCTACAAATGGAAGAATAGCATTCGAGACTATGTCATAATGATGTTATATGATTTACCTATTTATTTAGTATCGAAGTGTATATATTTTGATTATATTGACCGAAAGTGATTCAACATTGTTTATTTTTTTATATAGAATATAGATAAACAGATTATGTGAGCTCATATTTCAGACCTAAACATAATAAATGATTATACAACTTGGTGGCAAGGTTATAACAGTTAATTACTTATATGCATTAGAAACCTGAAAGATGGCTAATAAGTCTTTTTAGGTCAATATTATACATCATCATATAAACTCATTTGTTCAAATATAAAGCAATATATTATTAACCGAAAAGAAGTAATTATATTTTCATCATATAATAAACCAAAAATTAACAAACTTGTTTTCATCATTCTCAAACCAATCGACCTAACATTCATATTTCAATGGCTTCGTCTTCTTTCGATAAAGTTAATTACACTAAAATGGCACATATCCTTTAGTCATTATATGAAGATCTTCAAAGAGCTCTGAACAGAAAACAATCTACTATGAAGTTGTTCGATGAGCACATGTATGATTCTAAAGACAAAATAACGTCGCTGAGAGAGGTAAAAGATTTTGAGTCATCCAACCACCGACTCAATACACATCTTTATATATCTCAAAGTTAATCCCCCTTTCAACTCTTTAACAACATTAATTTAATATATTAATAAGAAAATCACAAAGAAGAAGGATATGATGCACCAGCTTAGAAACCATTGAACATTAGGGTTTAATGTTATTTAAAATATATTTCTAATATTTTTCCTTTGTGTTTAGGATGATGTTTTTTAACATGAAATGCAAATTATCATACTTATGTGTTTGTTTTGCTCTAGTTTTTTTCTTTGTTTGGTTTTTATCTTTGCAACAAATTACATTTTATGTACGTAAAGTTGTTTGAAACATTCTATTAAACGAAGAATACCATTATTGATGTTTACAATAATTATATGTTTGGTGATGAGAAAGGAACTTCATATATTTTACTCAACCAAACATATTAAATTACAATCTATACTAACATATGTCCCATCTTCACAACAAAATATACTCTATGTTATAAAGGGATTTAAAATACTCTACAAAACCAAAAATACTATTAACGATGTTCTCGGCAATTATATATTCGGTGCAAGAAAAAAACTTCATACAAATAAATTCGGGAAAAAAACATACACATTTCCATCCTTCCACAATCCTTCAAACTTTCAAACTAGAGTATTCTTAATGGTGACAGTAACATGGTTTCCCTAAAATTATCATACAAATGTAACACTTCAAAAATCATAAAAATTTAAAACTTTTAAAAACCACCATAAACCATAATTGTTTTACAAATGAACCATTGATTTAAAAGTATTAGTCAAAATCAAAGTTTCCCAAGACCCAATAACACAAAACAGGAAGATGTGCACGATCACGCATTTGCTTTCCTGCAATCATCAGAAATACTTGACTCAATAAACTGAAGTTGTAAGCCAAAGATTAGTGAGTTCCCCCAAAGTATCATCATACAACATATAAAATACATAAATTACTGTGCTAGGTCCATAACCTTCCAGTTGGATTACCTTGGACCACAATCTACTGGTTGCATTGTCCTGCATACCACATATTGGGTCTACAACCTCCCGGTTGGATTACCCTTGGCCCACAACCTCCCGATTAGAATGCCCTGGCCCACAACCTCCCAGTTGGATTGTCCCGGTCTGTTGACTGGCAGCATAAAGCATTAGTCTCAACCCTAATGTAACATGTCAACATATAATAGATATTATACATATTCAGCAGACAAATAATTATACAGACAGGAATCACAAGTAGTCCTACAGATCTACCAATCTAACGCATATCAGTAACTATCAAATAATCAAACAGGTCTATCGAATACTTAACATATCATAACTCAGTATCTAACAGGATATCAATCCATTGGGTCGGCCTTAGTGCCTTCGACCCACAAGTACAGTGAGGAAAACTCAACTCTAAGTCTGAAAAGATCTCTGGCAGAACACAACTCCAAATGATAGCTCGACTGATCACCTAAATACCAAATAATGACCAATCTCAAATACCACTCAAATTGCCTAAAATACCCTTGGGTCAAATTTGGTCAAACCCTAGTCCTAATCATTGTGTCTCACATCGTGACCAAATCCTTGATCACGTCGTGAGACCAACTCATTCTAATTCCAAAGACTCGCTCCTGACTCAGACGACTCAGTTAGGGATGGGTTTTGCATGCGCACGTCGTGAGACCTCATGTCTCATGTCATGAGAACGGTCTAAAGCCCAAACCATCGATTCAACGCTCTTAATTTGTTCAGCCTTCAATTTCAACTCTTACAGAAGTTTAAGGGGGCCTTAATGGTCCATAAAAATGCTTGCTTTATGGATATTCATGCACCATGCATGTCCCTACACCATTTTAGGTCTAAGGTAGAAATATGGCCTCAAGTTCTCATTCATGCTTCTAATACTCTACCAACTTCCATGCCTAAATGATATAAGACTCAAAAGACCAATTGAATCCATAAAGTTGTTGACTTTATGGATATTCTTCACTCCAACAAGCTATAACATAAGGAAATGGAACCAAAAACCTATATCTATCCATGAAATGAAATAAAGTTGGAGTCTTGATACTTACAATGGTCCAAACAAGAGAAGAGCTAATGATAATGATGCTTCCTTGCAACTCCCTTCATAATGGTGCTTCTTCTCTTTCTTTCTTCTTGTAACATTGTAAATTTTCAAATAAAATTTTCATTTAAAATCGCACAATTCTCTTAACACATTTCACGAAAATCTCATTTATTTAATTTATAAATCGCAATTCCGAAATTATTTGATTCAAATCCAGGATCCTCAAACATAACTCTTTCACTAGTGTGTACAATCAAGTCGGTGCCTTCCCGCGATCCTGAGAAAACCTGAAACACATAACACGTAACACGGTAAGCACAAAGCTTAGTGAGTTCCTTAAAATACCACCGACAAAATAATTAGCCACTCGTGGCTACAGCTCTGTAAGACCCTCCTGTCAATGTATCTCAGTGGGACCCTCCAGTCCCACGACTCGTTGGACCCTCTGGTCCGGTCTCTGTGAGGACCCTCTGTTCTCACTGCTCGTTGGACCCTTCGGTCTTGGTCTGTAAAACTTTGCATAGCATAAATCACAAAGACATAATGCACAACATAAAACATAAGGCAGGATAACATAATACTCAATGTTAGCACATAAGAACCTCCGGTCACACATAAGTACCACTCTAGGTAAAGTATAGTGAGAAGACTCACCTCATAAGCTGGCTAGTATAAATCTCGTACCCAGACATCTTGAACTAGCCTCCTCCTCACACATAGGTTACACATCTCTAAATAATACTTTAATCATACTCAAATACACCAAGGGCCACTCTTTCTCCCTGCTTAACTCTTAAAGTGGATAAAAGACCATTTTACCCCTCCATGGTCTCCATTACACATGGTTGGCCCAACCCTAAAGTCAACCGAAGTCAACTCGGGTCCACAGTCCAGATTTGACCCGACTCGGCGAGTGTACCCTTGTGAATTGTCGAGTCCACACACTTTCTCCAAAGTTTCATGAAGATTCAGCTCAACTCGTCGAGTTGACCCCACAATTCGCCGAGTTAGCACGCGATTCAGCTCGATCGGAAAAACCCTAACCGACTCGTCGAATCGACTCATTGACTCGGCGAGTCTATCCAGATTCATTCTCATTCAGACGATTTCAACCAGATCTATCACTCTAAACTATAGATCTATCATCTCAAGGCTCAATAATCACGTAAAGCTTCGATCGTTACGTTCATGCGTGATGCTTTTGCTCCAAAATGCCATTACATGCCCTTCATGAAGGATTTAGCTCATCAACCCTCATTTGGACAACTAAAGCTGGGGTATCTAGTCTTTAAGGACCTCACAAGGTCCAGATCTGAGGTTTCCCACCTCAGATCATGTCTCAAATAGCTCATAGGTACAAAAGAAGGGGAGTAAAACCCTAAAACTCCCAAAATCATGAGATCTAATCAAAATAGATAAAAAAAAGTATACAATCTTATACCTTCTACAACAAACCCACGTGAAGAAGAGCTAGATCCACAGCCCCGATCGTGTTTCTTGCTTGAATCATACTCTTCTCATTCCAAAAGACCCACCAAATACTTGATTTCATCATAAGAACTCTACCATTGCTCCAATGGCGATCTAGGGTTTCTCACAGGAGTTATGGGTAGCTGGTGAGGCGCCTCTTAGGTTATAAGTTCCCTTAAATAGGCCTCAACCCCGGAACTTAGGGTTTTCTCTGCCCAGGACCTACTCGGCGAGTCGGTCCTCTGACTCGTCGAGTTCACTCATTAAATCCACGTGGACAACTTGACACGACTCGGCGAGTCAGACCTTCGACTCGGCAAGTGTCTCCTTCAACCTCAAAATTGAAACACAAAAATAATGTACCTGAAAATCTGGATATTACACTTCTCATTTAACAAGCAAAACACTAAGGATCTCAAAGAGGGTCGAATTTAGGGTTTTTCAGAAGGCTTAGAGGGTGAAAGAGGTTGAGGATTTGCAACCCTAGCCTCTCCTTCCTTTAAATACCCGAAATATTAGGGTTTTGAGTCATCAGGTCGTCCTCACGTTGTGAGACTCAACAATATGGTCAACTTGGTCAACTAATACTCACGACATGACCATCATATCTTACATCATGACCCTCCTCCAAAAGCTATATATTCAAGGAATTATGTACCTCAAGGATCTGGATATTACAACAAACAAACAAAAAATTGAAGTATATAAATGCCAACAAAAACAGGAAAACTAAGTTATGACAGGTTGATATATTGTCGTCCATTAAAACCATATCAATATTTATCAGGTCATATGACTTCAAGTAGCATGCTCCTTACATAGAAGACAAGTTGTCCCTCAAACTTACATTTGTTGGCATCAGTATTTACGTTATTAATCAAATGATATTGGGAACTCATCTCAATCACTACCTAAGTGCTCAAAATTATATCTACAACAATAAGTATTTCCACAGCTGATACATTTTAATTATTTTGACATGATATATCATGTTAAAGTGGATATAATAGAAATTTTTTGTTAATAAAATAATGATTTTAACAAAATAATTATTTTAAAATTAATATAAAATTTTAACAAAATCTATTAAATATAATCAAAATTTTATAGTCTACCATTTTTCCCTAATATAACATGTCATACTTGTCGAAATAAAAAAAAAATTGTAAGTTTTAAATGATATTTATTAATCAAATTAAACTATAATTAATAAAATATAATTTAAAAATTATAAAATATAGAAAATATATTGTTTTTTTTTTAATTAATCCCACTATTGAAATGTATTGATTTTTGTTATATACAGGAACTAACAACTAGAATTGGTGTAATATGTATGGTATCAACCGACATTATGTAGGTGAGGCCATGTACAATCATCTTTATGGATCCTCAGTGTAAAGTTATGACTTCTCAACATGACCAAACCTTAATCTTCCATACACATCATCGCATACATCACTCTCACACATATACATACTCTCTCTCTCTCTCTCATCTTGAGTCCCATGAAAAACTTACTGACTCCCAGTCACCACTTCACCTACTCCACCCACCCCGCCTTTCTCCACTACCATTTCCCTACAAGTATTTATATGGAATATACACTCACTCCTCTCAGAGTTTTTACTTTTTACACACACAGAGACATATATATATATATATATATATATATATATATATATATATATATATATATATATATATATATATATATATATATATATATATATATATATATATATATATATATATATATATATAATAGAGAACCATAATTAACCATGAAAACAAAGAACCAATCTTCTTTTCAATTTTTAGAATTTATTTTTTATCAAAAAAAATAAACTAAAAATACAGAAATTCATAACTTTTTATCATTTTTCCAATGATATAAAATTCGATTTTTTTTTTTTTTTACGTCAAATTCACAATGTAAATCTTCAAAAATTCACAACGTGAATCCGGATTCACACGGTGAATCCGAAAAATATTTTTCACATTCACAATGTTAATATATGAATTTAGATATTTTTAGATTTTTTTTCGATAAAGAATAATCTCTAAAAATTGAAAAAAGATTTGGTTCCTTGAATAACCCATAATTATGGTTCTCTATTGAACTTTTCCATATATATATATATATATATATATATATATATATATATATATATATATATATATATATATATATATATATCCGTTGAGAATGCATAGTTTCTCGAGAACCTGAGAACTAAAAGTTGAGCCTTATATCAAAATTAATTCATTAAAGGCATTATCATCATCTTACCGATCTCATTTAAAGTTTAATTTTTTTTGTTATTGAAATATTAATAAAAAGTTTTAAAAATTAGCATAATAAATCAAATTTCAAATTTTTTTTTTTAAAAATAACTTTTAGTATTTTTTAAATAAAATTGAGAATATTTAATTTTATTTAGAAAACAATAATTAAAAAATGAAAAAAATAATAATAATTTTTTTAAAAAACTACAATCTTTTCATAAAAATAGCAATTTTTTTCTTTTTTTTAAAAAAAAAAAGTTACATTTTTTTCAAAAAAAAAAAACTACACTTTTTTCAAAAAAAAACTATAATTTTTTTATAAAATCTACATTTAAAAAAAATTGCATTTTTTTCAAAAAATAAATAAAAACTGCAAGTTTTTTAAAAAACTGCATTTTTAAAAGTAAAATTTTTAAGAAAAAATAAATTAAAAAAAAAACCTTGAATATTTTTAAGAAAACTCTAATTTTTTTAACAAATAAAATCAACGTTTTAGGTGCATATATATATCCATATTTTTTCAAATGCATATTTCTTATATTATAATATTCGTAAGTAAATCTTAAAAATTCTCATTTTTATTAATCAATCTATAAACATTTTATTAATCAATCTATAAATATGATACTACAAATATTTTATTCGATACAAAATAAAATATAAAAAAAATATATAAAAACTACAATGATTCACAGTATGATCATTTCTTCATATCAAGATTTTCATATTATTTTTAATTTTTCACTTTTCACGTCTTTAATATTTTCCACAAATTCTTTAAAATCTATAAGAAAATTAAAAAAAAAATGATTAATGCAAGAACACTCATGTGAATCATATGTGATTCACTTGTGATTTACATGTGAGTCATATGTGAATTACATGTGAATCACATGTAATTTATATGTGAATTACATGCTATTTACATGTGAATCACATGTAATTCTTATGTTATGCACTTGTGATCTACATGCGAATCACATGTAATTCATATGTGAATCACATGTAATTCATATGTGGATCACTTGTGATTCATATGTAACTCATATGTGGATCACTTGTGATTTCCATGTGAATGACATGTGATTAAATGTAAATCAAATATAATTCATATGTGAATCACTTGTGATTTACTTGTGAATTACATTTTATTCATATGTAAATTATATATGAATCAGATGTAAATCATATGTATGTGAATGACATTGAATTCATATGTGAATAACTTATGATTTACTTATGAATTACATGTGATTTACTTTTGATTTACATGTGATTCATATGTAAATTACATATGAATCACATGTAACTCATTTGTGATTCACTTCTGATTTACATGTGAATCACATGTAATTTATATGTGAATCACTTATGATTTACTTGTGAATTACATGTGATTCAAATATAAATTACATATGAATCACATGTAACTCATACGTGATTCATTTTTTATTCATATATGAATTACATGTGATTTACATGTGAATCGCATGTAATTCATATGGGAATCACTTGAGATTTACTTGTGATACACATGTGATTCATATGTAAATTACATAATAAACCACATCTAACTCATATGTGATTCACTTGTGATTTACATGTGAATTACATGTAATTCATGTGTGAATCACTTGTGATGTACTTGTGAATTACATGTGATTCATATATAAATTACATATAAAGCACACATGTAACTCATATGTGATTCACTTGTGATTTACATGTGAATTTAAGGGTGGAATAGGTAAATTAAAGATTGGAAAACTGTTATGATTGGAATACTACAAATGAAGATATGAAAATTCAAGATTGGAATTGAAATTGAAATCGGAATGTGAAATTTTGGTTGGGTGGAATGGAATTTAGTACTAAAATGAAATATTTATTTATATTTAAAAAAAATTGTTTCTTGTAAATGCATAAAACAAAGATTTTTTATTTTTATTTATTTCTGTATATGTAATGTGAGCATTTTGGTCTTTAATAAAAAAAAGAACAAATGAAAATATTGAGTACCTTTGATGGAAGAAATTATAACGCCTGCAGATCCGGGCTAGTCAATTTAGAGACAATAAGCATCAAAAATGAGTTTTTGATGGAAGATTATTTAGAAGGATTAATCTTAACCAAGTTGTAGTATATGTTACAAGAGTTCATTACATATAAAGAACGCCGAAATCCGAGTTATAACGAAGAAGTTATGACCCGACGAAGTTTTTCGACAACACCGGCACGGCACCGGGAGACGTAAATAGTGACTTTACGATAGAGGACTTTTTAGACTTAGTAATCTAAACAAAAGTCATAGAATATATTAAACTGAGAGCGTCCATAAAAACGCCCAAATCTGACTTCGTATGAGGAAGTTATGATTTTTCTAAGATTTAGCATAACAGTGCACTGCCCGGAAATTCTAATTTTAGATCGGTCGATTTTCAGTCAAAATAATCTAAATGAGAAATGAAGATATCGTTAATAGGAGTTAAACGATAAAAAGACAGTAAAAAAACGGAGTTTTTATGCGAAAGATATGGACGAAGCTTGGTCCCTACTCTTCGAGGGCGATAAATTCGATACAGTTTTGTAAATCTGAGATAGAATGAGAATTAGCTGACGACATCTAAATGGAAGTTGTAGTACTCGTAAATACCGACGCGTGGATATAAAGAACGTCAAAAAATGGAGTTCGTATGAATGAGTTACAAATTATAATAGCATATTTACGTATTAAAATAAAGTATAAATCATATATACATACACACACACACACACACACACACACACATATATATATATATATATATATATATATATATATATATATACAAATGTATATATCATTAGAAAGGTATCAATGATGCGGTTATTATATGACTAGTGTTGAATACTTTCGACATTAGTTTAGTACAAATATCGTTAAATCTATTTAAAATAGTATTATGAAGAGGTGTTTAGTCGTTTATATAACTATAAGGTCATTAAGTAATTATGGAGGGTAGTTTTTGTAAATTCAATTACTATAAATAAGAGGTTTGGACTCTCATATTTCTTGCACCATTTTCTTGATTCAAGAGCCTTTCTCTTCTTATCCCTCGAGCATTTCGGTCCCTCGTGATTCGACTTCTCGTTCTGTAGTTTTAGTATAGTAAGGTGAGCGCTGAAGCGCTGCACGAATCTTTCTTAGAAAGATTCAGAGACGAAGTTCTGCCCCTGCAGAGCTCGACTCCTAGCAAAAATCCCTTGTAAGTAAGTTATGCTTACCCTATTTTAAATATAGTTTATATTTAAAATTAGTATTGTTATTATGAACTTATAATAAATATTTGAGCTATTATTATGATTTATATAAGTGTCATTATAATATCTTTTTAACTACTAGCGGTATGGGGAATCTGGTTTAAAGGGCTGCATAGGGTTGTTGAATTTCAGAAGTGCTATATGCCAAAATGGTCATGCCCTCCGATGTTTTATGGCTGGCCCTTGTCTGTACATAGTGGTTGGAAAGTATTGTTTAAACGCTTATATTATAATAATAATAATAATAATAATAATAATAATAATAATAATAATAATAATAATAATAATAATAATAATAATAATTAGTCACGGTAAATATTAGACTAAAATCTAATGGTAATAATACTAGGTTTTGTCGAAGGAAATTATTTTAAAGTAAACGAAGCGTTGTCCAAGTACCGAGTCACCACCTTATCAAGTTAGTGCATGGTCCCTTTCATCTTACACATAGATATGAAGTATTTTATATAAATTACGTGCTATGTATGCATATTATTTGAATACCTGTTGTCTATGCTGGACGAATGATTTTATACATGTTTTAAATGATTTGAAATATATATTTATTTTATATCTACAAATATGTTGGGATAAAACATGGGTAGATGCAATAGTTGGTGTGTGATTAAATAAAATGATAGGAGATAGATGATGATAGGAAGGTGATGATGCTTAGGTGATAGATAGGTGATGATGAATCGGTGATGTAGGATGAAAGACACCATAACCTTGTCCGGCAATTTGGAGATATAGTCGTCTACCAGAGTATAGATGGCGACCACGGACTATTACAGACAACCCCTTGGAAACACCAGCAGGTTCACAACCTGTAGGTGATTAATTACGAGTTCAGGCGATGTAGTAACTATGTATTCATGTGATGGTACTCTAACCCTTACTATTAATTACGAGTTCAGGCGATGTTGTAACTATGTATTCATGTGATGATACACTAACCCTTTCTATGAATTACGAGTTCATGCGATGTTTTAACTACGTATTCATGCGATGATACTCCAACCCTTACTAGGTGTGTATCGAGGGAGTAATCCCGGAACCATTATTGTCTGTGTGATGTAGGCGATGATCCTTAGGAAAAGTCCTTAGGAACGAACATATAAGGAAATGAAATGCAAAGAGATGAGAGGTAAATACGATATAGGAGATGAACCTGAAGGTGATACTTTAGGGAATGTCAAATGAAGAAAATGAGGATGGGTAATCGGGTTAATTGTTTGGCATGTATTATGTGAAGAAACAAGTTAATTATATTATTGCGGGTTGAAAACCCTATGTTGTAACGACCATAAAATTCCAACCCATTTAAACTTTTCAAAAAAAACCCATTTTAAGTTACTACAAAAAGGTTTTCAATACAATTATTATCAGAGTCTTTCCAGAACCACATCATAAAACACAATCATGAGGAGCGGTACGATCACGCCTTTGCCTTGCCACGGTCTCCTGAAGAACCTGAAAAACATTAAACCAGAACTGTAAGCCGGAAATCTTAGTGAGATATCCACAAAATACCAACCACATATACCATACATGCATAACATGCCATATCATAACAGAACATAGAACATCCATGCACTTCGGGTCTTCTGTGTGACTGGTTCACCGCACCGGCCTTCAGTCCACCTGGTCCACCCTCCTAGTATATCCACATACGTCGAGTCTAACCACATACATCGACTCTACAGTGTGATTGGTCCGCCCGCACCGGGCCTTCATTCCACCTGGTCCACTTTCTGAGTCTACAGTATGACTGGTCTGCCCGCACCGGGCCTTCAGTCGATCTGGTCCACTCTCCGAGCCTCGGCACGTTAGGTCCACCCTCTTGGGGCTTGCAGCCTATCCGGACCGCACGTTGGGCCTTCAGGATAACCGGTCTGCCCTGGGTATGTTGGCTTACAGCACAAAGCATGACCCGCGTCATTAGCATAGCATCATCCTATATACTAGGATTCCGACCTTAACCAGATCTCTAACATATACCATCCTAACTACCAGGATGCAACATAGCAAGGCAATAACATAACAACGATACCCGGTCACTAGCAGGATACCAACCTAACCGGTCAAGCATAGCATGACATCATCCTAACCAGGATACCGACCTAACCGGTCACTAGCATAGCATCATCCTATATACTAGGATTCCGACCTTAACCAGGTCTCTAACATATACCATCCTAACTACCAGGATGCAACATAGCAAGGAAATAACATAACAACGATACCCGGATCACAATCCGATAAAGGGCCAACCTTGGTGTCGTAGACCCTGTCGATATAGTAGGGATAACTCACCTCGCAACTGCCGACTGAACAGATAAACCCAAGCTGCTCCGACCACTGATACGATCTCCACTGCTGGCCAACCACCAAAACACTGAACTCAAAACAAATGCCAACAATTACCAAAAATGCCCTTGGAAGTCAACTGGTCAACCCTTGGTCAAAGTCAAAGTCAAAGTCAACCCCTGACTGCCTCTACTCGCTGAGTCAACCTGATGACTCGCCGAGTCCCCATGCTCAGAACTTCCCCCAATCCGCGACTTAACTCGCCGAGTCACCCCGAGACTCACCGAGTCCAACAACTCTGAGTCCTTTCACACTTGACTCACCGAGCCATCCCTTGACTCACTGATTCACAGCTCAACTAGAAGAAAAGTTAGGACCTCACGACCAGACTCGCCGAGTCCAAGTACAGACTCGCCGAGTCTAAGGCTATCTGCAACCAACTCGCCGAGTTGTTCTTCCAACTCGCCGAGTTCCTGCCCATATTCATCCAACTCGCCGAGTTGTTCTTCCAACTCGTCGAGTTCCAGCCTATCTTCAAGAAACTCGCCGAGTACACCCTTGTGACTCGCTGAGTACCCCTAGATCTGAAACCATACAGAGGCTTTCCTAGCCATGCAGAAACTCTAAACCATAGATCTACCCTTCTACAAGCCATCCATCACGTAAAGTGGCAAACTTTACATGAATCCAAGGAGATCTAGGCATTTTACACTCTAAGGCTAGGGTTTGGGACAAAAGAACTTCACCAACAACTCTTGAGCATAGACTTTATGGCTTTCTGGATCATTAACAACCTAGATCTGAGATAACAACCTCAGATCTTACACCAAACTTGAGATGGACCTCATTAATGTCCCAACCCCCCCCCCCCCCCCCAAAAAAAATGATAGATCTAGATGCACAAAAGCTCAAACAGAAGATTATTACCTCAAATGAAGGCTCCCACTGATGAATGAACCAATTCTCTGCAAAGCCCCTTGCTCTTCAATTTCCTTCCAATATTACCTCCTCCAAGGCTCTAATCTCTCACCAAGGAAGGCTCACATGAAATTAGGGTTTCTGGAACTCAAAGGGAAGGTAAAGAGGCTGGGTAAGAAGTGTTATGTTCTTTATATAGGGCTCAACCTCCGAAATTAGGGTTTTCTCCACTCAGCACCAACTCGCCGAGTTGGTCACTTAACATGCGACTAGAGTCGCGACCCTACTCGCCGAGTCCAGTCGTGGACTCGCCGAGTTGCCCTCTCACACTTACACTTTTATCCCTTCAACTCTACTTCTGATATTTCGGGATATTACGATTCTCCCCTACTTAAATTAGGCTTCGTCCTCGAAGCCTGCGGCAACACAACTCCAGAACTACTCTCGCACTGCACCACCTGGCATTAACCAGACCAGGTTCCTCAACACACAACCACCGAAACCCATAAACCCAATTTTCCTTCCCGCGGTGTTCTGACCACCGCTTCAAGCCGCCCACTGGCCTCGCTCTCTAACAACCACACTTATCAACTTATCAACTTAGTACCACTCCATGATACTTCACTTGCCCCAAATCACAATAATCACTCGACTCATACGAGCTAGAAATAACCATGAACCACCGGAATTCCCGGTCTGAGCCTAACTTTATCCACTCCATGCTGACAGGACGACACATCCTTCAGCCTCAGAACAACTCCCATGAGTTCTCCGCCGCAATCTCATACCCATGCTGAACTGGCTCTAGCATCTTGGGGTTGGGAAAACCCGATACACTGACGACACCTCCAATCATCCCCCAGGATGAATTTCCACCACATACAAAAATCCTTGATCAAAATCAAACTGGAAATCCAATATTCCATCCCTGTATTCCTTCCAAGCCCTTTGGCTCTACACCTACAGAAATTCCTTCCGTGACCTCAGCAAACCTCCAACCCGGATGTGATTCCCTACCACAGCCGCCAACACACTGCTCATCAACCATGATTGGAACACCCCAATCATAACTCTGCACTACTGCCTTCACTTCCGTGAACTTACACTCCCTCTCGGAGCTACATTCCTTTCCTTTCCATTACCAAGGGAATCCACTTGGCTGCCTTGACACTACCACAAGTGCCACGGTGCTCACTCAATACTACACCATTCTTTTATAGCATAACCACTATCCTATGCACCACACATGCTCTGGATCCGCCCGCAAGGACTCTCAAGTCCATGCTCTACCTTCCACCCACCATGATCAATACCCGGGGCCAGACCTTCTAACGCTAACACATCGCGACATACTCAATCCATTTCCTCGTACCGATCTAACGACACATGCAGAGTCTTCAGCATGACTGGACCGCCTTACCAGGCCTTCAGCCAATCTAGACCACTCTCAGAACCTTCAGCAGATCTGGACCACCCTCCAGGGCCTTCAGTCTGGCTGGACCGTTCTCCGAGCCTTCGGCCTGACTGGTACGCCTACCGGCCTTCAGTCTATCCGGACCGCTCAACTAGCATTCATCATTCCGAGTTATCCCTCCGGGAAACTCTCCCATGCATATTGTTCTATCCCTCTAGGGGTTCCGAACTCTATCTCCATCCTACATACTCAAACCCGGCCCGATCCCAGGCCTTCCACAATCAATCACCCTAGGTCTGTATCTCCCCCCGCACGCCTGCCACTTCGTCATACCAGTCTACGCTCTTGGCTAACAGAAACACTGCTGAATCCCAAGCAGCTAAACAACCTCTCGTGCTCATCGATCTTCCGGAGAATTCTCCAATTCTCCCCCACTTAGAGCACTGACTATCAACTACCGGTCGCCATCACCGATCTCCCTCAACAACCCTACATAACACAAATACTTACACACGAACTGATTCCCACTAGAATGAGTAACCTTCACAAAATCGCATATCAACACTAATCATCCCGGGCTCGAAAGAAACTCGATCTTCAGCTAACCACTCCTCAGACTGCAGATGCTACCCGACATTCAGGCCAAACGCCAGATTTCCACTATTAACCCTCATGAATTATAACCAACGAAATTCCTAACACTAAACCCCTAACCACCATAACCCTCAAAGAACAACGAATACAATACCGAAAACCACACAACGGGACTAGCAGATAAACAATACTCCACAATAATCACAAGATAACAAGACATCAAGAAAGAAACATACCCGCAGCTGCATCCGGCACTGCCCTGACCTCCTCTGTTGTAAGCTGAAAAACACGACCCTGAGCCCTTGGGGGCTCCACTCAAACCTGACCTCCACCCATGATCCTCAATGTGGCCGGTGCTAGAGCCTGCACCGGTTTTGCAGTAAGCTGTGGACAGTTGACCCTTAAGTGTCCAACCTGATGGCAATGATAACAGATCCTCAAATCCCGAACCGGGGCTGTCTGCCGACAATCCCTCGCATAGTGCCCCTCCTTTCCGCACTTGCGGCATGCACCACCGGACCTACAAACTCCAGTGTGACCCCTTCCACACTTTCCACAAGTGTGGCTGCTCTGATCTCCCACTCTAGAATCAACGGTCTTGGACCGTTTTCGGCGCCGGCTGCAACTGCACCGGGGCCTGCCTCAGTTCTCGCAACTGCAACTCAATCTCCAACTCACGCCGCCTGGCGGCCTCCTACAACTCCAACAAGGTCTCGCACCTCTGCGTAGACACAAACTGTCTGATATCCCTCTTGAGCATACTCAGATATCAGTACATCTGAGCCTGCTCCGAAGCAAACTCAGGGCAAAACATCGCCCTCTCAGTGAACATCCTGGTGATCTCCTTCACCGACTCCGAATCCTGCTTCAGTTCCAGGAACTCCTGAGCTAATCTCTCACTCTAAACCCGTGGAACATAACGAGTGCTGAACATCTCCCGGAATTGATCCCACGAAACCACAGCTCTCTGCGCATCCGAATATGACCCTGTGGTCAATCTCCACCAATCCTTCTCCCCGAGCCTCAACAGGTTCAGAGCACACCTCACCCTCTCATCAGCAGGGCATGAACACGTGAAGAAACACCCCTCCACGTCCGACAACCATCTCATAGCAACAATCGGGTCCTGAACCCCATCGAAGGTAGGAGGCTTCGTATTATCGAAGTCCCGATACTGAAAACCCCGACCAGCTCCTCCCCCTGCCGCTGCTACAGCTGTTGTAGCCGCCGCGGCAGCCATCTCTGTGAGAGTCGCATAGCGCTCATCAAAATACTCAACCATGGCGGTCTTCATCGACCCAAACAGTTCCGGCAACTCAGCCCGGAACAACGCAACAACCTCATCATGCAGGATCTCACGAATCCTAGCATCCAACTCGCATGTGCTCATCTGACCAATAACCTCGGGCGGTACTGACCCACCCTGACCGCCCTCTCCTGCTCCCGATCCCGATCTACTCCCAGCATGCCTCGAAACCTCCATACTGAAAAACACCACAAGATCTCAGATACTTCCCACTAATCCGGGGACCAACCCCCAACCCGTCCCTAGAGGTCATGGTTTCTTTGATACGCGTATGGGTCCTGTGCTTTCAGTAGTACGGGCCCATACTACCTTCCACACCTACCCAAATTTGTATCAATTATACCACAACACCCTAGTGAAGAACATACATAACAAGCACTCAACCCTCACTCCTAGAGGAACACTGGAAATCTCCCACATAGGAAACCCTAGGCTAACAGGCATCATAAATCAGGCAACATTATCATGAAATCATGAAGATCCCTAGCCTAGTACTAGCATGTTGTTCTATCAAAGCTCAAAACAAATATCATGCATGGTATTTTGGGGTTATTTACTGGCTCCGGCTGATCGTACCTTCGCGTCCTCCTTTACTCATTTTGAAAACCATTTTAAATTCTCTTTTTGAAAACTCTCCTTGATTTGAGACTGGATTCACACGAATGTTCCTCCAATTCACTCAAACCAAGGCTCTGATACCAACTTGTAACGGCCATAAAATTCCAACCCATTTAAACTTTTCAAAAACAACCCATTTTCATAAAGTTATTACAAAAAGGTTTTCAATACAATTATTATCAGAGTCTTCCCAGAACCACATCATAAAATACAACCATGAGGAGCGGTACGATCACGCCTTTGCCTTGCCACGGTCTCCTGAAGAACCTGAAAAACATTAAACCACAACTGTAAGCCCAAAATCTTAGTGAGATATCCCTAAAATACTAACCACATATACCATACACGCATAACATGCCATATCATAAATGAACACAGAACAACCATGCACTTCGGGTCTTCTGTGTGACTGGTCCGCCGCACCGGCCTTCAGTCCACCTGGTCCACCCTCCTAGTCTATCCACATACATCGAGTCTAACCACATACATCAATTCTACAGTGTGATTGGTCCGCCCGTACCAAGCCTTCAATCCACCTGGTCCACTCTCTAAGTCTACAGTATGACTGGTCCGCCCGCACTGGGCCTTCAGTCGGCCTGGTCCATTCTCCGAGCCTTGGCACGTCTGGTCCGCCCTCTTGGGGCCTACAGCCTATCCGGACCGCTCGTTGGGCCTTCAGGATAACTGGTCCGCCCTGGGTATGTTGGCCTACAGCACAAAGTAGGTCCCGCCTCAACCCGACCTCAGTCCAACAACCATGTGCACATAACGTTCAAACATATAATAATTCGCATCCAATCAAACCGATCTAGCAGATCACAAAGCATAACATCATCCTAACCAGGATACCGACCTAACCGGTCACTAGCATAGCATCATCCTATATACTAGGATTCTGACCTTAACCAAGTCTCTAACATATATCATCCTAACTACCAGGATGCAACATAGCAAGGCAATAACATAACAACGATACCCGGATCACAATCCGATAAAGGGCTGACCTTGGTGTTGTAGACCCTGTCGATATAGTGAGGATAACTCACCTCGCAACTGCCGACTAAACAAATAAACCCAAGCTGCTCTGACCACTGATACGATCTCCACCGCTGGCCAACCACCAAAACACCGAACTCAAAATAAATGCCAACAATTACCAAAAATGCCCCTGGAAGTCAACTGGTCAACCCTTGGTCAAAGTCAAAGTCAACCCCTGACTGACTCTACTCGCCGAGTCAACCCGATGACTCGCCGAGTCCCCATGCTCAGAACTTCCCCCAATCTGCGACTCAACTCGCCGAGTCACCCCGAGAGTCGCTGAGTCCAACAACTCTGAGTCCTTTCACACTCGACTCACCGAGCCATCCCTTGACTTACTGATTCACAGCGCAACAAGAAGAAAAGTTAGGACCTCACGACCAGACTCGCCGAGTCCAAGAACAGACTCGCTGAGTCCAAGGCTATCTGCAACCAACTCGCTGAGTTGTTCTTCCAACTCGTCGAGTTCCAACCAATCTTCAAGCAACTCCCCGAGTACCCCTAGATCTGAAACCATACAGAGGCTTTGCAAGCCATGCAGAAACTCTAAACCATAGATCTACCCTTCTACAAGCCATCCATCACGTAAAGTGGCAAACTTTACGTGAATCCAAGGAGATCTAGGCATTTTACACTCTAGGGATAGGGTTTGGGACAAAAGAAGTTCACCAACAACTCTTGAGCATAGACTTTATGGCTTTCTGGATCATTAACAACCTAGATCTTACACCAAACTTGAGATGGACCTCATTAATGTCCCAACCCCCCCCCCCCCCCCCCCACACACACACACACACAAATGATAGATCTAGATGCACAAAAGCTCAAACAAAAGATTATTACCTCAAATGAAGGCTCCCACTAATGAATGAACTAATTCTCTACAAAGCCCCTTGCTCCACTCTTCTTGCTCTTCAATTTCCTTCCAAGATTACCTCCTCCAAGGCTCTAATCTCTCACCAAGGAAGGCTCACACGAAATTAGGGTTTCTGGAACTCAAAGGGAAGGTAAAGAGGCTGGGGAAGAAGTGTTATGTTCTTTATATAGGGCTCAACCACCGAAATTAGGATTTTCTCCACTCAGTACCAAATCGTCGAGTCCACCCATGCTACTCGCCGAGTTGGTCACTTAACATGCGACCAGAGTCGCGACCCTACTTGCCGAGTCCACTCGTGGACTCGCCGAGTTGCCCTCTCACACTTACACTTTTAGCCCTTCAACTCTACTTCTGATATTTCGGGATGTTACATATGTACTCACCAAGTTTCCTAACCTAACCCACTCAGTTTATTTGTATCACAGGTATCGATATGAAGTTACATTACACTGAGAGATTAAGGAGATGTAAATCACTAATGATAATGAATGTAAGTTCTGTTTATGCTTATGTTTCTATATTGACGATGACATCCCAATTTTTTAAAATAAATAAAAAATACAATTCTTCAGAAATGCTTTGATAACGTATTTATCATGTTTTTCTGGGAACAAATTCCGCAACATTTTTATAAAAAATGTAATCTGATTTTTATAAAGCGTAAACATAATCGGTCTTTTCTGGCCGTGAAAATATGGATGTCACAGTTGGTATCAGAGCATTAGTTTAAGCGAACTAGGAATAAGAATTTATTTCTAGACTTAAACTTAGAATGCTAGGAAATGATGGTGAGGAGTGTGTCTAATAAATTTTAGGTAATACACCTAAATAAACACAAGCACTAGCAAATTTAGGGAAAATTCCTAACATACTTTTATGCGTTAATGAATTGTGATGTTTTAAGATGCTATCGTTTGATCGGATCTATGGCTGTTGCCGACCGGATCTTGAAATTTTATGTGTTCAGATTTCTAAACGTTTAATTATGGTTCAAATTTGATGTAGCATCTGACTTAAGCCGGAAGACTGAAATAAAAGATAATCAAAGCGATCGGTAGAGGTATAACGATAGTTGATTGTAGCTAGAAATGCTACATTTAAGATGAGACTAGAACATGAAGGAAAGTATAGTCTATTCTGGAAGACTCTAAGAGACCTGAGTCTAAGCATGGCAACATATGATGATAGGTCACTAGAATTTGACACATCGTTCCATTGTAGTAATAAAAGAACTTATCTTAAGTTCGTATCCAATGAGGATTGAGATTATGACTTGAAGGTCATAATTTGGAGTTTAACGTGAGATAGGGAGCAAGTCCAGGATCGAGCACCACCTGCAGTCAAGGAGTCCAAGAGTTAGATACTCATTCGAAGAAACAAGGAAGTTACGATTATTACCCGGATGAAGAGATAACATATGGAATCATTATATTGCCCTATTTCGATGATGATTCCAGGACGTAATCATCCTAAAGGGGAGATAATTGTAACGCCCGCAGATCCGAGCTAGTCAATTTAGAGACAATAAGCATCAAAAATGAGTTTTTGATGGAAGATTATTTAGAAGGATTAATCTTAACCAAGTTTTAGTATATGTTACAAGGGTTCAGTACATATAAAGAACGCCGAAATCCGGGTTATAACGAAGAAGTTATGACCCGTCGAAGTTTTTTGGCAAAACCGGCATGACACCGGGAGACGTAAATAATGAATTTACGATAGAGGACTTTTTAGCCTTAGTAATCTAAAAAAAGTCATAGAATATGTTAAACTGAGAGCGTCCATAAAAAGAACGCCCAAATCTGACTCCGTATGAGGAAGTTATGATTTTTCTAAGATTTAGCATACCAGTGCACAGCCCGGAAATTTGAATTTTAGATCGGTCGATTTTCAGAAAAAATAATCTAAATGAGAAATGAAGTTATCGTTAATAGGATTTAAACGATAAAAGGACAGTAAAAAAACAGAGCTCGTATGCGAAAGAGATGGACGAAACTTGGTCCCTACTCTTCGAGAGCGATAAATTCGATACAGTTATGTAAATCTGAGATAGAATGAGAATTAGATGACGGTGTCTAAATGAAATTTGTAGTACTCGTAAATACCAATGCGTGGATATAAAGAACGTTAAAAATGGAGTTCGTATGAATGAGTTAAAAATTATAATAGCATATTTACGTATTAAAATAAAGTATAAATCATATATACGTTCAAATATATGTACAAATGTATATATCATTAGAAAGGTATCGACGATGCGGTTATTATAAGACTAGTGTTGAGTACTTTCGATATTAGTTCAGTACAAATATCGTTAAATCTATTTAAAATAGTATTATGAATGGGTGTTTAGTCGTTTTTATAATTATAAGGTCATTAAGTAATTATGGAGGGTAGTTTTTCTAAATTCAATTACTATAAAAAACAGGCTTGGGCTCTCATATTTCTTGCACCATTCTCATCATTCAAGAGTCTTTCTCTTCTTATCCCCCGAGCATTTCGGTTCCTCTTGATTCTACTTCTCGTTCTGTAGTTTTAGTATAGTAAGGTGAGCGTTGAAGCGTTGCACGAATCTTTCTTAGAAAGATTCAACAACGAAGTTTTGCCCCTACAGAGCCTGACTCCTAGCTAAAACCCCCTTGTAAGTAAGTTATGCTTACCATATTTTAAATATAATTTATATTTAAAATTAGTATTGTTATTATGAAGTTATAATAAATATTTGAGTTATTATTATGACATAATATCTTTTAACTACTCGCTGTATGGGGAATCTAGTTTAAAGGACCGCATAGGGTTGTTGGATTTCAGAAGTGCTATATGCCAAGATGGTCATGCCCTCCGATGTTTTATGTCTGACCCTTGTCTGTACATAGTGGTTGGAAAGTATTGTTTAAACGCTTATAATAATAATAATAATAATAATAATAATAATAATAATAATAATAATAATAATAATAATAATAATAATAATAATAATAATAATAATGATAATAATAATGATAATAATAATAATAATAATAATAATAATAATAATAATAATAATAATAATAATAATAATAATAAGACTAATAAGACTAATAACTAGTCACGGTAAATATTAGATTAAAATCTAGTGGCAATAATACTAGGTTTGGTCGAAGGAAATTATTTTAAAGTAAACGAAGCGTTGTCCGAGTACCGAGTCACCACCTTATCAAGTGAGTGCATGGTCTCTTTCATCTTACACATAAATATGAAGTATTTTATATAAATTACGTGCTATGTGTGCATATTATTTGAATACTTGTTGTCTATGCTGGATGAATGATTTTATACATGTTTTAAATGATTTAAAATATATATTTATTCTATATCTACAAATATGTTGGGATAAAACATGGGTAGATGCAATAGTTGGTGTGTGATGAAATAAAATGATGAGAGATAGGTGATGATAATTAGGTGATAGATAGGTGATGATGAATCGGTGATGTATGATGAAAGATACTATAACCTTGCCCGGTAATTTGGAGATGTAGTCGTCTACCAGAGTATAGATGGCGACCACGGACTATTATAGACAACCCCGTGGAAACACCAGCAGGCTCACAACCTGTAGGTGGTGAATTGCGAGTTCAGGCGATGTTGTAACTACGTATTCATGTGATGATACTTTAACCCTTATTATGAATTACGAGTTTAGGCGATGTTGTAACTACATATTCATGTGATGATACTCTAACCCTTACTATGAATTACGAGTTCAGGTGATGTTGTAACTACGCATTCATGCGATGATACTCCAACCCTTACTAGGTGCGTATCAAGGGAGTAATCCCCAACCATTACTAAATGCGTGATGTAGGCGATGATCCTTAGGAAAATTCCTTATGAACGAACATATAAGGAAATGAGATGCAAAGAGATGAGAGGTAAATAGGATATAGGAGATGAACATTAAGGTAATAGTTTAGGGAATATCAAATGAAGAAAATGAGGATGGGTAATCGGGTTAATTATTTGACATGTATTATGTGAATAAACAAGTTAATTATATCATTGCGGGTTGAAAACCCTATGTACCAGGTTTCCCAACCTGACCCACTCAGTTTATTTGTATCACAAGTGTCGATATGAAGTTACATTACACTGAGAGATTAAGGAGATGTAAATCACTAATGATAATGAATGTAAGTTCTGTTTATCCTTATGTTTCTGTATAGACGATGACATCCCAATGTTCTAAAATAATTAAAAAATACATTTCTTCGGAAATGTTTTGATAACATATTTATCATGTTTTTCTGGGAACAAATTCCGCAACATTTTTATAAAAAGGGTACTCTGATTTTTATAAAGCATAAACATAATCGGTCTTTTCTGGCCGTGAAAATGGGGATGTCACACAAAAATGGCCATGAAAGTCTATTCTACATTGGTGGAATCTTTTGAACTGGTTTCAGGAAAGGAATTCCAAGTTCAATTCATTAGAAACAAATAACAAAAAAATTGAATTTAGAAATTATTTTTTCTTTATGTAATTCAAGTGCTCAAAAGTTGTTATGTTGTGAACAAAAATAATTCAAGTTAATCATTATACATAATGATGAAGTGGTAAATTTGTATGTTCTAACAAATACCTGAAAAAAGATCATTTGAGATGATAATATGAATATATGATCGTCATCTAAAACATATGATATAAAAATATGGAGTTTTTATAATGACAATGAGTGATTATAAAATGTTGACCTCAAACAACATGTCTATTCTATTTTATGTGGATGAAAAAGGGTGATTTATCCTAAAAAATCACAAAGCACCTAAACACAATAAAGATACTGCCATATATGTCATCTCCAGATCTATAAAAAAAACTCATATCTTAATTTAAACAAATGTATAAGCCTTTGAATCCATTCTAAATTTCAATCTTAAGGTTACATTTAATTCATATATAGACCTTGAAATCAAACATATTTTCTATCAACTTTAGATATTATATTCAAAATTAATGTATGTTCCATTAAATTTTAGGTCACGATGTAGAGTAGCTAAATGCCAATTTGCCAAGTTATTTTACTTATTAGAAAAACATGAATGAATTAACTAGATGAAATCATGTTTTGTTAAATAAACAAGGGAAATCTTCAAAATAGTCCCAAACTTTTAGGAAAAGTTACACTTTTGTCCCATTTTTTTATGAACAAAAAAACCCAGGAAACCGGATAAATTGAATGTAGTATTTTGTGACTCATCTGATTATGAATGAAGTAACTAGTTTATGTATGAACTTTAAATGTGTTGATTGTAATCAATGAATGGAATCAAAGTATGACTGTAATCAGTTAATAATGGACTTAATACACAAAGGAGTCAATCATGCATGACTGGAATCATGCATGACTGGAATCATGCATGACCGGAATCATGCATAACTAGTATCCATAGAAGCAAACATTGTAGGCACAAGTAGTAATATAAACCAAAGCAAAACAAGTTTATAGAACATGTAGTAATATAACCAAACTGGAATCATACATGATTTATTTTCAAGTAATGTATGCATGAATGGAATCTATAAAACAAGGAATCAGTATAACCAAACATAAACATTGTTAATTATAGAACATGTAGTAATATTAACCAAATCCGAAGAAGTTTTATGGCTAGTTGTGTAAATGCCTAAAACCATGAACAATGGGCCCAAAGCCTATAGTTTATATGGTTGTAGACAAAAAGGGCTATCAACATTTTCTACTCAAACCCAAAAGTTTTATACATGATCTTAACAAAAGTAGGGAATAGAAACATCCTATTCTAGACTAAGGGGGTTGGATGAACTCATCCCCTTTCCATTCTTGACAGCTACCACCTTTTGCAACTTGATATCCGTTATCCTTTCTGAAGGCTTCCTCCTTCTGACTTGATTCACTCTGCTCCTCTTTGTAGGCCTCCTTCTTACTTGATTCAATTGTTGTGTGATAAGTATTTCTCTCTCACCATCCATCCTTTCATCATTCATCATTACCTCACCCATCCCCGGCTCATCTATGCCATCCTCCTTATTCATCCTTTCCTCATCTCCAAGTACTTGAGTTATAGGGAGTTCTTCAACTGTTATTTGGCTAGCAATTCCAACATCCTGTAACAAGCATAACAAAAAGGCCATTTAGCAATATTTAACATCACAAGATGAATAATGAGAAAGAATACTTGTGACATAGCAACATCCACATCTTCAATAGGTTGTACTTTTGCTTCACTCAATCCAAGACCTTCAATTTGTTGTAATTTTGCTTCACTGAGTCCAAGACAGTCCATGATATCTTCTGTAGTGTAGTAAGATTTCCTTAGGTTGTCAATTGTTATGCTTATGTCCATGTGAAAATCTGGACTTTCATCTTTTTCACTCACAACATTTGGAATGACTACATGTTCAGAATCACATTTAGGAAACTCAGAAGTACCCTCCCAATATTTTGTTTGGACTCCTTCACCAGATCCCCTACCACCACCTCTATTGCCTCTTCCACTAGATCCCCTACCACCACCTCTACTTCATCCTCTACCAGCCCTTCCACCACCTTTAGATCCTCTTCTAGTTCCTGACCAATTAAGAAAATCAAGTTCCAACCTAGGTCTGCCCTTTTTTTTAGGTTGACGTTTAGGAACCACTCTAGGATTCTTGCATGATGTTTTATTGTGTCCCCTTTGTAGACAATTTTTACACTGGACAGTTCTAATCTTACTTGAGACTTGATAGTACTTGTCTTGATTTTATGAAACATGTCTTCTTCTTTTAACACTAGGCCTTCCTGGGATCCTCCTTTCAATGGGTGGAAGGGGCTTAGTGTAACTTGTTTCTTCCCATAAGTTACTTCCAGTAACTGGGAATATATCTTGATCATAAATTGCCTTGTATTTCTTCTTGTTAAACCAACTACTTATAAAATTAACTGGATCTTGATTGGTGTACAATATTGCCACTTATGCATGCACACAAGGTAACCCTGAAAGTTCCCATAATCTACAAACACACCTTTTTCCTTCAAGTCAACTCCATAGTTTTGAAACCCATTCCTTACGTCATATTCATTCACATCACTTGGAACTACATACCAACTTCTGCAAACACATAAAATAGAACATAAGATGCAAACACATATGATAGAACATGTAAAAACAAAACAATTGAAAATACTTACTTAATGTCTTCTCCAAAATCTTCCATCTTTGTTACCACGGAAGGACAAACTTCACCAACCAAGTTTTAAGCCTCTTGTTTCAGATTGCAATACCTTTCCATCATGTAAATCCTAATCTCTTCAAGTATATTCATTAGAGGTTTCTTTCTTGTGTCTACAATGATTACATTGAAACACTCAGGAATCCCATTCTCTACAGCCTCACAAGCCAAGCCAGTAGAGAAATATGCCCTGCACCATGAAGTTGGTTCCCTTGCCATGAGATGATCATAAGCAGTAGAACTTATTGCCCTGATCCTTTCCATATTAAACTTGAAATCTCCTTCTATGGTAGATTTTGCAGCTGCCCAAAACATGTTTCTGAAATTGGCATAGATATGCATAGCACATTGCCTATGCTCAACATATGGTAGAATATCCTTACTAGCTTCAAGAATACCCTTAATCATGAAAAAAAGTTAATTAGCAACACCATACACTATTGTAAATAATGAAAAATAAAGAGATAGTTACTTTACCTTGTGTTTGTCACTGATTACACACACACCCCTTCAACCTTGCAATCCAAGATTATCATTAACCAAATACAGGAACCATTTCTAGTTGTTCTTGTTCTTTACATCAACAACTGCCCATGCTATAGGATACACCTGACTGTTGGCATCCCTATATATTGCAGTTAACAGCTCCCCTTACACTGTCCCTTCAAAAAAGAACCATCCAATCCTATTACCCTACGACATCCCCTTTTCCACCCCTCTCTTATTTCTTTAAAGCAAATGTAGAATCTATGAAATGTGGTGGTATTATCAGGGTTTACAGTAACTATAATCTAAATTGTGCTGTCTGGATTGGATCTTAGTAGCTCATGCCCATAATCCCAAACTCTTGCGTAGTGGTCACTCAATTTCCCATGAATTAATGACAGTGCCCTCATCCTTCATCTATAACACTTTGACCATGAAATTTTGCAATGAAATTTACTTTGTATAATTACCTGTATCTCCTTGCTTTTTAAATTAGGTTTCCTAATCAACTCCTTCACAAATTTCGTAGCTAACTAGGTAGGATCCATAAGCCTTGAATTGTTAAAATTTCGAACACATTTATGAATATCTATCATCTTTTTAACTTGGACACTTCTCTGGATCACCTTTCAGTACTCATCCAAGAAGCCCTAGCCACAAATGGAAACTTCTCTGGATCACTTCCACGTATTGCCGCTAGTCTAACACTATCACATTTTTTTCAAACGGATTTGAAAACCCTTATTAATAGCATAGTTGGTTAAACACAATTTCAATTCATGTGGGGATTCATACCTTTCACCAAGCGTTGTTCTCATTTTGTTCCATTCACCTTTGGATTGTGGGTAGAACACTCAAATTCCTCATCACTATCTTCCTCGTTACTACCTTCCAGATAATCTTCATCTCATTCTTCTTTAGTGATTCCAGATTGAGCATCGTTTAGAGTTTCAACATCATTTTCAGTTTTAAAATCATCTACTGCCTTGTAATCGTCTTCTTCACATAGAATATTGAGAAATTCATCTTTACATCGGGAAACTTGTTTCTTTTTGAAGTACACATCCAGCTCCACATCTATTGTATCAATATCATGGATATCGTCCATGATTTCAACTGCACGGGGGTAAAAACCCAAGTTTACTGAGGGAGAATGTGAAACGAGAGAAGTAAGTTGTACTGTGTGTGTATAAATGAGATCGATTAAACCCACGTAAGCAAGTCCTGGCCACATAAGCATTTTTTACCGGCTAAATGAGGGTCGTCGGTAAAATAGGGCCAAAATGTTCGATTTATCCGGTTTCCTGGGTTTTTTGTTCAAAAAAAAAGTTGGAACAAAAGTGTAACTTTTCCCAAAAGTTTGGGACTTTTTTGAAGATTTCCCAATAAACAAGCATCAAAGTTTTCAAAGAAAAAATCAAATAAGTATAGCAATAGAATTCAATTCCGATGACGAATAGTTAAACATGAAATTACAGCGATTATAAAGAATTTATCAATATTCACTGTCTTTTCATTGTATTTTTAAACTTTTTTTGCTTATTACATTGATTATTTGCAAGGTTCATCTGTGATGTGGTTTTAATGTGTAAATATTTACCTGGTGAACAATACTATAAAATCATGTTGTCAAAAGCATGTTATCCCCATTTCAGAAAGGAAAAGTGTTCATCATTGTGTTGAAATTCAGGGTACATGTTTGCTTGAACAACATTTGCACTTCTTGAAACATCTACTTAAACTAAAAGGTCAATCACAAGGTCTACAGGCACCTGGGAAATATGAAGATTTGAAATAATTAAAAACTTTTGACGCTTTAAAAAATATGTGAAGTGGATAATTAGAATATTACTTACTAATGAGTTGATCTTCTTGGAGTCACCACTGAGTATGTTCATAGCATCTCATATACAATCAAGGTCAATTACAGCTAGAACTCCAGTAAAATGCTAAGAAAATATCATGGATTATTATAAATGAACAAAGGAATGCAAAGTTGTATACTTGTATTAAGCCAATATACCTTGATATTAAAGCAAAGCAACTAAATCTGGTTCAGGACTTTCGTCAAGCAACTTGTGTGCACTTCAAAAAAACCTGACACTTTGAATACAAATTGACTATTTTCACCAGGCGGGTCCATGTTAAAGAGAACAACAATATTAATAAGGCCACACATGAAGGAAAATAGCACTAGAATTTTATATTTTCACGAAAATGTTCTTCTTAGTTCTTAATAAGAAACCTTCTAAACTCTAAGTAGTTTCAATATCACGTACTGTATTGAATCCGATAACTAAGTCAGTATACAAAAAAGCATATAATAAGCATATATATTGTCAACTTAGTTTTGGTAATGCAGAAAAGAAAAAGTAAAATCTGATCTAAAAAACCGAAGAAATGCAGAAAAATAAAAACTTATGTTTAGGTAACTTCAGGTGGAGGAAAATTGAGACCGAGATCGAAAGTTAGGGATCAGCTTCTTCGTTCAGGTATTCAATCCACAAAGGAGGCCGATATGAAGTCAGGGATTACGGTATACTTCAGGGAACGAATTGATGGAGGATAAATCGATTCAAAATCAAACCATCTTCAGTGGAGTTTTTCTATGAAGAACGTGAGATCAAGGAGTGTGGCATCAACAATGAAAGTTGGATAGATCTAGATGTAATCTAAAGCGAAGTGATGATAATGCATGTGTGTGTGTGACAGAGAGAGGGAGAAAGAGAGAGAGAGAGAGAGAGAGAGAGAGAGAGAGAGAAAGAGTGGAATGGATATGTAGGTATGTTTGGATGTCAGTTTTTACATTCCTAAATTGCCCTCTGTTTGATTTATTTAACATGCTCCTTCTCTTTAGTTTTTAACTTATTTATAAAAACGCCACCTTGCATCTTGACCCTTCTTTTTTTGATCTAACGGTCTAAAATTAGTTCTCGGGTTCTCGGGAAACTATAGGTTCTCAAATGATATATATATATATATATATATATATATATATATATATATATATATATATATATATATATAAAGCAACCATTTTTTCTTGAACCTCATGAATTTGAAACTCCCAAGACTATTCAACTTATACAAATTAATTTATGATTAATTGAAATATTATGATTTTTTGTAACTCCCAAAACACTTCAAATTGAAATAGTTAGCCTATATAAGAAATTTGTAGAATAAATATTGCATGTACGTCAACACAAAATGATAGATTATATTTGTAGGGTTTTAAGAGTTATGTGAGTGGTTCCATGGATGTAAGAAAGCAATTTCAACTTTTCCAAATATAAATTCATCTAAACTCAAATTCGGTGCATGTAAAGTTTTTGATATTAACCAAGGTTCACATTTAGGTATGTTTGTAAAAGTATACTTGAGATCATTTTTTAAGTTTATGTTTTATGCATCTTTCTATAATCACAAGATGATGAAGTGAGACTGATAATTACTTCTCATGAACTTTTGGTAAATCAACATTCAAGCTATTTATCAGTTAGAACAATTAACTTTGTTAACATTTATGCATTTTTATGTTGTCTCTCTTTTTTATGTTAGGAAAATATATTTTATGTCCAAAAGAACATTACTCAACATGTATTTATGCTATTATAAGTTATATATTATGTTAGTTTATATCGCTTATTTTGTTGTAAATAATATCGATGGAGTCTTTTATAATTGATTTTGATTAAAAGAGTTTACAACTATTATTCCAAATTGTTGGTGATAATGACGAATTACAACAAATGATTTTTATTATGATACGACTTTATTCTTGAAAACCAATGATTATGTGTCTTATAAAAATGAATCATTTATGTTCTACCAAAACTTATATTGATGTACCCATTTTTAAATGTTTTGATAGTAATAAAAATAAATAATTATCTTATTACATTTGTCAATTTCCTTTTTCTATATTCGTTCTTTATCGTAAAGGAAAAGTAAAATAAATAATATATTAATATTTTCATAAGAAAATATAAGTGATAAAAATATACCTCTAGTGTAATACTCCTCCTCCCCTAACTCACTCTTAACAAACAAAAAAATTAAGATTAGTTACAGTACATAATAATTACTATAGTTTTAAAATTCAAATCACCATTTTATTAGGATCGTTCATTCTCGTCCAATATTTGATACCCGTAGGGATAAAAATAAAAGTGCAATACAAAAGTACGATAGTTGCTAAATATAATAGTGAAAAAACTTAAATAAGTAGTTTTTAATTAAGTAAAAAGTAATAATTGTTTAAAATAACATAAACCGAAATATATTATATTATATTAAAAATTATTGTTGCTTGAAATAATAATAATAATAATAATAATAATAATAATAATAATAATAATAATAATAATAAATATTCAAATAAATTGTTTATAAATTAGTTAAAAATATTTAAAATAAATTTAAATCAAAAACTTAATTCAATTTGATTCAAACACAACTTTATATATCTTTCTTATCATATACTTAAAATAATTATAATATTAATTACAACTTAGAATAAAAATTATTATTTCAATTTTAGATGTTTATCATATTGTTTTTATAACATATAACTGTTAATATTTATAATACATTATTGACCACAACTAAGAGATTAAAACTCGCAGTACAACTCAATAGTTTTTAATTTAAATGTAATTATGATTTCAAATTTAATGTAATTAGCTATGTCTTTATATTTTCCACTACATTCAAAAGTTTTTTAAACTTATGGTTATTAATATGTAATTCTTTTTTATTTGCCACTTATTTATTATACACATTGTAGCTATATTAGTAGTATATAAATAAGTTTTGATTAAAAAAATCATATGTTTGAAAAGATTTACGATTCAAAATGAAAGAGTTAGAAAAAAAATAAGTTTTGTCGCATCAATGGTTATTTAACCACATATATTTTATAATAATGTTTCTATATATCAAATGTATGTTTTTTTCTGAATATTCATTTTGAATGATTCAAAACGTTCTATAAAATCATCAAAATTTGTAGTATTTATTTTTTCATACTACTTTGTATGTTATATATATATATATATATATATATATATATATATATATATATATATATATATATATATATATATATATATATATATATATATATATATGTTTGATATATAATTTACACAACATAAAATGATTTATGAAATCATAAATTAATAGTGAAAATAGCTAATGATATAAATTTATTACAATTAATAAAACTAATATGTTAACTATAGAGTTTGTTTTGCTACTAACATTGGTTTTTCATATATAAATATTAAATCACATTTTGTTATACGTTATTATTTGAATTAAATAATTATATTCAGGAGCAACGCTCGGAGATTCGAATAATATATATATATATATATATATATATATATATATATATATATATATATATATATATATATATATATATATATATATATATATATATATATGGTAGGATAACATTGTATTATTTTCTTTCTAGGCCCCATGGCGTGCCTAATATAACTATCACTACAAGAAAAATACCCTTTTACGACGCGCAAACCACGACACTCATTGATTTATGTGACGCAAAAGAGAGTGACATTAAAAAAGCGTCGTCTCTGCAAAAAATTTAAAGATTTAGGTCACGCATTATTGCGTGCCCTTAAATTAGTATCTAAAAGAAAAACAAAAAAAAAAAAAAAACACGGAGGGCACCTATAATAAAATGCATGTTGTCTAAGGTTGTTGCTTTATAAATTTTAATGGAACGCGCGTTCCATCCTTCAATAGCAGGGGGAAAAATGAGATCCTAAAAAATTAAAAACCCCGCGTTTCATCCATCTTTTAGGGTTTCCATGTAAACCTTAGACCTCATTTGCAGGTTTTGTTCTCTGATCAAGTTGTTGCTGTTCGGGAAGAAATAACGAATTCATCCTCTCCTCCAGCCAACAACCTTTACTATCTCCTTCACCATTTCTCTGTAAACCCTAATCCGCCTCCACCACTACCGAATCCCTTTTGTTTATCCTAAAGGAATAACGCAACCAAGCTCGTATCTCAAATCAAGTACTCCGGTGTGGAGTTAAGAATTGAGGGCCCGCTTCAAGCTCACATCCTTGCTGACGTGCATCATGTGATATTCCAGACCACCGAGATTTGATCGACTTGAGGGCTCGGCTCGGAGGCTGGAGCAGCGGCTCGGGTCCATGAAAATCGGAAGAGGTGGTGAAGATTGGTGGTTGGAGGAGGCAATGATAACATGAACAAGGAGTTCTATAGTTGCTTCCTCATCTCTCAAGCTTCCTGATCCTCTCCACTACTTCGATCTTCTTTACGATCTCATTTCCTCCATTCACGACGAGCCCAAGGTCTACGCCTGTTTACATTTCTTTGTGATACATATGATTTGTTTCATTTCACTTTTAATACGATTATTTTTTTTGTTTTATGTCACTAAAACATATTGATTGTGAAATTGATGACAAACTACACCCAGTTATTTGAACTCCTTTGGACTAATTCTTAAAACCAAAACTTGATGTTGCCTAAAGCTTGAATCTAGAAAGTAGGTTTTGAATCTCATAAGTTGAATGTGGACTCCTGTGCGTCATCTAAATAATTTATCTGAAATTAATTTGAAATTATCATGAGTATGTACTTCTGTGGCAAAGGAAATACGAGGATGCACTCTTTTCTCTGCAGGTTCTTGGTGCAAGGCGCCCTGTGCGTCATCTGACATCTGCTGTAATGGGTAAAATCATTTATAAAGGGGATAATATCTCAATCTACTCAAGATTCAGCAACCATCAGGGGTTTCTCTCTGATGGAAAGAAGAATGAAGCCTTGCGAATAGCTGGTATGTCTATCTATTTTATGTTTGAATTTAATATGCATGCCTATCTTTGATATGGATTTTATTTAATTCCTAATGAATACTCCGAAAATATCTTTCAATATATGATTTATAGTACATTGTTCTCATTTCTGTTATATATTGACAATTGTGACAGCAACAGAGCTATTAGTGAACTTCAGCTGCATAGAAGGTAGAACATATATTAATAAATATAAATATTTTACCAACTTTTTTGTTGCATACAACATGAAGCATACATGCATTCAACATGTCAGTTTATTTAAAACATGTAGAACTTTTAACATGTTTGCTGGTAGTGGTGTCATTGTAACCTTGTAGATGGTTGGCTGTGTATGTTGGTAAGATTGATTGATTGATTGTTTTAAAGCTCCATAAAACATGTGTCTTAATAATCAACTGATGAAGTTACTTACTCCAGTGCTTACTTATTCATCTTGTTTAGTTAATCCCCATGATTTGATATAATTTTTGTTTTCATTTTCTTGTTATCTGTGTGAGTTTCTGCAGTATGCTTACGATTTTGTGAGGCGAGAGGCTTTGCATATGCTTAGAAATTCTCTCGAGGGTTCAGGTGGCAATGGCTCTTTACCTGCGTATGTAGAATCATTTTGCATAATCATGCAAATGGGTGTTGGAGACATATCATTCATTGTCCAGAAAGCTTCTGCATGATGTTTAAAAGCTTTTGCTAGTATTGGAGGCCCAGGCCTAGGAGTTGGAGAGCTTGACAATTCTACCTCTTACTGTTTCAAGGTACCACTTTCTTAGTTACTCTGTGTATCTTGTTGCATGAGGTTAGACTTGAAGAAGTTGACTCTTACCAAGGAGATGACTCTAGATAGGATGGCATGGAGGCTTAAAATTAGGGTAGTCAGTAGTGGAGTAGATTTAGTAGTAGTCTAGACCCTAGGTGTCTTTCTGTTAAAATTTAAACTCCATTGCATCGGGTTTTTTTAGCATATATAATATTTTAATAGATGTATTAATTTTGCAGCAAGTGGAGCTCGTTCAAAGGATTTGAGAATAGGTATAACCTTGTCATGGGTGTTCTTCTTACATGTAAAATTTTGTCTCTGTTACTAGTTTTTAGGATAATATCTGCAATATTCATCTCTACTTTTTGCTATTGGTTCTCATTTACCAGACCTTGTAAGTGATGGGTTTTAAGCATTCTAACACTTCCTAAGTGTACATGCAACCCTAATAACCTTGGATCTATGTTTGTCTAATTATCATGCAAAGTTTAATTCCAAGGTTATATTCCTATCTAGCATACATGGGGAACATTTTTTAACTTGAATGAAAGATAGAATAACTTACCTTGTTGTTGCTTATGATCCTTGAAACCTTGTGAGCCTAGCACCCCAAGTGTGATACCTCAAATGCTTCACACAACATCAAATGCAAAGGAGTAAACTTTGAAAGAATCTTACACTTGCAAAAATCGTCCTAGCCCTCACTTGTTCATGTGTAGCCGATTTTGGTGGAGAATGGGTTCCTTATATAGTGTTGACACATCTAGGGTTACACCATGTAAACCCTAATGTGTCATGACTCTTCATTTCCATGACCCGTGGGTTTGTAACTCCCATGGAGCATCCTATGGGTTTAACCCAACTTGATAATCCATGGAGCCTCTTAGCCCACTATACAAGTTATGGATGATTTACATAATCAACCCATATATTTAATTAGTTATCTTTTGATCACTTAATTAATTCTAAATTAATTCTTGATCACTACTAATTAAATAATACTATTAATATATTAGAACTTATAATATATTAATAAACCATAAGTTTTATTTCTCTCATTTAGTCTATCCAGTTGCATGGTGTCATGCACAAGAAGGAGACGCTTGAGCTAATGAGTCAAGAGCATACAAGTAATAATCTTATCCCTTTATCTTGTTTCAATTAGTTCTTTTTCCTGAATTTGAGATCATTTTCTGGTCAACGGAGTTTCCAACACCGATGTTTATGTTAAATAATCGTTTTAACACGGTGTAAGCTGTCTTATAGTCTAAAATTCTAATGATTGATATGTATTTTGTCTAAATTGAATTTTTATAGGTGACATAATAAAGACTTTGAAGTAACTATGAATATACATGGGGAAGTGTTACTGTAAAGCTTGGAGAAGCTTATGGCTTTTGCTGGGGTGTTGAGCGTGTTGTCCAAATTGCTTATGAAGCCAGGAAACAATTCCCTGATGAGAAGATTTGGATCACTAATGAAATTATTCACAAATTGACTGTTAATAAGGTACTAGTTTAGTTTCTTTGGGTAAATTCTATAGCATACAGTTTTCTGGTGATTTTCCTCCAGTAATAAACATTTTTAAGGGTCTTTTATTTGTTCTGTTTTCAGTTGATCCCTGAATAGTGATGTCATTTTAATAGATTTCTGTTGATTCCTAAGTGAAAGTATTCTCTATTATTCTTACTTCCCTCATATGCATGTATCTTGTAAAACTTTACATTTTTTCAACAGATGATCATTAAAGTTTTTAACTTTTGTAATGCTAGAGGCTAGAAGAGATGGAAGTTAAAGATATCCCAATTGAGGAAGGAGAAAAAAATTTGATGTCATTGGTAAAGGCGATGTTGTAATTATACCTGCTTTTGGAGCTGCAGTAGACGAAATTTTGACTTTGAGTAACAAACAAGTACAAATAGTTGACACAACATGCCCTTGGGTGTATAAGGTGTGGAATACTGTTGAAAAGCACAAGAAGGGCGATTATACTTCAATCATTCATGGTAAGTATTCCCATGAAGAGACAGTGGCAACAGCCTCTTTTGCAGGAAAGTATATCATTGTGAAGAACATAGATAAGGTATGCTTAATGGGCTTCTTCTTCTGAAGTGAAAAAATCTTTTCCTCATTGATATAATTATATTAAATAATATTTTATTACTTGATCCAGGCAACATATGTGTGTGATTACATTCTTGGTGGTGAACTTAATGGATCTAGCTCAACCAAAGAAGCTTTTCTGGAGGTGATTTATTTATTATAGCATCTTTCTTGAATAATTTTTTCCTTTTTACAACATTAAACTTCAAAAAAGTATACCCAGTTATAGCAATGTCTGCCAAATACCAAGCAATTTCACTGCTATAATTGGGTTATTTTTCAATGTTGAATGTCCCAAAAATAAAAAAGTTGAAAGTACAATGTTGTAGTTTGGTAAAAAAAATTTAAAAGTACAATGCTTTAATAGGAAAAAGATCAAAAGTAAAATGTTGTGATAAACTTTGAATTCTTGTAGAAATTCAAATTTGCAGTTTCCAAAGGTTTTGATCCAGATAAGGATCTTGTGAAAGCTGGTGTGGCGAACCAAACTACAATGTTGAAAGGAGAAACATAAGAGACAGGTCAGTTTTTTTTGTTTCAAATAATTCCTCATGTTACTTTTTATATATAAGTTATATCATTAAACATACTTGGTTTCTTTTTTCCTTATTTCAGGGAGATTAGTATAGAGGACACTGATGTAGAAGTTTGGATTACCCTTTACATTACAGAAGGTGTCCCTTAATAGCAATGTAGTATTAGCTTATATAGTTAGGGAAAACCTCTTAATAACAATGTACAATTAGATCCCCTTAGTATCAATGTATTACAATTTTTCGACATGATGTTATTGGATGAAATTCATTGTTTTGGTATATATTTGTTTGCATATTTTTGTATTATGCGTAAATGAGTATCGTAAAGATGCGTCGTAAATACATATCGTAAATGGTTACTGTAGTTTATGACACACAAATGCGTGTCATCTTCATTTATGACATCAGCTTCATTGATACGCCTTATGTATGATAAACACGTGTGTCGTAAGGTTACGACACGCAAATGTGTGTCGTCTTCCTTTATGACAGGGCCTTCTTTTATACGCATTGTGTGTCATAACTGTGCGTCGTAAATGCGTGTCATAAATGTGCATCGTAAATAGACGATGCGCAAAAGTGTGTCATCTCTCGTTATGACAGGGATTTCCTTGACACGCATTTGTGCATCGTCTGAGCGTTTTACGACACGCATTGCGCGTCGTAAAATGTTGTTTTTCTAGTAGTGTATATATATGTAAATAATAGCCTCTAGTAAACTTTTGTTTTCCGACGTGTTATTGAATTGGGAGGGGCTCTTCGTTGGGTTGTGGTTACGAATTATGTTTTGGTTGTTTAGTGGGATGTTGTGATTTTCTGGTGGTCGTTTTTGTATGTTCACATGTCGTTAAATTATCGTGTGTTCAAACTAAAGTGTAACTGATTTTGCCATTCCATATATATATATATATATATATATATATATATATATATATATATATATATATATATATAAAACTGATTTGACTGTTCATATATCCGTTTATTAATCAAGTATGTAGTTTTTTGTTGTCTATATATCATGCATGCGGTGTATCAATTTTTGAAATAATTATTGTTATAGGTATAATTTTCGGAACTATTGTAGTGTTTGAAACGAGTTCACAATATCATTTGATTAGTGACATTAATATTGATGCAGAGGGATGTAAGTTCGAGGGGTGGGTTGTTTGTTTATATAAGTAACATGTTTATTTGAAACAGTCTGAACTAAGTAATATATATGATTTTAATGAACGACAATATATCAAGTTGTCATTGCGGATTTTTTTGTTTTTGTTTTGCATCCGTATAGTTTTAATTTTTTGTTTCTTTGTCTGCTTATTTGAATGCTTTTATTAACCAAAATAAAAATAATATTTAAAACATTAAAATTATTAAAAATGATTTTTTTATGTATTTTTCCGTACTAGTTTTCACAAAAGTAATATATTTGGAAATTTTGTTATTTCCTTTAGGTAGCTATTAATCGTTTTTTGTATGATTTCCGCCATTATAACTATTTGATTTGACAAAAAGTATGTGTTATCCAACTTTAAATATCAAATTCCAAACAATTACATTAATAGTTTTTTTGAAACGAAATATTTTTATTAAATAAAATATAAAACCAAAGTACTTAATTGTGACATTCTCATTTTTCAAAACAAATTAAAATACTTTCTTTACGATTTTAAAATAATAAGTTGTTTGTTTTGCCAAAAATCTTAGTTATAAAACATTATCAGATAACAAATATTGTTTCAAAATATTAAAATATAAAGATGTCATAATTATTATCCAACATATATTACATCGTAAATAATTAAATAGTTAAATATCCTGACAACTATTGCATGTTCATCTCTTATTTTATTCGGCATCTTATTCAAATTCCTACGGACTTAAATCCGCTACATGTGATGCATACAAATTGAGTGAGTCAGGTTTGAAAAAAACATGGTGAGATACATAGGAATTTCAAGCCCATAATATTTTCATGATAATAAATCATATTAATAATCCTACAAAACAAACATTTACAAGCAATATAGATATATAAATCCAAAGTAAATTACTATAAGACAATCTACACATAGATACCCACTCCAACCGATTCTCACAAATCCTAGTTCGACGATCAACTGAAAGAATCACCTTACCTGATGAATCGTTTGAGCAACTGATTGACTACACATCTAGGGGAATTATTGGTTAGTGTAAGTCATTTAAAGGAAACCAATTATTAGAATATTTGATAATATGCTAAAGCATTTTATCTATGTTTGTGGGTTATAAGTCCACACTAGCAACGTAATTCACAAGATTTTCTAGAATAATCAAGTGTTTTCATCATACTCTGATAGATGACTTAGATATACCAGTCAGTTATCCGAATCAGACACACAATTTCGGGTTGTCTAAAAAAGGAGGACTACTACACCCCGCTTTGATCTCAAAATATTCCCTAGAATGAGACTCTTCGATTAATCAACTTACTATTGAACTAATCATCATTTACAAGCCTTAGTTCATAATTAAATAAGACTATAATAAAAATAAATGACTTATAATATAATTCCTAATTATGCAAAACTATCAAAAAACAAGATATAAAAATAGCACAAAATACAAATATTTAAGATCTATTTAAACATTTACATAATAAATATATTTATTGAAGATTATGCTCTTGAAAGTAACTACGCACACACCAGGTTAAAGGTGGAAGACTTTTAGTTAAGTATGTGTTTCTAATAACACTTCATGTAACATCCTGACTCCCAGGTATAAATTTAAATTGTTTTAAATTCATATTGATAGGGAAACACGATGAGTTGGAATCCCCAACTCGTCGAGTAGGGACTGAGATAGTCGCGTGAACTTTAGACTCAACTCGACGAGTTGGAGCTGAGTGTGAAAACCCCAATTTTTAGGGTTTTCACCCTATTTAAAGGACCTTAATCGAGCTACCTACCATTTTGAGAGTGTGTAAGGCTAAGTGTGTGTGTGTGTGTGTTGGTGCATTCGTTGGAGAAACTCGAAGATCTAAGAGCTTGGAACGAGAAGGAGTCCATAGATCTGGCATCCATTCAGTTGTAGCAACCATTTGAAAGTAAGAAGTCACTACCTTGATCACATGTTTGTTAGATCTCTCCATTAGAGAGTTTATGGCCATTTCTAGCTTCTTCTTGAGTCATTTTTAGCGTGTTTTGAAGCTAAGACTTCGGATCTGGACACTATTAGGCCCTTAGGCTTAAGGACTTAAGATTTATCAAGCTTTGGCCAACTTCCATGCCTTAAACCCCTTGTTGAGCCTTGTTTTGGAAAGATTATCCTCTAGATGCCATGCATGAACGTAAAGCCTGCAGATTTATGTGGTATTTCAGCCCTATAAGAATAGATCTATACTTAGGAGCCTTGGGTTCGCTTAAAAGCGTCTGAATGAGAAAAGGGTTGAAGGAGCTCGACGAGTTGGTTAGGGTTTTACCCGATATTCTGGACACTGGGCAAGCTCAACGAGTTGGCGAGACAACTCGGCGAGTTGACTCGAACTTTCCCAGTTTTTCGAGAACAGAAGGAACTCGATGAGTCGCATAAATACATTCGACGAGTTGAGTCAACATGGACTGTTGACTTGAGTGTTGACTTCTTTTGACTTTTTGGTTTTGGTCAAGTTGTGGACTTTGGATGCCATAAAGGGGTAAAATGGTCTTTTACCCTTCTAAGGCTTAGAAGAGGAATTAGCCTAACATCTTTGGAGGTTGTTAATATCAATTATTAATTAGAGACGATTGCAATATATGATAGGCGGAGTGTAGACCGCCAACCCGAGTGTGAGACATACTTTGCTTTACTTATGAGGTGAGTCATCTCACGATACATACCTGAGCGGTGATTACTGTACGACCGAAGGGTCTTATTTGTTTTACTGACCGGAGGGTCTTATGTGCTTATACTGATATATGTGAAATTATGCATTCTGTATTTATGATTTATGTTGTATATTATTCAGTGCTTTTATTGAGATAGGACCAGAGGGTCCAACCGAGTCATGAGGCCGGAGGGTCTTCATTGAGATAAAGGACTGGAGCGTCTAAACACGAGTCGTGAGACTGGAGGGTCTTCACTGAGACACATGAGCGGAGGGTCCTTATCGAGATATAGCCATGAGATGCTAATTATTTGTGTGTGGTATTTTGGGTAACTCACTAAACTTTGTGCTTACAGTGTTGTGTAATATGTGTTTCAGGTACATCTCAGGGTCGCGGGAAGGCACCGACATGATTGTACACACCAGCTGGTTGATTTATGGTTTGAGGATTCTAGGATATTTTACAAATGATTTCCATGTGTGGTGTTTGAAACATTTATAAATTGAGCATGAGAGATGTTAGATTGTGTTTTGTGTAGAATTAAAAATGAAAATTTTATTTGAAAATTTAGAGTGTTACAAGTTGGTATCAGAGCCTTGGTTTGAGGGATTTGGATGTACCCTCGGGTATGTCTGGACTCAAACTGGGGATTTGAGAAATTTTTCTGAAAGAAATAATTTTCTAAACGTGCAAAAGATTTTAAGAGGAAACGAGACGAAGTAGTGTGTACAATCAGCCAGAGACCGAATGGTGATTTCCCAAAATACCCTTACTTGTTTATATTATGAGATAAGATACTTTTGAGATATTACAACTGCATGCTAGATGGTAGGCTAGGTATTTCAGGAATTTAGAGCTAGAGTTGTCTGATTCATGATGCCTTAGCCTAGGAGGATGTTATTGTTTGACATTATCTGCTATTTGCTTTGTGTGTATGCTGAGTAGGGGTACATGGCAGGAAATCTTTAAGAGATAGATTTGATTTGATGAGTAATATAGGAGGGATACCTAGATGTTCATTTTGAGAAGTCTTCTGAGAGAGTAGTAAGATATCCATGAGGGATAGAGTACTTGTGAATTAGGATCTTGGGAGAAGGACTTGGGACAACTACGGATTGGTGTGGAAGGTAGTATTGGGCCCGTACTACTGAAAGCATTGGATCTGTACGCGACCCAAGTAAGCACCTTAGGATAGGGTTGGCTAATTGTGTGTGCGCTTTAGCCAGTCCCTAATGATTTCTGTGTTGTGTTTCAGTGAGACTATGATGATTACCCGCAATAGCCCCATGGGGGTACCAGTGACGAGGAGATATGCAGGATCATTGTTGAGGAGGTGGTCGCAACTATCAGGGAGGCCATTCCAAAGATGTTCAGGTCTATTAAGACCACATTGATTGAGACTTTTGACGAGCGTTATGTTGTTGTCACGGAGGCTGCCGCTGCCGCAGCTGCGAGGCCACAGGGGGTGATTCGTTGTTGTTCCGAGAGTTCAGCAACACGAAACCACCAGAGTTCAACGGGACCCAGGACACAATTTTTGTTATGAGATGGATTTCTGATATCGAGGGATGTTTTGATACTTGTTTATGCCCTGAAAACCTGAAGGTTCAATTTGCGCTGAACCAGCTTTGCTTGGGAGCGAAGGACTGGTGGAAGTTTGTGAAGACAGATTGTTCTCCTGTAGACCATGCAGCAGTGACTTCGAATAGGTTCACCTAGTTATTCTGAGTTGAGTAGGTTCCCCAGGTGGAGAGGGAATGATTGGACCATGAGTTTCTGTCTCTCAAAAAGAAGATAGAAAGAGTGAAAAAGATTACGAGGATGTTTCATGAGAGGGCATTGTTCTGCCCTAGGCACAAGTCTACGGAGCAGGCACATTTGAGCCAGTACTTAATCATTTTGAGGCGAGATATTCGGGAGTTTGTGGCGAACTCATCATATCCGACATTGGCTGAGCTACAGACCAACGCTAGGAGGAGGGAGATTGAGCTAGAGATTCATACTAAAGAGGAGGGAGAGTCTTAGGGAGAAACAGGAGACCAATGTAATCGCAGTCGGCGACCAAGTAGGCTAAGCCCACTGATACGAGAGCAGGAGGCCAGAAGGGTTGCACATGTGACAACTGACCAGTGCGGAAAGAGTCACAAGGGATCTTGCCAATCAGGGATTTGCTACAAATGTGGAAATGAGGGGCATATATCGAAGGATTACCCCAAGGGATTTTCAGTTTGCTTTCATTGCAACCAGACGGGCCACCGAAAGGCCGCGTTTTCTCAGCTCACTTAGGGACTAGCCCAGGCTTCTGCTCCTGCTTCTTTGCACGTTACTGATGGTCGGCCGGGAAAGGCTGAGGCTCCAAGAGCTCATGGGAGAGCCTTCCAGCTGACTGCGGAAGAGGTTCGCACAGCACCCGACGTTGTTGCTGGTATGTACCTCCTTATTCATGATATTATTATTATCTGTTTATGCTTATATTGTATTTTATATAGCCACTTTTCTTGTGAATTCTGTTTATGTCTTGGTGTTATTTGACTCGGATGTAAGTTGATCCTTCGTGTCTTTATCCTTTAGTCGTTACATTAGTGTTAGACACGAGGCTTTGAGTCGACCGCTGAGGGTTTCTCTAGCCGACGAGCATGCGGTTTTTGCCACTGATGTATTTCGGGGATGTGTTTTGGAGATTTTCGGTGTTGCTTTTCCGATAGATCTGGTGCCGATAGTGATAGGAGATGTTTGTGTCATATAGGCATGGAGTGGTTGAGTCGGTTTGGAGCCGTGATTGACTGCAAGCGTCAGATGGTGACGATACGAAACCCTGGTGGGGGAGTACTCACTGTCTACAGTGAGGAAACTAGATCGGGGTTAGCTTTCTGCTCTACCGCCAGGGCAAGGCAGAGCCTACAGCAGGGATGCATGGACTTTTTAGTTTATGTAGTGGATACGGGGGTTGTCACTCAAAGGCCGATTTCTGTTTCCGATGTTCCAAGGTACCGTATCGCCTTGCACTGCCCGAGATGTTATCCTCGCAACTCCAGGAGCTGTTGGGGAAGGGTTTCATTAGACCGAGTAGCTTTTCATGGGGAGCGCCGATCCTTTTTGTCAAGAAAAAGGATGGTTCACATCAGATGTACATCGACTACCGGGAGTTGAACAAGTTGACGGTCAAGAACTGTTACCCATTACCGAGGATCGACGATTTGTTTGATCAATTACAGGGAGCATCTTGGTTCTCCAATATTAATTTGAGATCCGAGTATTATCATATGAGGGTTTACGAGGAGGATATCCGGAAGACGTCCTTTCGGACTCGTTATGGGCATTATGAGTTTGTGGCGATGCCTTTCGATCTCACCAATGCACCGAAAGCGTTTATGGACCTCATGAACCGGGTGTGTAGACCCATGTTGGATCAGTCGGTGATTGTGGTCATTGACGATATTTTGGTGTGCTTGAGGTGTAAGGAACAACACCAAGAGCGTCTTCGGGAGATTTTTGGGGTGTTGAGGATGGAGAGGCTTTATGCCAAATTCTCCAAGTGTGGTTTTGAAGGGTTTTGAGCATTGTAACACTCTTATGGTGTACATGCAACCCTAGAAACCTTGGATCTATGTTTTACTAAGATACATGCAAATTTGATTTTTCCAAGGTTCTTAACCTAACTAGCATGGCATGGGGAACTTTAAACATAATGTAGAGTCATTTTGTTGTAAAAGTCGAAGTGGCTATGTCTTTGTAATATTCGCATTTTAGTTATTTTACTAAGTCATTTATATGCGAAACCTTAATGTTTAGACTTAGTATATTTTTTGTACACTCAGGTTCCCTATAAATAGGGACTGAGGTTAGAAGTAGAGGATAACTTTTTGCAACTCAAATATCCTTCTGCTTATTTCGTGTAATCAGTCTTTCTCAATACAAGATCTGATTAATATTTACTCTTCGTGTTCTTATTTCATAATGATTCAATTCATAATTGCATTCATAATCTCGATAACAATTCTCTACAATTGGTATCAGAGCAGGATTCAAACTGCATCGATCTGATTTTCGTGTTAGAATCATTTGCTTTTTGAGTTACAACTTTACTCAAAATTTTCCGCGCATTTTGGTTTTGAAAATCAAATTTGGTCTTTAGATTTGAATTGATTCTGTCTTTGAATTGTTTAGTCGAGTAATCGATCAGTGATTTGTGATCAATTCAATTGATCAAGTCTCAATTTCATCAAGTTTTTCAAGCTTTCTGAAAATTTTGTGTTCATCAATGGCGAACTTCAACATGAATACAATGACTTCCTTCTCTCACTTGCTTGGTTCCTCAACCAAAATTCCGATGTTAATTCCAGAATACTATGATCAGTGGGCTGATAGAATGGAAGATTACTTAAATGGAATTGATGAAGAACTTTGGAATTGTATCGATGGAACAGTTCAAGCTCCTGCTAATGTTCAACCAATTGGTCCATCTGCTAAAGTTGCTGATCAAGAAAAACGGTTGAAGAATAATGAAAAGAGGTGCATGAGGGAACTAAGAGGTGCTCTTCCTCCTATGGTTTATAACTACATTCGTAGTTGTAAAACAGCAAAGGAGATCTGGAACACTCTAAAAGAGAAGTATCAAGGTAGCGAAAAGACGAAGATCAACTCTGTAAAGCAATGTCTAGTTGAACTGAAGGAATTCAAACAAAAGGATGCTGAAACTCTTGAAAATTACTATGATCGTCTGAATGAGCTTATGTTTCGCTGCAATAGGTATGGAATCACTAGGCCTCTCATGGAGTTCAATTTAACTTTCATTACGGGTCTTCACAAGGAATGGCGAAGTGTGAGCATGATGATTAAGAATCAACGGAGTTTTGATACAACTCATTTGAATGATCTCTCCAATCAGCTGAAAACACATGAAATTGAAGTTTCAGAAATGTATGAAGAATCAAAACTGAGTATTGGAGGTCCTTTGGCTCTAGTTTCAAAGGTATCTGAAGATGATGTGAATGAAAAAGATGATTCAGATAATGAAGGATCTCTGATGAATTCGGATGATGAAGTTGTGGCATTCTACTCAAACAATAGAGTTTAGAAATTTTTCAAGAAGCCATTTAATCCAAAAGGAAAGGCTACTGATGTGAAGAGTGGAGTCACAAAAACTAGAGGAGAGGAGAGGAAGAAAATGGAGAAAGCTGAGGAAAAATCAAAAGATGCGAAAGAAGTAAAGAAGCTGAAGGGTGACTCAGGAATTTACTGTCACTATTGCAATGGTGCGAATCACTTCGCAGCCGATTGCATGTTGCGAAAGAAAGAAGAAAAGAAGGAGAAAATTAAAGATGAAGCATACTATTCTGAAAAGATTGAAGAGATACGTGCTAAGACCAAAGGAGTGTCTTTGGTTGCGAAAGGTGAAACTGATGATGAAAAGAGTGGTACGTATCAGATCTGGTCTTCAGGATCTGATGATGAGTAAATGAGGCATCCCACACATGGAGCCATGTTCGCAAGTTTTGAAGATTGCGAAGAGGAAATTTCAGGGAGGTGCTTCGTATCCAAATCTACGGACAAATCACCCATGAACACCAAGGTACGTCTTATACTTGCATCTTTTAATATTCCTTTTATCTGCTTATGATGCTGAACTCACTTCATTTGATGATACTGTGGCTTATTTTGATTCTGTAATTGTGTCTGCTAGTACTGAAGCTCAAAAAATAAATATGCAACTAGGAGAGACACGAAGAGAATTAGAAATAAAAAGAAGCAGAGTAGACAAACTTGAATTACAGCTCAAAAATGTAAATTGTGATAGGGATAATCTTACAAATGATGTTAGGTTATTGCTTGCACAAAGGAACATATATTGTAATTCGGCCAAAAGATTGTATGCAAAATTAACTGCTTTACATCATTCTTCGGATACTAGCAAAGAACAACATAGGAAACTTTTACCTTTTCTTGAATATGAACGTGAAAAAGTTGATGTTGTTTCTTATGATTGCGAAAGTACAATTGCTCAATTTGACAAAATACCTGATGATAGATATGCATATGGTATTGTCAAAATTAATGAATTCTTGAATGCTGATGAGTTGGTTGATATTGTCAATGAAAGTTTGACAAAGAGTGAACAAGTGAAAATTCTAAAGAAAACTGAAAGTTCAACTCTTGATTCTCAACTCAATTATGTTGATGTCAATGACAATTCAGATAATGTGAGTGAGATCAATGAAATTGAAGAAGAAGAAGAGGTTGATTGTTCTAAATTGTCAATCATTAATATCACATATAAGATCAAAGGTAAAGAAATAATAGTTGATTCAATAGTTAAGGATGAAACTGATAAATCTTCAACTTTGCAACATTGTACCTTTGATAATGTGGAGGTTTAAAGCTAGAAAACTGATGAAAATGAGGAAAACAATGAAGGTGTGAAGGATTCACCTAAGACATCTCCAAGAGTTGTTGTGAATCAAGTGTTTGATAATACAAAAGAATTTGAAAAAAATTTAAATGAAAAAGGTGTACATTATTTGGAAACCAACATAGTGGTCTATCCAAATTTTAAATGTACAGATGACATCATTTTTCCAAATCAAGTTTTTGTTACAACTGGAAATGTTGAGAACATTAAACCTGAATTCATCAAAATGGTTGAAAATGATAATCAAAAGTCATCAACCGTAGGGTTCTTTTCAAATCAAAATACCGAAGAAAACAATTTAACGAAAAAAATTTATGTTTTTCAAGAGAAAAAGCCATCACAAAAATGGGTGGCTAAAGGTGAAAATTCAAACAAAGTTTTTGAAAAAATTGTGAAATCAATGGCTGAAATAAAATTAAATTCTCATGAATTTAAATTGATGGTTGGAAATTATTCAACAGAAAATAATGTTTCAAAAAGAAAAGCAAGAAAAGCAATTTTCTGGCAAGTTGTGTCTAATGATAAGCCAAAAGTTGAAAACGAACAAATTTTGAAACCAAAATCATCAAACTTTCAAAGCAAAAACAAACAAAAAGATACAAGTTTTCACAGACCAATAAATTATGTTGATAAAATTCCATCTGTTCGCAAATATGACAACAATCGAACATTTGAGACTTCACAAAAATTTGTGAACAATCAAAAATTTCGAAATGTTGGAAAATTCACGAATACTTCATCACCTTTGAACAATTCTAACAAAGCTAAAGTGAAATTTTTACCAAAACAACCAAATTTTCCAAATCCTTCAAATTCACAACCAACCAAAGTTTCATACTCAAAAGGAAAATATGATGTCCATACAATCAATCGTTGGCTTGAAGGAAAAGGCAGAAAATAGCAAAGTGTGAAGTTTTCAGAGTTTTCTGTTTTGTCCATTATAACAGAGGTACACTTCGATTCTTAACCAATCTTTTTATACCAAACAATACTTTCAATCCGAATTTTAGAAGAGATTTGTCCTTGAGGTCTTTGATCAAACCAATCAAAACCTAGACAAATCACAAGTCTGTGTTTATGATCTAACATCATGAGACCGTGATGGAAGTGAAACCCAAATATCATAAACCTTAAGGAATTGACGAGGAACATCGTTCCATATTTTAACGAAACCTTTGTTTCAGTATCAAAATTTCGAAACTCCAAATCATATTCAATTCGCATGTGTGGTCTTGATCAAACATTCGCAACCCACGATGTTTGTTACCCAACAAGATCCAGTTAAAAAAAAATTTGAATATGATTTCTGTGTGAGTTTTGTTCGCTAATCCTAGTCATGATAAATATTTTCAAAAGCCAACTTGTCACTGACTACACTAGTCAAACAAGTAATTTCATTTACAATTTCTCACCTTATGTTAAGGCTGATATGTAATGAAATTTTAAATCAACCCAAAATATCTTTTAAAAGAAGCCCTTCGATACTTATCAACAAGTATTCGATTGTAATTCACGGGAAACTACACAAGTTGTTGATTGTCTCTATTGATGATTAACGAAGCAACCTTTGCCTGGGGTTTAACTGCATTCATGTCAAATTAAATTTTTGACATCACAGAATTCCAAAAATTTTTTGTTTCTCATCTTATTTTGTTGACACAATGCACACACGAAATCCTTGAGGTTCTAAGTAAAACCAACTCAGGCTGATGATTTCGCAAATCTAGCATATGACTTCACTTTACATCCCAAAAGTGAAAGAGCCTTGCCTCCATGCGAAGGGTTTTAACGGCTCAGATTCTATAACGGGAAACTTGACAGACTGTGTACTCAAGATGGTTGGTATTCTATCCGGTTTTCAAGGAGTTGGGACAGTTACTTTTTACAGCATGCTTATCTTTTACAGTATTGATCCGATTTTCAAGGTGCCACATCGGATAACATTAAATGCATCCCGCTTTAATTTCAAATCAATTTTGGGTAACCTATAAAAGGGGGATCAAGAACACTATATACGGTTACGCGAACAAAATTCTCACAAACCTCCAAAGATTCAAACTTCTTCATCTTCATCCTTTCTTTCAAACCCTAGAAATGAAAGGAACTCAATCCAACATTGATGAAGTTCTTCTCAATCCCTGATGAAAATCCAAAGCACAAATTATCAGGTTGATCCGAATGTTTCTTCTTATCCCGAAGAATTGAAGATGCTTATCGTTGCTCTGAAACGATCCTCTCTGGCCACTGCAATGTTCAAATCTTTCCCAGTTCCGATGACTTGGTTGTCATTGGCTGCATCTTCTGCTTCTCACAACTTCACCACAGATGTTATAACCTTCAACCTCATCAACAACAAACGGGTGAAACTCACGAAGAAGATGTTCGTTGAGTTTTTGGAAATTTCCAACAACCCTCCATTTTTCAAACCCGTTAATTCTCAAATCATCCATATGTTTAATGAAATGGGTCATCAACCAGAGCTTGAGAAGATAAGTGACTTTCGAAAGTCTAGGTTGTCGTGCATATGGAATTTCTTATTTGGAATTTTTCTCCGATGCCTAACAGGAAGAACAGTTGGTCTGAATAGAGGGCGAATGGAAGTATATTCCATGGTTATGGGCTTGTACTACAATATCAGTGTCGATTATGCAACCCAGTTGTGGAAGGAATTTGTCAAGAGTCTAGAAAACACAAACTCTGAAAAAGGAATTTCGTGTGCGAGGTATTGGAGTTTGATTCTAGAAAAGGTGTATAGAAGAGAAGGGATTGTTGTCCCTGAGGATGTTGAAGTTGTTGAATTCTCTTTATATCAATTTCCGAAGGTAGTAGAAGATGATGAGGCAATTTTTACTCATGTTGCTCGCATTCCAGATGCGATGCTTCGCAAGGTCTCTCAAACTCACAAGGTCTTAGTGAGATATTTGAAAACAATTGATCAATCGGTGCAGATTGGAGTGTTATTAGAGGTTGTGGCATCATCAAAGAAGAAGAAATCTACAAAGAAGGATGTGAAAGGTCCATCTTCGCAACAGGCTCCGAATGCAGATGTTCATATTGAAGAAACTTCATCTCAATCGAAGAAAGAAACAATACCTTCCAAGTCTGGGGTATTGAAAAAGATTCGCAAGACTGAGGTGAGCAGTAAAGGAGTTACGATTCGCAGTATTCCAGCTCCGGTCTCTCCAGGAAAGAAAAGGCAAAGAGCTGAAGACGTTGTGAAAAACATGCAACATACTCTAACAAAAAGACGGAAGCTGGTGGTTCGAAATGAATCGTCTGATGAAGAGATAGTTCCAGAAACTCCACCGGTGACGTCTACGGTAAATGTTTCCTTACCCATCATTTCCGTTCAACCTACTTCGCAAATATCTACCACCACTCCAATTACAGAACCACTTGAAATAGTCACTACCGAATCAATTTCTGAGGAGGTACCTATTTCTTATACGGTTGTCAACGTATCTGATACGGGGGCACCTATCAAAAGTGTTGATACAACAATGCCCATCAGCCTACCAATTACCTTTCCCATTTCCACTATCACTGTTTCCACCTCATTACCACCTTTTTCACTCCCAAGATCTACACTCACCTCATCTTCGATATTTGACCATGTTTTGAAACACCCTTTCACCATTCTATTTCCTTCGCAATCACCTGAAACTCCTCAGCCTACACAGCACATGTCCGATGATGAAACAGAAGGAGGAGGTTTCGAAGGAACCTTTGAGGCATTACACTTTGACTCTGAAGAGGAGGAAATACCGGATCACATGCTTATGCCTGGTAAACAGTTCAAGATTTTGAATCGCAAGTTGAATGCGATTATTCAATCACAAGCAGACTCAGGGTCTAAATCTTCTATGTTCGTGGTAGAAGTGGAATACTTGATCAAGGAGGCTGAAAAGCATATTCTTGAAAAAGTTGATCAAGTGGACAAAAATACAGAGCTTCGCATTCAAGCTCAAGGGAGTACATTTTCGGGTGTAGTAAAGGAGTTAAAAGCTGTCACAAAAGAACGACATGTTCTATTTGTACAAGATGTGAAGAAGGTAAGAGAGGACGTAAATTTCAAGATTCGTGAATTGAAGAATGAGATTGCGAAGGAGCTTAAGGATATTCATTCTCAACATATTGAAGTCCAGAAGCAGGTTGATGTGGTGGCTACTGAACTCAACAAGGTTGTTACTGCCCCTATTCTTGAAGCTAACCACAAAGAGACCAAAGAGAAATTTGATCAACTTCTTAAGATGGTAACTGAGCTCAAACAGGTGGTTTCACAATCTTCACCACAACAAATCCTTACCCCTGAGTTCTTGTCTCTGAAGGTTAATACTTTAGAGCAAGCAATTCAGAAAGCATTAGCACCCATCGCAACTTTCACTTCTTTACTCCCAAAGAATGCCCCACCTGCTTTCACAGGGGTGCAAGGGGGAGAGACGGGTAAAGAAAATGTGAAGACGGTTGGGAAAGTTATTTCAACCCAACTCAAGACAACTCTTCCTACATTCACAATACCTATTTCCTCGACAATTTTGACCACGAGACCAATAGCCAAAGGTATATCCATTGGGTCAAAAGAAGGAGAGAGTTCAAGTGCGAAACCTCCAACTGATTACGTGGGAAAAGGGAAGGGCATTGCATACGAAAAGTCTAAGGAGGAGAAGAAAGCCGAAGTTGAAGCAGAGATTGAGCGAATGAGGAAGGTACAGAGCATTATGAGGCTCAGGGCTGGTGATCCTCCCACAATGAACAAAGGTGATCCTGGAAAGCTTTATTCATATGAAACAATCAAATCAAAGGTTGTGGGGGTAGAGATGTACGAATTTGAGAAGAAGCCTAATGTGAGCTATGATATTGCTAATTCGGACAAATGCGAACTGGATTTTCCAATAAATGAGATGCTCTTCATTACTGCTCAATACAAGATCAATGAGAAGTTTGACAATGCTGATGATTATATACACATGAAAATCAAATTTCATGCTGTATTGGCGAAGAATCCGGAGGAAGTGTGGTCTTTGATGAAAATAAAGAAAGTGATAACTATCAAGAAAGACGCAATGGTCGAAGATATGCTACAAAATTTTCGATATTTTGTCATGCGAGCTGATGACAAACAATACGACTTCACCATTGCTGGTTTTCCTCTGATGAATTGCTATGATCTAATTCAAGTAGAAATGATTTTGAAGCATATGGAGGATCACAAGCTCAAGGGCTCAGAGACAGAAGTGTTCAGAGTCGGCTTCGCACATATCAAAGTCTTCATTGATAGTTATAACGATTGCTTAGCAATGACTGATGAAGAATTAGCCACGAGCTTGGGGAGAAAGGTGACAGTTCCCTGGGAAACCACATTGACCTAGTCAGTATTATCAAAATATGCTGATGGGGAAATTTACCTTAAACCTTTTAGCATGGTGTTCTCAGGAAGGGATACAAAGGGTAAACCTAAGAAGTTTTTGTTCAAGGTCTCTGAGATAGAAAGATATACCTCTACGCAATATACGAACTTTATTGTTTGTATGAAAAATTGCAAGAGAAACAATGAAGGACACAAGAAGGAGCTGAAGAAGGTGATCAACTGGTATTCCGAAGTGCGAAAGGCTATCCACTCAGCTGTTCAGAGGCTTATATCTGAATAGCTTCGACTGTTTACAAAGGGGGAGATTGTAGAGTCATTTTGTTGTAAAAATCGAAGTGGCTATGTCTTTGTAATATTCGCATTTTAGTTATTTTACTAAGTCATTTATATGCGAAACCTTAATGTTTAGACTTAGTATACTTTTTGTACACTCAAGTTCCCTATAAATAGGGACTGAGGTTAGAAGTAGAGGATACCTTTTTGCAACTCAAATATCCTTCTGCTTATTTCGTGTAATCAGTCTTTCTCAATACAAGATCTGATTAATATTTACTCTTCGTGTTCTTATTTAATAATGATTCAATTCATAATTGCATTCATAATCTCGATAACAATTCTCTACACATAAAAAGCTAGTAGAAGAACATACCTTTCTTGTTGCTTGGATCCCTTAAGAACTTTGTGAGCCTAGCACCCCAAATGTGACGCCTCAAATGTTTCACACAACACCACAACTCTTGAAATAACTTTGAGAGAAGTACACTATTACTCAAAATCGACTAGCCCTCCTTTTTCTAGTCTTAGTGCCGATTTTGCTAGCCTATGGGGTCTTTATAGTGTGTCACAAGTAGGGTTACACCATGTAAACCCTAATTGACATGGCTTTTCATTTCCTCCATGATTCATGGGTTTTAACCTCCATGGAGCACCCTATGGGTTTTAGCCCAATCCAATAAACCATGGATCATTAGCCCACTATATAAGAATGGATGATTTACACAATCAACCCTATATATTTAATTAGTCTCTTTTTTATCACAAAATTAATTCCAAATTAAATCTTGATTAATACTAATTAAATAATATGATTTCATATTAATATATTATAACTTATAATATATTAATCATAAGTTTCCTTCTTCTTATTTTGTCTATCCAATTATCATGATGCCATGCAACCCAAATGGACCATGTCGACCAGGTCAAGTACATACCAAAAATAGTTATTGACCTAGACACCTTATCCAACAATCTCCCACTTGGATAAGTCTAATAACTATAACTGCAGGTATGACTTCAGGAACCGATCAGCAATCGAAGCTCTTTCAAAGTCTCGCAGAACTAAGATGACCTACCATTTAAGATAAGTGATCATATAATCCTCTACTCTCAAGATATATATCAGTCGGACAAATACATGGAACAAAGTCGTACTTATTGTCCAACAGTTTGTTTCTCGATTTCCGATTTGTTTGACATAAAATTTAATCGAACACATCAATTTAGTTCAGACCGAGCCCGGTACGTAGGTCAAACCAAAATCATCGAGGGGACCAGATATCGTTTCTAATCCTCCGAGGACTAGAAGGAACATATAAAGTTTAACTCTTATTCTACTACTTGTTGAATCATACACAAAAGCACGTTTTATAACATCGAGTTACCAATGCGTTTTCGTACAATCAATGTATAACCAACTCATATCTCTAGGTTTGAAGCCTTATATGATATTACCGTCTCACGATCACTCGAGATAAATTCCATGAAGTGATACAAGTGAGCGTGGGTTGAATCCAATACTCGAATCACTATTCCAGGAGTACCCATGAACACTGCAGCCCCTTTGTCCCAGACAAACTGCAGACCCATTCATGACAGTCTTGCCTCATTACATACTTCCAAAGTATGATTGATTGTGGATGGTTTGAATAATATGATATACCATAACATAATTATTCTGGAAGTCAAAACATGCAAAAATTGAAATGATAGAAAACGATTTACAGAAGATAGTAACACTTTACTTATTAAATAAATAAAAACTTTTATTTATCATCAAATGTCAATTACACTGTACAAATTTCAAAATCTATCTAATTTGTAAAACTAATATCATCCTTAAGCCCAATGCGCCTCGCATGCTGAAGATGCTTAACCCTACAAAGTCCCTTAGTGAGGGGATCTGATAGGTTCTCATCCAATGATAACCTCTTTGACACGAGGAGTCCTTCTTCTATTCGATGTCTAATGAAATGGTATTTTCTGTCGATGTGTCTGGATCTCCCGTGATCCCTTGGTTACTTGGCTAAGGCAATTGCACTTTAACTATCACAGAAAATCTCCATATGCTCCTTTATAGTTGGTAGTTGTAACACCCCGATTCCCGTGTATCAATTTGTGGTGAAAATTTCTCATGATTTAAAGGTCTACTCGACGAGTCAGTTGCCTGACTCGCCGAGTAGCAGTAGGCCGATCTGCGTGTTTAAGTGACCTACTTGCCGAGTCCAAGGAGGGACTCGACGAATAGGAACTGGCTGATGAAACCCTAAATTTCGGGGTTTTGCACCCTATTTAAGGAACCATTAGCCTCACTTAGTCCCTTATAGCCTCTAGAGAGTCCATCAAACCCTATTTCGTGGGAGAGCTTTATTTGAGTGTGTTTTTGAGCTTTGGAAGGTGGAACTTGTGAAGGGAGCTTGAAGGTCAAGATACCAGAAAGGGACTCGTATGGATCTGAAAATCTATCTCAGTCAGCTTCATTTGAGGTATCAATTCATGATCTTGGCCTCATTCCTTTCTAGATTTCTTTAGATGAAGTTAGGGTTTCTTGGCTTGGTTATGAAGCTATTCTTATGTATGAGCTCAGATTTGAAGTTGTAACTTCAGATCTGAACTCTCTTTGATTTGTAAGTCCGTAAAGCTATTAGCATTGGCAAAAATGAACCGCTCCTTAAGTGTAAGACCCCATTTCAATCTTGGTTTTGGCATTTTGAGTCATTAGAGCATTGCATGCACATAAAGTTTGCAACTTTACGTAATAAGCATGCCTTGGGAACTTGGATCTGCAGTATGGAGCCTTAGCATGGCCTAAAAAGCATTTGTATGGATGATGGACTGAAGGGACTCGGCGAGTCGCATGGTAGACTTGGCGAGTCATATGAAGATGGTCATAAACTCGAAGGGTTGGATGAACAACTCGGCGAGTCTGATGGGGATTGTATTGGGCTCGGCAAGTGGCATGGTGACTCGGCGAGTTGGCAAGTTATGCAAGGAACTCGGCGAGTAGCTGAGGGTACTCGACGAGTTGAGGTCAACATGGACTGTTGACCTTGATAGTTGACTTTGACTTTGACCAAGGGTTGACCATTTTGACACGGGTATTTATAAATTGGATCATGGATGGCTATAGGTGTTGGAGTTTGGGGCAGTATTTCGGGATCATGATTTTGTGGTTCAGTCCGGGATTGCAAGGTGAGTTATCCTCACTATATCAACAGGGTCTAAGGGACCAAGGCCGGCCCTTTCTCGGATTGTATACTTGTATTTGTTTGATATGCTTATTGATATGTTAGATCGGCATCCTGGTAATTAGGACGGTACTATGTTTAGTGACCTGGTTTAGGTCGCTATCCTGGTATATAGGATGATGCTATGTTAGTGACCTGGTTTAGGTCGGTATCCTGGTATATAGGATGATGTTATGTTTGTGACCGGTTAGGTCGGTATCCTGGTTAGGATGTTGCTATGCTATATGATCTGCTAGATCGGTTTGTTCGTGTATGGACTGTTATGTGATTAATTGTGATATGTGTACTGTTATGTGATTAACTGTTATGTGATTAATTATTATATGTGTACATGGTTGTAGTTACTTGTGTATGCATCACAGTTGTATATAATTAAGATCTTATAGCCTGAGAATGTTTGATCTGGCCTTATATTCTGTTCTTATTGATTAGGATTTAGGGTAGGAATGCATATTCGAAAGTCTATAGGGTCCAGCGTGATGTATGACTAGCATACACTAGTGCTGCAGGGGTTGGTGGAAGTTTCATGGATGGGTAGGTAGTGAGAGTCCGAGAGGCCAGTTATGAGATATTTAGCATTCCTTTAGGAGTGAGGATTTATCGCTCGATATGTATATGTGTATTGTAGGGTGTTGTGGTGATACTTGAAACAAATATGGGTAGGTGTGGAAGGTAGTATGGGCCCGTACTACTGAAAGCACAAGACCCATATGCGTATCAAGGAAGTCATAACCTCTAGGGTTTTTGTTGGGAGTTGGTTCCCAGGTTGTTATGAGAAGTGGTTGATATCTTTTCAGTCTGTTTTCAGTATGGTGGTTACACGACGACCCATGGCTGGATCTGGGTCAGGATCAAGAAAGGACGGACAAGAGGCGCCAGCAGCGCCCGAGACTATCGCCCAGATGAGGCCAAACGAGATGGATGACATGATCCGGGAGATCATGCATGATGAGTTTGTTGCTATGTTCTGGGCTCAGTTACCGAATATGTTTGGGTCTATCAAGACCGCCATGGTCAAGTACTTTGATGAGCGCTATGCAGCCCTTGCGGAGCCGGCTGCCGCGGCAGCTACTGCAGCTGTATCAGCGGTAGGGGTAGGATCCAATCGGGCTTTTCAGTATCGGGACTTTGACAACATGAAGCCCCCGACTTTCGATGGGATTCAGGACCCTATCATAGCCATGAGGTGGCTATCAGACATCGATGGATGCTTTTTCACATGTTCCTGCCCGGCTGACCAGAAGGTCAAGTGTGCGCTGAACATGTTGAAGTCCGGGGCGAAGGACTGGTGGAGGTTGATGACAGGGTCTTATTCAGATGAGCAGAGAGCTGCAGTTTCTTGGGATCGTTTTAGGGAGATGTTCTACTCCCGTTACATTTCGCGATTCGAGGGTGAGCGGCTAGCTCAAGAGTTCTTGGAGTTAAGACAGGGTGCGGAGTCAATGACAGAGATCGCCCGTATGTTCATTGAGAGGGAGATGTTCTGCCTGGAGTTTGCTTCCGAGCAGGCTCAGATGACGCGTTATCTGAGCATGCTCAAGACTGACATTAGACAGTTTGCTGCTACCCCGCGATGTGATACGTTACTGGATTTACAGGAGGGTGCCAGGCGGCGAAGCTAGATTGAGTTGCAGTTGCGAGAGTAGAGGCAGGCCCCGGTGCAGTCCCAACCGACGCCGAAGCGGTCCAAGACCGCTGATTCTAGGATTGGAGAACAGAGCAGCCGCACTTGTGCGAAGTGCAGGAAGGGTCATACCGGAGTTTGCAAGTCCGGTGGTGCGTGCTGCAAGTGCGGAAGGGAGGGGCACTATGCGAGGGATTATCGACAGTTGGCCCCGGTTCAGGATATGAGGATTTGTTATCACTTCCATCAGGTTGGTAACGTGAAGACCAACTGTCCACAGCTGGTTTCTAGACCGGTGCAGGCTCCAACGTCTGCTACTTTGAGGATTACTAACGGGGGTCAGGGTAGAGCAGAGCCCCCGAGGGCTCAGGGACGTGCCTTCCAGCTTACAACAGGAGAGGCCTAGGATAGCGCCAGATGCAGTTGTTGGTATGTTTCTGTCTGTATCTTATTGTTTATAATTATATTATGAATTTTCCATCCCTTCTACATATGTCATAGGATAGTTTGAGGAATTTAGTAACAAGGGTTGTAGACGGTTAGTATCCATGGGTATTGGTGATCATAAATTAGGATATAGGATCACCATTCCAGGCTAGAAATTGTGAATTGGAGATGCATAAGTGCCACTAGGATTCGGGTTCCTTCTGAAGTTCGGTTGCTCCATGCCAGGAGGGTTGTTGTGCGGAGATTATTCATTCCAGGATTCACCGCTTTATGGTGAAGTATGGAAATTCTTGGTTAGGACGGTTAAGTAGTGTTTTGATTTCGCCACTAGTAGGTAGTGGTTAGTGTCCCAAGTGGGGGAGAATTAAGAATTTTTGGATGGAGCATCAGTTGTTGAGGATTTTGTTAGATACTAGGGCTCGGTAGTACATTCAGCACGAGTATGTGGGTTATTTTGAGTGGTAGACACGTGAATCAGGGAACAAACCATGGATTCTGAGAGGATGGACGCTTGACATGAGGCCTAGGGTTAGGCCGGGGTTTAGGGTCCACGCAAAGGATCAGGATTTCGGAACCCCATAGGGGTGAGAATAGTCTGCATGGGAAGGACCTCCAGGAGGGGTGGTCTAGGGAGATGCGCAGCTGTTTAGAGCGAGCCGGATAGACTGAAGGCCGGTGGGGCGTACCAGTCAGGCCGAATGCTCGGAGAACGGTCCAGACAAGCTGAAGGCCCGAAGGGGGCGGTCCAGACATGTGGAAGGTTATGAGAGTGGTCCAGATAGGCTGAAGGCCTGATGAGCTGGTCCAGTCATGCTGCAGACTCTGCATGTGTTGAAGATCAGTGTGGGGGTATTAAGTAGACGGTTGTGCTACAGCAATCAGTAGGACTGTTCCAGAGGGTTAAGCATGCTGCTGGAGTGGACGGGAGACTCCGGTGTATTTCTGGGTTGATCGAAAGTTGTTTTGGAGATCGGATGGAGTATAAAGGATCTTGTTGAGCTCATCAGTTTGGAGTGTCTCCGGGGCTCCGTTTCTTGGATCGGTTAATACTCCAATTAGGGACTGGGAGTAAATCTGGATGGGTATTCATCAGCTTTAGGAAGGTTTGGAATTGGAATGTCTTGTCAGTTAGGTTTTGGGAACCAGGTTAGATCTTTCTCCTGATCATCTAGGGACACATGACATGTGGGTAGGGTTGAGTCGGTCCTGCTCTATGCAATAGGCTAAGATACCCAGTGCGGGCCGACTGAAAGTCGTAGTCACGGAGGCTCAAGAGGAGCGGTAGGGTTGAGGCGGTGGGCCAACAAACCCTGAGGATTTCAACTTGATGGTTGAATTGATTCGATTGGTTGGTTTTCCAGTCTAGGGTATTCCATCCCGAGGATGACCGGACCCTATGATCAATTGGACTTGGCATATCGGTATTCCAACCCGAAGGGTGATATGGGATAGATAGGAGTGTGTTGCTGGTGGGCTAGTAGTGGTAAGTATATTGATGATGGTTTGAGTTATTGTAGCGTGACTTGGGTTGATTCCATCTGTGGAAGAGCCATAGTGTGTTTGAAGTGAGGAGGAGATGGATCGCTGCAGATCAGGTGATAGGTGAGGCTGCCATTGGTCATGTAGTGTCCATTGTGTTAGTAGAGGATGGTAGCAGGGCATGGAAGCAAGTCCATCCAGTCATTTTTCTTTTCGGGAGAAACATGGGGCTGCCTTTTGTGTGGTTCTTTTGGTTCAGTAATCGGTAAGGAGTCCGGTGTTGCGGGTAGTGGACATACAAGTGGGACCAGGGAGGCTTCGACTTCATCTGAGAAGCATCATATGGTAGCAGGAGGAGTTGAAGTAGGTTTATAACTTGGGATTTGTGTGTAGGATATGAGGGCAATCCTTCCTAGGGATGAATGGACCCGTCGTGGGCATGCCTGGTATTCCAGCCCGAGGTTGATTAGGCCAGGCGTGAGTATTCGTGTTTCAGTGGATTGATTTTTTCGTATGATGTTGTGGGACAATTGTCCTGTCAGCACAAAGGGTTCACCTCAGGAAGAGGGAAAGTTGGTTTTCTGATACGTTGGTTCATCAGGATTTATCAGTTGGCAAAGTGGCTTGCAGGATAGACCTTTTAAAAGGTTCGGTTGGGTTTCACATCATCTTGCACGTTTTGCAGTTGCAAAAGTGCATCATGGATCAGGAGGCGGAGGAGCGTTGGACGACATTCAGGTCGGTGAGCGGCTTTGTTATGTTGACAGGCATGTGTCCATTCAGGAGAGAAAAAGGTGAAGGTTATGTGGAACAAGGAAGTATCTTTGAAAAAGATACAGTAGGATCCCCAATGAGGATTTGAGTGGACGTGGCAGCCGGAGGCAGAGATGCGGGAACACTACCCAAGGTTGTTCACCGCAGCAGACTTCGAGGACAAAGTCTAGTTCAAGTAGGGGAGAGTTGTAACACCCCGATTCACGTGTATCACTTTGTGGTGATAATTTCTCATGATTTCAAGGTCTACTCGACGAGTCGGTTGCCTGACTCGCCGAGTAGCAGTAGGCCGATCCACGTGTTTAAGTGACCTACTCGCCGAGTCCAAGGAGGGACTCAACGAGTAGGAACTGGCAGATGAAACCCTAAATTTCGGGGTTTTGCACCCTATTTAAGGAACCATTAGCCTCCCTTAGTCCCTTACAGCCTCTATAGAGTCCAGCAAACCCTATTTCGTGGGAGAGCTTCATTTGAGTGTGTTTTTGAGCTTTAGAAGGTGGAACTTGTGAAGGGAGCTTGAAGGTCAAGTAGCTACCAGCAAGGGACTCATGTAGATCTGAAAATCTATCTCAATCTGCTTCATTTAAGGTATCAATTCATGATCTTGGCCTCATTCCTTTCTAGATCTCTTTGGATGAAGTTAGGGCTTCTTGGCTTGGTTATGAAGCTATTCTTGGGTATGAGCTCAGATCTGAAGTTGTAACTTTAGATTTGAACTCTCTTTGATTTGTAAGTCCATAAAGCTATCAGGATTGGCAAGAATGAACCGCTCCTTAAGTGTAAAACCCCATTTCAAGCTTGGTTTTGGTATTTTGAGTCATTAGAGCATTACATGCATGTAAAGTTTGCAACTTTACATGATAAGCATGCCTTGGGAACTTGGATCTACAGTATGGAGCCCTGGCATGGCTTAAAAAGCATCTGTATGGATGAAGGACTGAAGGGACTCGGCGACTCGCATGGTAGACTCAGCGAGTCATATGAAGATGGTCATAAACTCGACGGGTTAGATGAACAACTCAGCGAGTATAATGAAGATTGCCTTGGGCTCAGTGAGTGGCATGGTGACTCAGCGAGTTGCCAAGTTATGCAAGGAACTTGGCGAGTAGCTGAGGGTACTCGACGAGTTGAGGTCAACATGGACTGTTGATCTTGATAGTTGACTTTGACTTTGACCAAGGGTTGACCGTTTTGACTTTTGAGGCTAATTGGCGAGTAGCTGAGGGTACTCGCGCAACCAGAACTCACACTTGGAGAACATAGCATACAAGTTCTCCCTCCTCAAGGTTTCCAGAACCTCCTGCAAATGCTCCTCATGCTGCTCCGGCATCTTGGAATAAACCAAAATGTCATCAATAAATACTATCACAGCCCGATCTAACATCGGTCTACACACGCGGTTCATGAGATCCATGAACGCGGCAGGAGCATTGGTGAGCCCGAAAGGGATCACCACAAACTCATAGTGGCCATAACGCGTCCGAAACGCAGTCTTCTGCACATCCTCCTCTCTGACCCTCATCTGATGATACCTTGAACGCAAATCAATCTTGGAGAACCAAGATGCTCCTTGAAGTTGGTCAAAGAGGTCATCAATCCTCGGGAGTGGGTAGCAGTTCTTCACCGTTACCTTGTTCAGCTCCTGATAATCTATACACATCCGATGCGACCTGTCCTTCTTCTTCACAAACAGAAACGGGGCTCCCCAGGGTGAACTGGTCGGCCTAATGACACCCTTGTCTAACAGCTCCTGCAGCTGTGTAGACAACCTCGCATCTCAGGAGGAGCCAACCGATACGGTGCATTGGCTATCGGAGTCGCACCAGGAACTAGGTCGATCCTAAATTCCACCTGTCGATCCGGAGGTATCCCAGGCAACTCCTCGGGGAATACGTCCGCAAACTCCCGTACCACAGGTACATTGTCCACCGTCGCACTACCCGTTTCCCGGGTATCCATAACATACGCGACATAACCTACGCAACCCTGCTGGAGGTAGCGCCTAGCTGTCGCTGCTGAACATAAAGATGGTCCTCGTTGTGGCCTCTCGCCCTGGATCACCAGCTCTCCCCCGCTTGGGGTCCTGACCCGCACCAACTGCTGCGTACAGTCGATCACTGCCTCATTAGGGCTGAGCCAATCCATGCCTATAATCACCTTGTTCCCACGCAATGGAATGGGAACCAAGTCTACCAAGTAGCGTTCCTCAAATAACCTCAGCACACAATCTTGAAATACCGTTGATGCCCGCACCGAACGGTCGTCTGCAATCTCTACCTCTAGGGGCAATCCAACATACCCGAAGACTCGGAAAATCTCTTGCTAAGCGCAAGAGACACAAATGGTCGGGTAGCGCCCGAGTCAAACAACACCAGAACTGGGATGTCGTTCACATGGAACGATCCTAAACAAAGCACATATCAATAACACAATCACAAGAAAAGAAGATCCGAGGGAAAGAATCATACCCGTCACCACATCAGGTGCAGCACGTGCCTCCTCAGCTGTCAGCTGAAATGCTCAGCTCCGCACCACTGGAACCTCTGTCTTGACCTTCCGGCCATCAGTAACTCGCGTTGTCGCTGAGACCGGCACTGCCGCTGGCACTGCTACTGACGTTGTTGTCAATCTTGGGCAATTGGCCCTTTTGTGGCCCCTCTGATTGCAATGGAAGCAAATCAGGTCTGTCATCTGTACCGCAGGGGCGGGGGCAGTACAATCCCTGCCAAAATTCCCCACCTTGCCACACTTATAGCAGCCCGAACCCGGCCCAGTGCGACAAGCTCCCTCATGTGACCGACCGCATTTCCCACAGCGGTCCCGTCCTGCCTGGCCTTTCGGCCTACCATCAGGTCCCTTGGGCTTCTTCCCCGAAGCCTCAGTCGTCAGCCCTCCACTTCCTTCCTCTTCTAGACGTGCTCCAGATCAGTCTCCCTCTCCCTAGCCCTCGTAATAATGGAATCCAAGGTAGGGCAAGCAGAAAAACTAACATGCTCCCGAATGTCAGCTCATAGCATGTCATGGTAGCGGGTCCTCCTCATATCCTCATCACCCGCATACCGGGGCACCAGCAATGCCCTCTCCCGGAACTTGGCGGTGATCTCCGCCACAGTCTCCGTAGTCTGCCTCATATCCAAAAACTCCTTGGCCAACCACTGAAGCTCCATAGCTGGTGCAAACTCCGCTCTGAATCTGGTCACAAAGTCCGGCCAAGTCATAGCCTCAACAGCCGAGGCTCCCAATGTGTCACCAACAGAATCCCACCAATCCCTAGCCCTGTCTTGCAATCATCCTGCTGCATATCGCAGCTTCGACCCCTCTAGGCAGAAGATCATCAGTTGCGCAGACTCAATGTCTGCGATCCATCTCCTAGCAGTAATGGGGTCTTTCACCCCATGGAAATCCGGCGCACCACTTCCCCGAAAGTCCTTATAGGATAGTGTGCACGCACCCATCTGGCTAGTCGCCATATCACTCCTGAATGATCGGAGACGATCCTCCATCAGCTCACAAATCCCCTCCTTGATCGACCGAAGATGATAGGGGTCGACTCAAGGATGCCTCTCGTGATCTCAAACGCGATAAACTCGCGTAGCCCGTCAAGAACCTGCTCGGATCCCGAACCCGAGCCTGATCCGGATCCGGATCCGGAACCTCCTGCTCCAAGTCGTGTGGTCACCATACTGAAAACACACGCATAAAAGTCAGGATCATATGTTAGGTCCAGTATTGTGTTGCGTCTATTGGGCTCATTAGCTAGTCCATGTTTATCTCCGGTATGGGCTTGTCCATCTGTGAGTTTTGTAGGGTTTAGTATAAATAGATGATTGCATGCATCCTAGAGTGAGGGGATTAGAGACGATTAGAAAAGTATTGTTCAACATATTCATCGTTCTTATTTTGTAACCCTAGAATCCTCTACAGTGGAAGTTCTTAGTCGAGCTCTGCTGAGGATCGAGTAATCTAATCATTCGACACATTCTGATTCATACTTGTGTTTCGTTTTTACTATCTTTACCTTCATTACTTACCTGTTACAAAGATCTAATCGATCAAAGAGTTATTTTATAACTTATCAATTGGTATCAGAGCAAGAGGTTGTGTAATTCATACACATCTTTTCTGTGAAAGAGTTTGCGATTAGGGTTATTCCGCATTAACTAATATTTATTGAGTCATCATTCCATAATTGACGTAACTCAGCATTTATTTGTTTTGCCCTAATATTACATATTACAAGTCTGATCTTTCAAACAGGTTAAACGATCAAGCATGGATGAGTCACAATCTAATCCCATCAACATCTCGAACAGCATTGGATCAACAACGAAGATTCCTATTCTTTACACCCAGGATTACGAAGTCTGGGCGCATCATTTTGAAGATTATGTCATCGGATCTGAAGACAATGGATACCTTATTTGGGAAGCAGTCGTTTCTGGACCATTTGCTCACTCAGGAACATCAAAAATCATTAAAACTCAGAAAGAGTATAAGGATCTGTTAAAGGACGTTGCTCAAGACGAAAAGGAAAAGTTTCAGTGCAATATTAAAGCATTGAGACTGATTCGATTCGCTCTTCAATCAGATACATTCAGGCTGGTGAGTTCTTGCAGCACCGCTAAAGAAATCTGGGATAGGCTGCAAGAGCTATATTCCACAAATGAAGATTTGGAGCATTCTATTCAGACCTTCCTTTTGTCTGAGTTCGGTGAATTTAAACAGAATTTTGATGAAACTGTTACTCAGACGTTTGATCGTTTCAATCATCTTCTTAGCAAGATAATCAAACACGATATAGAAAGGAAGCTGATTGAACAGAAAGTAACCTTCTTGAATGGCCTAAGACCCGAGTGGAGAGCAGTTGTGTCCACTGTTAAAGCTCATGAGCAATTTAAATCTTATTCATTGGCAAAGCTGGTGGGGATTCTGAAATCCCAAGAAAATACTGTCTTGCAAGAGAAAAATGTGGTCTCAAGTTTTGGGTCCTTGGCACTCCTGTCTAAAAGCAAATGTATGGTAGAAGATGAAGATCTCAACTTAGAAGACTATGATCTTACTTCTGAAGACTATGCAATGATGGTGTCGAATCCAAAGAGGTTCATTAAGAAAAGGTTCCCTACCAATAAGAACCGAAATTGGCAGGGAAGCTACAGTTCTGAAAAGGTTAAGGAGGAACCGAAGACAGAGGAACCAAAGAAAGAGGCGAAAGTTGAATGTGATTCTGGTGTGAACTGCTACTACTGTGGAGGAAAGAACTGTTGGAATAGTGTCTAAGGCTGCAACTATATTAGGCAAGTATTTGACCCGGTTGTACATGGTCCTTTTGGGTTGCCTTCACCATAGCAACTTGATAGGATAATTTATTAAGAGAGAATAAATATTATTAATATATTATGGGAATAATATAAAGAATAATAATATTGTTAATTGATTAATATAAGTCATAGAATTAATTAGAATTAATTTGGTGACTTAAAGAGATTAATTAAATAAGAGGGTATAAACTGTCAATTGTTTGATAGTTCAACTTTAGACTGTAAATCCATATAGATAGGGATTGGGCGGATTCTAGAAGCTAGGGATAGTTTCAAATCGTCCATGGTTATCTAAGGAATGGATTTGGATAGCTTTAAGAGAAGATTATCCAATTAGGGTTTAAGTTGTAACCCTTAAGGAGTCTACAAGTATAAATAGACCCTATGGCAAAGGGAAATCGGCACTTGATCTAAAGTAGAGAAACCCTGGCCGAATTCCCTCCCTTCTCCTCTCTCTCTAATCATTCTCCTTACTATTTGGTGTTTGTAAGCCATTAGAGGAGTGACAATTGTGACTCTAGAAGCTCCAAGACAACAAGATCAACAAGGAATTCAAAGGTATGATTCTAGATCTATTTTAACATTGTTCTTATTCCTAAATAGTCATTAGAAGTCTTGGATTCAAAGCATGTTTAATTAGAAAACCTAGATCCAAGCATTAGGGTTTTGCATGCGCACATAGGAAAGTTCTTATGGCTAAAACCCATCAGTGGTATCAGAGACTAGCTTGTTTTCTATTAAATTGTTGCTTGTTTGTTTGAAACTTGTTTGCAAAGTTCGAATTTTGGGTTTCTGAGTTGTAAACTCGACGAGTCCCATGGTGGAGTCGACGAGTTGGCCTAACTCGACGAGTCCAGTTGAGAACTTGACGAGTCCAAGCGTCAGGAATGGCCAGATTCGGGATTTCTTCATGATTATCTTATGGAAACTTACCTTAATCATATTAGATCAACCCTAATCCGATTTTTTGATATATATGACTATTATCTTGATCTAATTAAAGATATTTATCAACTAATAAAATATTTAATTTCCTTATATGATAATTAATTAATTATTTTGATTAATTTGGTAATTATCTTGCAAGAAATCTTGAATAAATCAAATATAGATAATTAGGAAATTAATTGTTAATTAAAATTATTTGTTATTTGATCCTCCATGTTTTAAATGTTTAAAACTTGTCCTCAAGTTTTGAAATTTATATTTTGTGATTAAAAGTTTTAATTTAGACAATTTAAATTTCAAACCCTAGATTTTAAAAAGTTTAAAATACAACCCTATACTAATAAAATATTACAAGATTAATATATATGTATAACTAAAATGCTAGTCTTACCGTTAGTAGGCCTCATTCACGAAGCCGATCTATAAGGTGGGTATAAGGTTGCGGCCTATAAAATGGCGCTTAATGGGTGTACACTCACACCCACAGCTTGCTTGATCGGTGGAGGGTCGTTAGCCGAACGGGTAGGATAGGGCAACCTCATCCTCTCATTAAAAGTATAATAAGTAATACAAAGTAACTACACTTTTTTTTAAATTTCCCAATCTTAGTTACTTTAGGAAAAGTGAACTGATGCAATCCCATGAAATTACACTTTGCACCCTTGCTAAGAAGTTAGTGGAGCGTGTGTGGTTTACCGGCACACTAATTGGTTCTAAGCAAAGGTGGCAAAGGGTGATTCATTGTTTTATCATAGTTCGATGGAGCGTGTGTGGTTTACCGGCACGTCGAATAAGTTATCGTTACAATGAAGGCACCATGTGAATTTGCATGGTAATTCACACCCGCTTTGTGATCCTCGGTATCCCAGTCACAAACTAGAGGGGCATATCGAGATTTAAACATGCCATTGAATAGTTTCAATGAATCTCATCCGAACCTAGGAATTATCAATACATTTAGGACTTATAGTTAGTTTTTATGGTGGAGAATTAGTGAATCGTCATTCACTTACCTTCAACTTATTTGCATGTTAGATTACGGCATCCCTTTTCTAATATGTAAATGTTGTTGTTGGATCCTAGCCCTAATTTTTTCTTATTGGGTGATAATTAGGGATTCATATTCTAATCTATCTTTGTCCTTTCTATTTGTAGATGTTGAACGCAAACAACGCTGCTGCTAGTTCTTTCACGTTGATGAGCCTTTGCCAAAAGGTCACCTTCGATGGAACAAACTTTAGCGAATGGATAAGATACATTCGCACCATTGCTCGCTATGAGGATAAGGAGTATGTCCTCGATGAGAAGCTCGAGAAAATCAACCCTAAAATCGCTACTCCGGCTGAAATTACCGCTTTTGAAACTCATGAGCGAGATGTAACGAAGGTACATTGCATCATGATAGCCACCATGAACCCTAAATTCCAAAAGTCCTACGAGGACATGTACCCGTACGAGATGCATCAAGACTTATTGGAGAGATACCACCAGAACGCGAGATAATAGCGTTATGAGATTTTCACTAACATGATTTCTGCTAAGATGGGTCATGGAGAGTCTCTTACCGTGCACCTGCAAAAGATGCAAAGGTATGTCGACCGCCTTCGCAAGTTAAATGTTGACTTTGGGGAAGACTTGGCGATCGACATGGTGCTTCACTCTTTGCCTCCGATGTACAATCAATTTAGGATGACCTACCACATGAACAAAGAGGAGGTCACCCTAAGCAAACTCCAAGGTCTCTTGAGGGTCGCTGAGAGCAACTTCAAAGACAAGTCTGTTGCACCAACTCCCAATCCACCCGCTGCTCTTGTCTTGGCTATTGGTCAAGGAAAGGGAAAGAAGAGGAAGGCTTCGTCTAAGAACTACCGCAAGGTTAAAGCCCGAGATGGTGCCTCTTCTAGTGGGACCAAAGTTGATCCCGCTAAACCCTGCCCTAACCCTAAGGAGGCAGAGTGCCACCACTGCCACAAGATAGGACATTGGAAGAGAAGCTACCCAGAGTACCTGCAAGCCATCAAGGAAGGAAAGATCAAGCCATCTTTCGCAGGTATATATACAATTAAATCTAACGATTCTAATCATGCTATTTCTTGGTGTTGGGCTGAAGATTATTTTGAAGATTGTGTCTTTTGGGCTCGATAGTATAAGTTATTTTGTATTCCGGTTTCGGCCTGTCCAACCGAGAGCCTTTTATGTTTTGTATATAAGTTTATGCTTGCATGCATATTAGGAAAACGATTTTAGAGATTAACGACATAGCGATTCATCTAGAGCACATCAGGTTTCTTTAATCGTTCTTGTAACCTACCAATCCTCTACAGTTGATGTTCTTAATCGAGCTCTTCTGAGGATTTTGTTTAATCATTCGACTCGTTTGATTCTATCTTGTCTTGTTCTTATTATTGCGTTCTTACAGTTTTATATTTACATACTTGTTCAAGATCTAATCGATCTTCATAGATTAAAGTTTGTTTTAATCTCATCAATTGGTATCAGAGCAGGAGGTTGTGTAATCGATACACATCTTTTCTGTGAAAAAGATTTCCATTAGGGTTTTTCCGCAACTATCGATATTTATTGAGCCGTCATCTCTTTATTGACGTATCTTGATATTTATTGTTTTGCCCTAATCTGCTTTATTACAAGTCTGATCTTTGAACAGGTTTTTACGATCATAATGGACGCGACGCAATCAAACCCTATTAATATTTCCAACAACATCGGTTCGACGACAAAGATTCCAATCTTATACACCCATGACTATGAAGTATGGGCGCATCACTTTGAAGACTACGTGATTGGATCGGAGGATAATGGGTACCTCATATGGGAAGCCATCATCAATGGACCGTTTTCTCATTCTGCAACGTCCAGGATTATTAAGACACAAAAGGAGTACAATGATCTGCTAAAGGATGTGAAGGATATTGCACAAGATGAAAAGGACAAATTCCAGTGCAATATTAAGGCGTTAAGGTTGATCAGATTCGCCCTTCAGTCCGACACATTCAGGTTGGTCAGCTCATGCACGACGGCAAAGGAAGTTTGGGATAAGACTTCGTGAACTGTATTCTACAGACGAGGATCTTGAACATTCTATCCAAACTTTGCTTTTATCTGAGTTTGGAGAATTCAGGCAAGGGGCCGAAGAAACGGTGACCCAGACGTTCGATCGCTTCAATCATCTTCTCAGCAAGATGATCAAACACGATATTGAAAGGAAGCTTATCGAACAGAAGGTTACCTTCTTCAATGGACTGAGGTCTGAATGGAGAGCAATGGTTTCCACAGTCAAAGCCCATGAGCAGTTTAAATCATACTCTTTGGCGAAACTGGTGGGCATTCTCAAGTCCCAAGAGAAGATTGTGCTGCAAGAGAAGAACGTCGTTTCAAGTCTTCGTTCGTTGGCCCTCCTATCAAAAAGTAAAGCTGTGATGGAGGATGAAGACCTCAACTTGGAGGAGTATGACCTCACGTCTGAGGATTATGCCATGATGGTGTCCAATCCTAAAAGGTTCATAAAGAAGAGATTCCCCAGCAATAAAAACCGAAACTGGCAGGGGAGTTACAGCTCTGAAAAGGTGAACAATGAACCGAAGGTTAAGGAGCCCAAGAAGGAACCGAAGGTGGATGGCGATTCCGGAGTAAGCTGTTTCTACCGTGGTGGGAAAAACCACTATGCTAAGGACTGTGTCCTTAAGAAGATGGCTGAAAAGGATGATGGAAATGATGAGGAAGCTGTGTTGCAAAAAAGATTGGATGAGTTGAGAAAGAAGAAGTCTACCGCTAACCCTTCTATTAATGCTCTTATTGTGCAGGGTTCGGTTAATGATGACGAGTTCGGTAGCACGGAAGTTTGGTCTACCGACTCAGAAGACGATGAAGTGAGGAAGCCTACCCATGGAAAGGCTTATGTGGCCAAGGAGGAAAGCAGTGGAGGAAGATGCTTCATGGTGACTGACGTATCTCAAATGAGGGGATACAACACCGATGGTGGAAGCGATGGACCAAAGGTGCAGAAGGACATGTGCTTTACGGCCAAACCACTCAGCCAGCAGTTCAATGAGCTCGATGAACTGATAAAGAAGGTACAATCGGTTTTTATTTCATCTAAAGTACCACCATCCTCATATGAGAAAGAACTAAAAAACGTTAATACAAGAATTTCTCATCTAGATAGTAGCTTAACTCAAACTCGAGTCACCAATTCTAACCTAACTGATCAATTAAGCAGGGTGGCGTCGAAGAGTGAGGAGCGGAGAATGTGGATCGAGTTAAAGGAGTCGGAATTAGTTAAAGTTAAAGACGAAAACATTTATTTGCAAAGAGACAATTTAAAATTGTTAAAACAGCGGAATGTTTTTTGTTTAATTGCTAAACGTTTATATTCTAATATTACTCAGCTTCACTTGGATTGTGAAATAGGCCAAAAGATCCATCGCATGATTTTGCCCTTCCTAGAGTTTAAGGAGGATGAAATCGATGTCGAAGCCTACAATTGTGAGAGTGTGATATCGTCTGATGATGTCAATCCGACCTACATGTATGGACTGGACAAAATTGAGTCCTTCATTAAATCCAAGGACCACAAGGACATGCTTAAAAATCTTTTGGATGAAAATGACAGACTTAAACTGAGAACCGAAACCATGCAAAACTTTGACTCTTTAAACGCCAACGTAAGCTCAGAAAACAAAATTGATGTTGAAAATGCATCTGAGCTTAACGAGGACGAAAACATGAGTGAAATTTCTGTAGAGGACACGGTTGACTGCTCAGAATTTATTAAAAGCGAACCTGAAAACCACAAGAATCTTATTTCTGAAAATTCAGTGGAGTTCGCTCGATTGTCCCAACAAAAGTCCCCGATATTAGTTGAGAAAGCTGTTGTGTATCAAAAGGTCAGGACCACTCCGAATCAAGTATATAAGGTGACTGGAGTAACCGAACATCAAACAGCTGAACTCACAGCTATTGTAAACGAAGACAATGCTGATGGCTGCGATGAGTACTTCTGGGAAGCTCCAATTGACAATGCAAACGAAACTGTTGGCTTATCTGAAAGAACCTCCTGGATGAGTAAAGGAAGATACATACCTGAACCCTTGAATAAGCCGGATAATTTCGATGAGCCAAGCACCAGTGGTACGAAAGATATTCCTCAGGGGGATGATTGTTCGGCAAAAGGAGACATTCCCTCTCCCTTAGCTCAAAGTGGAACTTCTTCAGATATTCCCTCTGCTCCCTCGGCTCAAAGTAAAACTCCTACAGTTCAAAAGGAACCAGCCAAGGAGACTCCGAAAACGAAAGCGAATGTTCATCATCAACCTAAGCAGATGAGGAATAGGAAGAGAGAAAGGAACCAAAGATACAGGAAGAACCTTTCTGAAAGGAAACAATTCTGGCAATCCCAGAATGCATACTTCTCACACCAAGACAAGAATCTGAAGTATGAAAACAATCCTGTAGGAAAGCCTGAAAGTCACAACAACCGAAAGCAAAGGTTCAGTTCTGAAAAAGACTTCAACCGAAACCAAAGGTTCGGTTCTGAGAACAACTCCAACCGAACGCAAAGGTTCGGTTCTGAAGTCAAAAGAGAACAAGACTCTAAGGTCAGTCCCTCCAATGATCAAAAGCAAAAGGGTCAATTAGAATCTCCAGCCAGAAAGTCCTCTCAATCCAAATCCACTCATTCTAATTCTTCTCGTTCTTCTAATTCTTCTACTTCCACCAATTCATCTCCATCTTGCTCTAAAGCTAATTCTGTTTGTTCTCAAAAATCTCATTCGTCAGCTGAACAAAAGGGCAAACAGAAGGTTAATGAATCCAAACCAGAGTCCAAATCAAACGCACCTAATCCTAACAAAATAAAAGTTTTTACCATTAAAAAGAAAGATGAAACAACTCTTATAAAACGAACATATCTAGTTGACGTCTCTATTACTGTTCCTGTTCCCATGAAAAGCTCACATGGACCCAAGAAACTTTGGGTTCCTAAATCTGCTTAATTTTTGCAGGTTATAAGTGACGAGAAGTTCGACGAAGAATGGTACATCGATAGTGGCTGCTCACGTCACATGACAGGGAGGAAAGAGGAGCTCAGGGAATACAGATCTCTTGCAAATGGTGGCAACGTCAAGTTTGGAAATAATTCTTTCGGCACCATAAAGGGATACGGGATGATAACAAATGGGGACTTTACTATAAGGAAGGTGGCTTATGTGGAAGGACTCCAACACAACACCATTAGTGTATCTCAGCTTGTTGGAGGTACAGGTCTCAAAGTCTCATTCGATGATGAAGGTTCTGAAATCATAGAGAAAAAGACAAAGAAAGTAATTCTCAAGTCAGAGCGAAAGGGTGAAATGTTTCCCTTAAACCTTAAACCCATCAAAGGAATCCCAGCTATATGCTTGTTATTAAATGCTCAATCCGACGAAAGCTGGTTGTGGCACCGAAGACTCTCTCATCTCAACTTTAAAGATATCAACCGACTTGTCACTGGAGGTCATGTTAGGGGTCTTCCATTGCTCAAGTTTGACAGAGAGCATTTGTGTGCTGCATGCGAAATGGGGAAGCAGAGTCGTCAAAGTCACCCATCTGTAATCAACACAAAAGTTGTTGAACCACTCGAATTACTTCATATCGATTTGTGTGGTCCTTCATCTATCGAAAGCATCGGTGGTAGCAAGTATATTCTTGTTATTGTTGATGACTTTTCACGATTTACATGGGTGTTCTTTCTAAAGCTCAAATCTGAAGCGACTCAAAGGCTGAAAGTGTTTCTCAAGCAAATTGAAGTACAGCTCAAGAAGGTTGTTCGCAACATCAGGAGCGACAATGGTCTTGAATTCAAGAACAGGGAGTTTGAAGAGTTTCTTGCAGAAAAGGGAATTAGTCACAATTTCTCAGCTCCCTACACACCACAACATAACAGAATAGTCGAAAGACGAAACCGATCTTTGTGTGAAGCTGCCCGAACTATGCTAAGTTTTGCTTCCTTACCTCTTTATTTTTGGGCTGACGCTATTTCTGCTGCTTGTTTTACACAGAACATGTCCTATCTCAACAAGCGATTCACGCTCACACCATATGAGATACTAAACAACAGAAAGCCCAATGTGAAATTTTTCCATGTGTTCGGCTCAAGGTGTTTCATCTTTAACTCTAAAGAACACCGCAACAAGTTTGATGTCAAAGCCGACGAGGGAATTTTTCTGGGTTACTCACTCACATCCAAGGCGTACAGGGTCCTAAACAAGCGTTCGAGAAGGATTGAAGAGACATACTATGTGACCTTTGACGATAGCTATGTCAAGAAGCTACAGGCCAAAGAAGACACCGCTGGGGAAATCTTTCCTCAAACTGGCCAAGTCACAGTCTCGATCGCCAATTTATACGAGAAATTTCTGGAGCTCTTTGACGAACCGGAGAAAGCTTCACTCTCCGAAGCAGGTGCAGCAGACAACAAAGTTGATCATATGAAGCGGATTGTCGAAGATGCTGCAAGGAGAATGCATGAAGGAGGATCGACCACTGATGACTCTCCATCCAACAATGCTTCAATCGAGGGGGAGCCAAGCTCAAATGTCGAGGGGGAGCCAAGCTCACAAGTCCAGGGGGAGCCAAGTTCTACAACTTCAACCGAAGGTGCTTCTCCAACCGAAGATGCCTCTCCAAACGAAGGTGCTTCAACGCATGAAAGTCCAGCACCACAAGAAACCCCTGAACCTCATGTTTCTCAAAACTCATCAATTGAGGGGAAGCATGATGATATAACACTTGATTATGATAGCCAATCTGAGCCAGAAGAAATGATCAATGCTGAACGAGACCCAACCTTTGATCCGAATTACCCTCCTCTTACTAAATAGACCAGAGATCATCCTATCTCTCAAGTAGTTGGTGATGTATCTGAAAAGGTTCTGACCCGATCACAACTGAAGGCAAAACAGACATCCTTATTTTCAAAGGTTGAGTTTTGTATGTTTAACTCATTCATATCAAAAGTTGAACCGAAGACAGTTAACACTGCCCTCGATCACTCTGATTGGCTTCAAGCAATGCAAGACGAACTAAATGAGTTTGAAAGGAACAAAGTCTGGCGCCTCATTCCAACTCCTCCAGATGCTTCGGTCGTTGGTCTCAAATGGGTTTTTAGGAACAAAATGGACAAGGAAGGTAATGTTATAAGGAACAAAGCTCGTTTGGTGGTAAAGGGATACTGTTAGGAGGAAGGGATAGACTATGAAGAGACTTTCGCTCCAGTAGCTAGGCTAGAATCTGTTAGAATATTTATGGCTTATGCTGCTCACAAAAACTTTGAGGTTTTCCAAATGGATGTCAAGTGTGCATTTCTCAATGGAGAACTCGAAGAAACTGTGTATGTGGAGCAACCTCCTGGGTTCGTGAACGAAAAGTATCCAAATCATTGCTATATTCTGGATAAAGTTGTGTACGGCCTCAAACAAGCTCCGAGAGCCTGGTATGAAACGCTTACAAAATTTTTAAAGATGTCTAAATTTAAACAAGGTTCGGTTGACCCAACCTTCTTTCGCAAAAAGGAAGGTAACCACCTTATGATAGTTCAAATTTATGTCGATGACATCATCTTTGGCTCCACAAATCCCAGCTTAACATCTGAATTCAGAAAGCTGATGGAGACTAAGTTTGAAATGAGCTCAATGGGTCCTATTAACTTTTTCCTTGGTTTAAACATAAGACAGGGACCCGAAGGCATCTTTATTAATCAGGAAGCTTACACGAAGACTCTCTTAGCAAAGTTTGGCATGATGGGAGACTCAAAAGTCAAAGTCCCAATGGCATTCGGCACCAAGCTTACCCCATCCCTAGACAAACCGGCTGTCGATATCACGCTCTATCGTCAAATGATAGGCTCACTGATGTATCTAACTGCTAGCAGACCTGATATCATGTTTTCTGTGTGTTATTGTGCTCGATTTCAGGCAAACCCACGCGAACCTCACATGCTTGCAGTGAAGAACATCTTACGCTATCTCAAGCGAACCACCTCCTTAGGTCTATGGTATCCATCCAACTCAGGCTTCTTCGTTCAAGCCTATTCTGATGCTGACCTTGGAGGATGTGGACTCGACCGTAAAAGCACAACTGGTGGCTGTCAATTCCTTGACGGGAAGTTGGTCAGCTGGCAATCCAAGAAACAAACGTGTGTGTCGTTGTCTACTGCCGAAGTGGAATACATTGCCGCTGCATCCTGCACATCACAAGTGATTTGGATCCAGAGTCAACTTCGAGACTATGGACTCAATATGAAGAAGATCCCACTATATTGTGACTCTGAAAGTGCAATTAGGATCTGTCATAACCCAGTGCAACACTCTAAAACCAAACACATAGCACTGAGGTATCACTTCATCAAAGATCACGTGGAAGATGGAAACGTCGAAGTTCACTTCGTAAGAACCACTGATCAACTGGCTGACGTCTTTACCAAAGCTCTTCCTGAAGCATCATTCAATAAAATATTGCAAGGGCTAGGTATGAAGGAATCAGAGTCAGTACCTCACACTACCTCTCTACCTCAAACGTAAGAAGCGAAACCAACCGAACGTTCGGGTTCGGTTCAACCATCTGACTCGCTCATTACTTCAAAGGTAGTTTTTCTCTGTTGAATATTTCTTGTACAATTTTGTTTTTCTTTGTGTTAAAAATATTTTTCACTTGCATGTCTAAATTCCTTGGTTTCTCAAAATTTTTCAAAACCGAAACCTACTGAAGGTTTGGGTTCGGTTTTTCAAAATTTTGTTGAACCGAAACCAACCGAAGGTTCGGGTTCGGTTTTTCAAAATTTTCCTAAACCGAAACCAACCGAAGGTTCGGGTTCGGTTTTTCAAAATTTTCTAGAACCGAAACCAACCGAATGCTCGGGTTCGGTTTTTTTTTTTTAAATCTCAAAAACTCCAAAATTTTATTTTTTTTATTCTTATTTTCTTGTGTGTTCGTTCGCTTATGGGGATATATTTGATGAATTACTTAAGTGTCCCTAGAAACATGCTGCTGTATGTGTCCCAAGCCTCATAAGATTTTGAATAATAGCCTTCATGACCTGGTACACACAAACCTTGTCTTCCCAATAAGGCTAACACATTTATTCTAATCGTGAGCTACCTCAATCTTTTCTCACATGAGTTAAGAGTTTCCTGCTTGGTCCTTATTTTCGCAGCAGAGGTACTATCTCTTCTTACACCATCTCCATAACTCTTCTCCACTACATTCGTTTCATCAATGTAACCCTTGAGACTCTCAGAAATTACCACTGAGGTTTATGGTTACACAACATCTGTGTTTATGATCTTAGTTTCGTGTCACTACGAGCTGAGTGAAACCCAAAATTCAACACCTAATGAATTGATGGTGAACAATTAAATTGCTCAAGTTTTCACTAAAGGATTGACGAATGTACCCTAATGAAATCTCAAATTTTCTTTTGTGTGATTCCTATGAAATTGTTATACACCATAACATTTCTTCCCTTGGGATCCAGTTTTTATTTTTTTTCTGAGATTTTATATTCTTCCAAGCCAATTTAAAATGAAGTCCTTCCTACTTGTTCAACAGGCTACACCGGTCTCACAAGTACTTTGTTCACTTTCTTTCTTATTTCAAGCATAGAATTGATGAATCAAAGCGAAAGCCACCCCTATTAAGCCTAATTAAAAGAAGCCTTTCAACATTTACTAAAAAGTGTTTGATCGTAATTCAACGGGAATCCAAACTAACACTTTAAGGTCTCTCTTGACCTTGAAGGAAGAGATTCGTGCCCGGGATCATTAGTTTCATGTCATTATTGACATCACAGAATATCCTTAAAAGAGTTGCTTTATTTCTTTTTCTTTTACACTCTTTGCACGAAAATCTTTGATTTTCCCAAATTCCGTTGCTAATTATTTACAGGCTGTATTATTACTTGGTGGTTAATTATGAAGTTGTGGTCAAAAACAATCCACGTGGTTAATTAATTCAAAAAATGCCGTTTAAAAGGATAAGACGAAAGGTTGCTGACTCGGCGGGAGTTAAAAGGATTGAAATTCAAACGACAGTAAAAGTGGGCGCGTGTGAATTTGAAACGGCCGTGCTTTTACTGACACTTGTGGACGCGTGTGCGAAATCCAAGCGTCATCATTCTGGCATTAAAGGCGCGTGTGGAAATGGAAACGGTTTTCTCTCTGAAACGGCGCTTGTTGGGCGACGTGATCCTAGGAACCTGACACTCTCTCTCCTACGTGATCATCGCACGCCTCAACTGTCATACATCTGTCACTCAAGAACCCGTTTCGTATTTCCATAAGAGATTTGAAACGATTTTTCTCTCTCCTATCACCCACTATAAAAAGCCGTCTACACCACCTTTTACCTCTTTACTACCTCCAAAATTTCCAAAGAGCAAATACTCCCAAACAGTTTCCTGTTCATCATCTTCTTCATACCTGCAAAAATGGCTGAATCCTCTTCCGTTCATGCTACTTCACAGATCCTCCCTATCCGCCCACAACAATGTCTGGTTATTGATCTTAACCCACTGGCGTACGACTCCTACATGTCGCCGGTCATAGAATGTTTGAAGTACTCCCAACTTGCTCCAGCACTCTCAAGAATTGAATCTGTGCCAATGGTGGCCCTATCGCAGGTTTATGCGACTGCTTACTACGACAAGGCCGTAGACCGGGTGTTTTTCGAGCTTGCAGAACACAAGACCTCAGTTTCACGCCAACGTTTCTGCACCATGCTTGGGTTTGCCGTTGACCCTTCAAGAATCAATCCGGAGACGATTCCGGTTGGCCATCTGTATAACATGTTTTACAACATGGGATACACAGAGGTTCTCACCTCTGTCGCTAAGTTTAAAAAGTCTTGCCTGCCGCCACAGTGGAATGGCCTATTTACAGTCCTTTTCAAGGGCTTGTCGGAAAGGAGCTCAGGATCTGACGGTGCAAGTCGTCTCTTCCTGTCAATAATGTAAGGGGTCTATAATGGGATTAACCTGGACTATGGGTTGGTCCTATGGCAACAGCTCATCCAGAGCCTTTCTTCATCATCCCGACACTCTGAGGTGTCGTTGGCCCGGTTCTGGATCTTGATTACAAGATGAGCCATGGACAAGTTTGATGTTCCCACTGCTGACGGTGCATCGATGTCTTTTATTGGTACGTTCCATACCAAGAAGATCATCATCTCAGATGCATTGAAATTTTCCTTCATTGGCTCCATCCCGGAGACAATGTATGGCGACGTGCCATCTGACAGCAGATTAATTCGGACGATCAAGGAGTTTAGGCCAACTGGTCCTAGAGAACTGACACCGGATATGCTCAGGTCGATTCACGATGCAGACAAACTGGTGAGCAGGGGCAAAAAGGCTGAAAAAGGAAAGCAAGCGTCCAAAGCTCCAAAGGGACCTTCTCCCAAAAAGAGGAAACAAACGAAGGCTGCACAGTCCCCACAGCCGAAGAGGAGGAAGACTCAACAGAAGCGAAAGCTTGTAATTCCCTCTTCTTCCAGTGACTCTGAGGGTGAGAGTTCGGGTTCTGACGGCTCTCAAGGAGACGAATCTCCTCAACGAGGCAACACACCACCTTGGTCCCCTACCCCAGAGATGGAACTTCATAATTCCCCAGTTCCTTCACCTCCACCAACCATTCCTACTTCCATTCCGACCATAAACCCCACTATTCCCCCAACATCTTTCCCTATACCTCCACCCATTTTCACCACTGCAACCGAAACACCTCCCGTAACCGAACCACCACAAACCGAAACCCATACAACCGAAACTACCCATACTCAACCACCACCCAAATTTAACCCAACACCCACTCAACCTGAACCTACCAAACCCACAACACCCCCAACTTCACCACCCCCTCCATCTCCTGAAAATGCCTCTGATGGCGAAAACCCTTACCTTGGTGGTGAACACATGAACTTTGATTCGGTCTACTATAGTCCGTTTCAAGTTCAAAGTGACGAGGAGGATGATGCTCCAGTGACGAAGAAGCATCTCAAAGAGCTTAACGAGAAGGTTGACCTACTTCTCGCCTCCTGTTCCAACCAGCAGTCCTCTCTCTCTGAAGCTGCCCTTTAGAAAATTGTTGATGCCTTCTCCAGGGCTCAACATGATTCGGTGGGCTCAGCAACTGCTGCGATTGACGCCTCCACCAGAGCCTGTGAGGCTGCGACCGAAAAAGTCGATAAACTATTCTCCGACGCTTCTGTCCTGCTGAAGTCCTTGCAGAAAAGTGCCGACGCCACCAAGACAACTTTGGAACCAATTGTTCAGTTTTTGGCCAAGTTCGTCTCAACGGAGTTGACTTCGTTCGCTACCCTACGCCAAAATATACGTGACGACAACTCGGCACTTCGTGCCTCCATCGATGCCCGCCTCGCTAAGCTACAAGAGGATCTTGCAGCTGAGAATTCTTTGATGGACGTTCTGGCGAGCAAAACAACCGCCCTCAAGGTCAAGAGCACGCAACTTTCCAACTCCCAACAACAACTGGAAGCTCTTCGATCCGAAAGGGAGGTGATCAAAACGTGTGTTTCGGATGTCCACGCAGCATTATCCAACATCCTGGAAGCACACGATCCCATTCTTAACCATTCGGTGAGGCGTACCCTCGCTGAAAAGCTCTCTCCGGCCATGGACCTTCTCAGCAAAATCGAAGGCCTACCGAGTTTCGTGTCCATTCCGAAACAAGGGGGAGATGAGAAGACTGGATCGAAACCACCTCCTTCCTCCAAAGCTACTCACACAACCGAACCACCTCCAACTGATCATGCTTCGGGTTCGGGTGTGAAGAACAAAGGCAAAAACTTAGCTGAGGAAGAAGATGAAGATGAAGACAAGGAGACCATTGCTGACATGTTAAAACGGAAGAACAGTCGCAATGCTGACGATGATGCCAGTCGTGTGGCGCGAGAGGCTGAAGAAGCCGAACGCAAGCAAAAGGAAGCCCACGATCTCCTTGAGAGCCGGAAGACTCTCTTCCTTGCCTGGACCAGGGAGCGTATGATTAAAGAGGCCATAGATACTCCCAGCATCTTATGGCTCGAGCCGGTTATATCGTTCGACTGCAGCAATTCTGTCGACTCGCAGTTCGACATGCCGCTGACTCGAAAGGCGTTTATCTTCCACGCCTTCTCAAACATCTTTGAAGTCCCTCACCCGAACGCTGAGCTTGACAGGGAGCTCATTGACTTCTATCTGGCGGCTGCTCGTCCTCAATACCTTACTTGGAGCGCCCAGAAGATTGTGAACGTTCGGGTGCTGAAACCTTACACTGAAGGTCGTTTTATAAACGTTCGGTTCAAGTTGATTCGGGGATCTGCAAGAACTGCTCATCTTATCTCCCTGGCAGATCTACCGAATCTAAATCCTCATGATTGGATTGTCCTGTATAATATCCTTTTGACTAATGAAGCCGAATATGGTCCCATTATAGACCATGTCAAAAGGTTGTTAGCCTGTTACATCATGGAGGTTTCCCTTATGGATCAGGAGGTCGCCACAGTCTTCAAGAAGAAACCGAAGATTGCTCCTGTGGGATCGGCCAGTGATCTCAACCAAATGCAAATGGGCAAGATCGACCCGAGGCGCAACTCGGTTATGTTCACTAGAGCAGAAGGACAGAAATGTCTCTTTGCTTTAGCTGACAAACACCTTTACACCACTGCTTGTCTGGAGCATGTGTTATCGATTATCAAACGGTGTAAAGAGAATTCGGCTGATGACATCAAGTACTTCAACGACATGATCAATTGGTACATCCGGTTTAGACAGACCATACTCTCTATCACCAAATGTCTGTTTAGCACCGTGAAGAAGAAGGTACCTGCTTCAGCTGCTGGCCCAAGTAACAAATGAAGGTCTCGCTCCAAATTGACGCAAAGGGGGAGATTGTTGGGCTGAAGATTATTTTGAAGATTGCATCTTTTGGGCTCGATAGTATAAGTTATTTTGTATTCCGGTTTGGGCCTATCCAACCGAGAGCCTTTTATGTTTTGTATATCAGTTTATGCTTGCATGCATATTAGGAAAACGATTTTAGAGATTAACGACATAGCGATTCATCTAGAGCACAACAGGTTTCTTTAATCGTTCTTGTAACCTACCAATCCTCTACAGTTGATGTTCTTAATCGAGCTCTTCTGAGGATTTTGTTTAATCATTCGACTCGTTTGATTCTATCTTGTCTTGTTCTTATTATTGCGTTCTTACAGTTTTATATTTACATACTTGTTCAAGATCTAATCGATCTTCATAGATTAAAGTTTGTTTTAATCTCATCACTTGGGTTCTTGATACCGGTTGTGGTTACCATATTTGTTCTAATGTGCAGGGACTAAGAAGAAGTAGGGATGTGGAGCAAGGAAGAATCAATCTAATCATAGGGAACAGAAGATCGTCGTCTGTGACCAAGATTGGAGTGTATTCTTTAGTGCTTAGGAATAATTTATGTTTAGATTTGAACAATTGTTGCTATTCACCAGAAATGGCTAGAAACATCATTTCATTTCATGGTTTATATAGACAAGGTTTTAGATTTTCTTTTAATAATGAGAATTGTTCTATTTTGGCTTATCTAAATGGTGTCTTTTACTTTGAAGCTATACCATGTAATGGAATTTATGAAACTGTTATGATTGTTGATAACTTAGGAAATGATGTTTTGAATATAGATTCTTCCACTAGTATGGATAAAGCATCCGTGTGGCATTGTCGTCTTAGACATATCAACAAGAAACGCATAGCCCAACTCCAAAACGATGGAGTGTTGGATTCATTCGACCTTAGGGAAGATGACACATGTGAGTCTTGTTTACTTGGAAAGATGTCCAAGTCACCCTTCACAAGTATATGTGAAAGGGGTGAGGGTCTATTGGACCTAATACATACCGATGTATGTGGACCGTTTAGATCAACCACGAAGGATGGAAACCGCTTCTACGTGACTTTTACCGATGATTATAGTAGATATGGGTATATCTATTTAATCAAGCAAAAGTCAGAAACCTTTGAAAAGTTCAAAGAGTTCAAGAATGAAGTGGAGAATCAATTGGGCAGGAAAATCAAGATGCTTCGATCCGATCGAGGAGGAGAGTACCTAAGTCTTGAATTCCACGATTATCTCAAGGAGTGTGGAATAGTTTCACAATTGACGCCTCCTAGGACACCGCAGTTGAATAGTGTGGCAGAAAGGCGTAATCGAACCCTATTGGATATGGTTCGCTCTATGATGAGTCGTGCTTCACTACCTATCTCTTTTTGGGGGTATGTCTTAGAGACTGCTACCCATATCCTTAATCGGGTCCCTACTAAGAAGGTTGCCAAAACACCTCACGAGATGTGGACAGGGAAAGCTCCCTCGTTGGCACATATCAAGGTTTGGGGTTGTGAGGCTTTCGTAAGACGAGATACTCACGACAAGCTCGAACCTCAAAGTGAGTGATGTATTTTCATCGGTTACCCGCATACATCCTTTGGATATCTCTTCTATAGACCGAAGGACAATGTTGTCTTCGTTGCGAGGAGAGGAGTTTTCCGAGAGCGAGAACTCATAAGCCAAGGAGACAGTGGGAGCCAAATCGAACTTGAAGAGATTCAAGAGTCGATAGATGAAGGAACCTCTACCGCTGGCACTCAACCCGAGGAGGAAACTCCGGTTGAACCGATTGATGAATCCTTACCTCTTAGACGTTCCGATAGAGTTAGATTTCTACCCCAGTTTTATGGTTTTCATATTACTACCGAAGGGGACACGTATATTAGTGACGGTACACTAATAAACCTTGATGAACCTAATAGCTATAAGGAAGCCATGGCAGGCCCGGAGTCTGCGAAATGGAAAGAGGCAATGGATAGCGAGATCCAATCCATGCATGATAACCAAGTTTGGAATTTAGTTGATAATGTGTCCGGACGTAAGACCGTTGGGTGCAAATGGATCTTCAAGAAGAAGACCGACGTGGATGGAAACGTACACACATATAAAGCGCGATTGGTTGCGAAGGGCTTTACTCAAACTCCCGGAGTTGACTATCATGAGACCTTCTCACCAGTTGCGAAGATAAAATCTATTAGAGTGCTGCTAGCTATTGCCGCATTTCATGATAATGAGATTTGGCAAATGGATGTCAAGACCGCTTTCCTTAACGGAAAGTTGGCTGAGGATGTTTACATGGCTCAGCCAGAGGGGTTTGTGGATCCGAAGCATCTGAATAGAGTGTGTAAGCTTGAGAAGTCCATTTATGGACTTAAGCAAGCGTCTCGCAGATGGAATCTTTGCTTTGATGAGAAAGTCAAAGAGTTTGGATTTGTACGAAGCGAAGAAGAATCATGTGTATATGTCAAAGCCAGTGGGAGTATAGTAAGCTTCCTCGTTCTATATGTCGATGACATATTACTCATAGGAAACGACATCCCGACTCTGCAGGAAGTGAAGTCCTGGCTCGGGAAGTGCTTCGCTATGAAGGACCTCGGAGAGGCTTCTTACATTTTGGGAATAAGGATAGTAAGAAAAAGAAGTAAGAGACTAATTGGACTTAGTCAGAACACTTATTTGGAGAAGGTACTAAAACGTTTTAGTATGGAAAACTCGAAGAAGGGAGAATTACCGATACAAAGTAATGCCAAGTTGAGTAAGATTCAAAGTCCGAGTACCGAAGCTGAAATAGCATAAATGAGCCGAGTACCATACGCTTCCTCAGTTGGCTCAATCATGTACGCTATGACTTGTACTCGGCCTGATGTAGCCTTCGCTTTGAGCATAGTTAGTAGATATCAAGGGAACCCTGGCAGAGCCCATTGGATTGCAGTGAAGAATATCCTTAAGTACCTTCGGAGGACGAAGGAATGGTTTTTAGTCCTCGGAGGGAGTGATGACTTGAAGGTGCGAGGGTATAGTGACGCCAGTTTTCAGACCGACAGGGACAACTACCGTTCGCAGTCGGGCTGGGCCTTTACCCTAAATGGAGGAGCAATGACATGGAAAAGTTGCAAGTAGGAAACCGTAGCTGATTCAACGTGCGAATCAGAGTACATTGCAGCGAGCGAAGCGTCGAAAGAGGCAATATGGCTGAAGAACTTCATCGGTGATCTTGGAGTTGTACCTGCCATAAAGGAGCCCATGGAGATTTTCTGTGATAACGAAGGAGCGGTTGCCTTGACCAAGGAACCGAGGGATCATGGTAGATCACGACATATCGACAAAAAATATCACTTTATTAGACATCGTGTAGAAGAAGGACAACTCGTAGTGAAGAGGATATCATCGGAGGATAACCGAGCAGATCCGCTTACGAAGGGACTGAGTAGGGTTAAGCACTTGCAGCATGCTAGGAGTTTTGGGCTGAAGGATGATATTTGCATAGATTAGATAGTATTAGAAACGTGTAATAGATAAATTTAATTAACATTTGAAGATTAAATAAAGGAGTTTTATTAATGAGTATTGTTACTATCTTATGTTAATTGTTTAGCTATTGTTTCACTTTGCATGTTTTGACTTCCAGAATAATTGAGTTTATTAGGAATAATCGAATTGTTCAAATTGTCCACAATCGTTCATATGTTGGAAGTAGATATGAATGAAGATTGTCGTGAATTGGTGTGTAGATTGTCTAAATGGTGTTAGACATATCAAAGGGTTGCTGCAACATTCATGAGTGCTTATGAACTAGTTTTGAGCATTGGAACAAACCCGCGCTTGCTGGAATCACCTTATGGAATATGATATAAAAAGGTGATCGCAAGACGATAATATCATATAGTCTTAAAACCTAGATATATGGTTTGTTATTTGTTAATTGATTGTACATTGATAATGTGAAAACGCATCAGTAACTCGGTGTTATAAAACGCATTGTTGTGTATAGTTGGTTAATGAATAAGTAAATGCATATAAGTCGAAGTTTATCTGTAACTTTTATCTAAGAAGGTAAAAGCGATATCTCGGCCGCTCGATGATTTGATTTGACTTATGTGCCGGGCCCGGTCAGAACTGAATTGATGTGTTCGATTAAGTTCTATGTCGAATAAATCAGAGATCGAGAAACCTAAATGCTTGACTAACCATTCCATAGGATTGTCAGCATGATATCTAACATAGGACTGTACGATCCCTTATCTAAAGGACAAGATTGATTAAATCAGAGTTTGACAGTGTCTTTGAGAGCTACGATTGCAAATCGAATTGTACTTGTGCATATAGTTACTAGACTTATCCAAGTGGGAGACTGTTGGAATAGTGTCTAAGGCTGCAACTATATTAGGCAAGTATTTGACCCAGTTGTGCATGGTCCTTTTGGGTTGCCTTCACCATAGCAACTTGATAGGATGATTTATTAAAAGAGAATAAATATTATTAATATATTATGGGAATAATATAAAGAATAATAATATTGTTAATTGATTAATATCAGTCATAGAATTAATTAGAATTAATTTGGTGACTTAAAGAGATTAATTAAATAAGAGGGTATAAACTGTCAATTGTTTGATAGTTAAACTTTAGACTGTAAATCCATATAGGTAGGGATTGGGCGGATTCTAGAAGCTAGGGATAGCTTCAAATCGTCCATGGTTATCTAAGGAATGGATTTGGATAGCTTTAAGAGAAGATTATCCAATTAGGGTTTAAGCTGTAACCCTTAAGGAGTCTACAAGTATAAATAGACCCTCTGGCAAAGGGAAATCGGCACTTGATCTAAAGTAGAGAAACCCTGGACGAATTCCCTCCCCTCTCCTCTCTCTCAAATCATTATCCTTGCTATTTGGTGTTTGTAAGCCATTAGAGGAGTGACAATTGTGACTCTAGAAGCTCCAAGACAACAAGATCAACAAGGAATTCAAAGGTATGATTCTAGATCTGTTTTAACATTGTTCTTATTCCTAAATAGTCATTAGAAGTCTTGGATTCAAAGCATGTTTAATTAGAAAACCTAGATCCAAGCATTAGGGTTTTGCATGCGCACATAGGAAAGTTCTTATGGCTAAAACCCATCAAGAACCACTATGCCAAAGACTGTGTCCTAAAGAAAATGGCAGAGAAGGATGAGGAAAAGGATGAAGAGGCCGTGTTGATGAAAAAGCTGGAAGAAATCAAGAAAAAGAAAGATGCTACTAACCCTTCGATGAATGCTTTAATTGTGCAGGGTTCGGCAGCGGATGATGAGTTCGGTGGCATGCAGGTCTGGTCAGTCGACTCAGAGGATGATGAGGTCAGGAAGCCATCTCATGGAAAGGCATACGTTGCAAGAGGTGAAGAAAGTGGTGGGAAGTGTTTGATGGTGACAGATGTATCTCAAATGAGGGGATACAATACGGATGGTGGGAATGAAGACACCAAGGAGCGAGAGGACCTATGCTTCACAGCAAAACCTCTCAGTGTGCAGTTCAATGAGCTTGATGAATTGATCAAGAAGGTACAATCCGTTTTTGTTTCATTCAAAGTCCCACAAAATTCATATGAAAAAGAACTGAAAAGCTTAAATTCAAGAATCTCAAATCTAGATAGCAGTTTAACTCAAACACGGGTCACCAATTCTAACCTAACTGACCAAATAAGCAGGGTGTCATCTAAGAGTGAGGAACGGAGGATGTGGATAGAGCTGAAGGAGTCGGAGCTGATTAAATCCAAAGACGAAAACATTTATTTACAAAGAGATAATTTAAAACTTCTGAAACAGAGAAATGTTTTTTGTTTAATTGCTAAACGTCTTTATGCTAACATCACTCAACTTCATCTTAATTGTGAAATAGGGCAGAAAATTTATCGCATGATTTTGCCCTTCCTTGAGTTTAAGGAGGATGAAATCGATGCTGAAGCATATAATTGTGAAAGTTTAGTTTCGTCTGATGATGTGAATCCGACTTATATGTATGGTCTGGACAAAATTGAATCTTTTATAAAGTCCAAGGACCATAAGGACATGCTGAAAAACCTTTTGGATGAAAACGATAAAGTGAAACTAAGGACCGAAACCATACAAAAATTTGACTCATTGAATGCAAACTTGAGCTCAGAAAATAAAATTGATGTTGAAAACGCGTCTGAGCTTAATGAGGATGATGATATGAGTGAAATTTCTGTCGAGGATGAAGTCGACTGTTCTGAGTTTGTCAAGAGCGAACCCGAAAACCACAAAAATCTTATTTCTGAAAATTCAGTGGAGTTTGCTCGTTTGTCCCAAAATAAGTCCCCGATTCTTGAAGAAAAGGCCGTTGTATACCAAAAGGTGAGAACAACACCAAATCAGGTGTATAAGGTCACAGGAGTAACCGAACATCAGACAGCCGAACTCACCGCCATAGTAAACGAAGATAATGCAGATGGTTGTGATGAGTTTTTCTGGTCTGCTCCTATAGATAATGCTGACGAAACCGTTGGTCTGTCAGAGCGAACGTCCTGGAAAACCAAAGGCAGATATGTGCCAGAGCCACTAAACAAGCCTGACCACTTCGATGTGCCAAGTACTAGTGGTACAAAAGATGTTCCTGTAGAAGAAGTCACTCCTACAAGCGAAACATCATCTGTTAAAAGTGAACCGGCTGACAGGAAGCAAAAGCAAAAAGCCAACATCCACCGACAGCCAAAGCAAGTGAAGATTCAAAAGCAGCAAAGGAATCTGAGATACAAAAAGAATCTCTCAGAACGAAAACAGTTTTGGCGATCTCAAAACGCCCATTTCTCTTATCATGACAAAAATTCAAAGTCAGAGAAAAGTGTTGTTAGGCCGGAAGAAAGGAATAACAACCGAAGGGAAAGGTTCGGTTCAGAGAACACCAGCTACCGAAAGCATAGGTTCGGTTCAGAGAGCAAAAGCTATCAAGGTTCAAGGTTCGGTCCCACTAATGACCAAAACCTAAAGGGTCACTTAGAACCTCAAGTCAAGAAAACATCTCAGTCTAAATTCTCTCATTCTAATTCTTCTCAACCCCATTCTAAATCTAATTCTGTTCAAACTCAAAATCCAAAATCTTCAACAGATTTGAAAGGAAAATCGAAGGTTTCCTCAGTCAAGAACGATCAAAAGCATTCCAAGGCCCAAACGCCTGAACCTGAATCCAAACCGACTGTAACAAATCCTAACAAAATTAAAGTTATCACTATTAAGAAGAAAGATGAAACAACTTTAATAAAAAGAACATATCTTGTTGACATTTCTCTTACTATTCCTGTTCCTGTGAAAGGCTCACGTGGACCCAAGAAACTTTGGGTTCCTAAATCTGCTTGATTTTTGCAGGTTATCAGTGACGAGCAGTTCGACGAAGAATGGTATATTGATAGTGGCTGCTCACGTCACATGACAGGAAGGAAGGAAGAGCTGAGGGAGTTTCGATCTCTTCCAAACAGCGGGAATGTCAAATTCGGAAACAAGTCATATGGAACGATAAAAGGTTATGGGATGATAACAAATGGAGACTTCTCGATTAGAAAGGTTGCATACGTTGAAGGGCTACAGCATAACCTCATCAATGTATCTCAGCTTGTTAGAGGTACTGGTCTTAAAGTTTCATTTGACGATAAGGGTTCGGAAATAATAGAGAAGAAAACAAAAAGAGTGATTCTCAAATCAGAGCGCAAAGGCGAAATGTTTCCTCTCAATCTCAAATTTATCAAAGGAAATCCAGCTATCTGTATGCTATCCAAAGCAAATTCTGACGAAAGCTGGCTATGGCACCGAAGGCTCTCCCATCTCAATTTCAAGGATATCAACAAACTTGTCATAGGAGGTCATGTTCGAGGTCTTCCATTGCTCAAGTTTGATCGAAAACATTTGTGTGCTGTGTGTGAAATGGGGAAGCAAAGTCGTCAAAGTCACCCATCCATTATAAACACTAAAGTCGTTGAACCACTTGAGTTAATTCACATTGACTTGTGTGGTCCATCATCTATCGAAAGCATTGGCGGTAGCAAGTATATTCTTGTTATTGTCGATGACTTTTCACGTTTTACATGGGTGTTCTTTCTGAAGCACAAATCTGAGGCAACTCTCAAGCTAAAGATGTTTATTAAGCAGGTTGAAGTGCAACTGAGGAAAGTCGTTCGTAACATCAGAAGCGACAATGGGCTGGAGTTCAAAAAAAAAGAATTTGAAGACTTTTTGGCAGAAAAAGGAACCAGTCACAACTTCTCAGCCCCCTACACCCCTCAAAAAAACGGGATTGTCGAAATATGAAATCGATCTTTGTGTGAGGCGGCCCGAACCATGCTAAGTTTCGCTTCTCTACCTTTATATTTCTGGGCTGATGCTATTGCTGCAGCATGTTTTATGCAGAACAGTCCCTATCTCAATAAGCGTTTCACTCTCACTCCTTATGAGATCATCAACAACAGAAAGCCAAACGTTAAATTCTTCCATGTGTTCGGCTCATGATGCTTTATCTTCAATTCTAAAGAACATCGTAACAAGTTCGACGTTAAAGCCGATGAAGGAATCTTTCTGGGATACTCTCTTACTTAAAAAGCATATAGGGTTTTAAACAAGCGTTCGAGGAAGATTGAAGAAACGTATTATGTGACTTTTGATGACAGCTACGTCAAGAAGCTGAAGGCCACTGAAGAAACAGTTGGAGAAATTTTCTCTCAAACAGGCCAAGTCACGGCCTCGATTGCAAATTTATTTGAGCAGTTTGTGGAGTTATTCGATGAACCGGAGAAGGCTACTCTCTCAGAAGCCAATGCAGCAGACAACAAAGTTGACCATCTGAAGCAAATCGTCGAAGACACTGCCAGACGAATGGATGAAGGAGTATCAGTTCCAAATGAACCTCCTCAGCACGGTGCTTCAGTTGAAGGGGAGAATCCATCTTCTTCAAAACAGTCGAGTTCACAAATTGAGGGGGAGAACTCTTCTCCAGCTGCTCCCGAAAGCTCAAATACACCCGAAAGTCCTATAGCACCGAATTGTCAAGATACACCTGAATGCTCGTCGGTCGAGGGGGAGAATGCCGATATGTTTTATGACGATGATAGTCAATCTGAATTAGAAGAAATGGTAAACGCTGAATTGGATCCATCATATGATCCAAATTACCCTCCTCTTGTTATGTGGACCAGAGATCATCCCGCTTCACAGGTAGTGGGTAATGTCTCCGAAAAGGTCCTGAACCGATCTCAACTGAAGGCAAAACAAGCATCTCTGTTCTCAAAAGTAGAGTTCTGCATGTTTAACTCTTTCGTCTCAAAAGTTGAACCGAAGACAGTAAATACTGTTCTTGATCACTCTGATTAGGTTCAAGCTATGCAAGACGAACTTAATGAGTTCGAAAGAAATAAGGTTTGGCGCCTCATTCCCACTCCTAAAGATGCCTCAGTTGTTGGTCTCAAATGGGTCTTTAGAAATAAAATAGACAAGGAAGGCAATGTGATAAGAAACAAAGCTTGTCTAGTGGTGAAAGGATACTGCCAGGAGGAAGGAATCGATTACGAGGAAACTTTTGCTCCTGTAGCTAGGCTGGAATCTGTTCGAATATTCCTTGCCTATGCTGCACACAAGAACTTTGAGGTCTACCAAATGGACGTAAAGTGCGCATTTCTAAATGGAGAACTTGAAGAAACGGTGTATGTGGAGCAACCTCCGGGGTTCGTCAATGAAAAGTACCCCAATCACTGCTATATTCTGGACAAAGCGGTTTATGGGCTGAAACAAGCACCTAGGGCCTGGTATGAAACGCTAACCAAGTTTTTAAAGATTTCCAAATTCAAACAAGGTTCAGTTGACCCAACCTTCTTTCGTAAGAAGGAAGGTAACCACCTTATGATTGTTCAAATCTATGTCGATCATCTTTGGCTCAACGAATCCTAGCTTAACAGCTGAATTCAGAAGGCTGATGGAGACTAAATTTGAAATGAGCTCAATGGGTCCGATTAATTTTTTCCTTGGTTTAAATATTAGACAGGGACCCGAAGGCATCTTTATTAACCAGGAAGCATATACCAAGAATCTCCTTGCTAAATTCGAAATGATGGGAGACTCAAAGGTTAAAGTTCCAATGGCGTTCGGCACCAAGCTCACTCCATCCTTGGATAAGCCAGCAGTTGATATTACGCTTTATCGCCAGATGATCGGTTCTTTAATGTATCTGACTGCTAGCAGGCCTGATATAATGTTTTCTGTTTGTTACTGTGCTAGATTTCAGGCGAATCCTCGTGAACCTCGTATGCTTGCAGTGAAGAACATACTCCAGTATCTAAAACGAACTACCTCTCTCGGCTTCTGGTATCCATCAAACTCAGGTTTCTTTGTCCAAGCCTACTCATATGCAGACCTTGGAGGTTGTGGACTAGACAGGAAAAGCACCACTGGAGGCTGCTAATTCCTTGACGGGAAGTTGGTTAGCTGGCAATCAAAGAAACAGACTTGTGTATCTCTATCTACAGCTGAAGCAGAATACATCGCAGCTGCCTCCTGTACATCTCAAGTGAGTTGGATCCAAAGCCAGCTCCGGGACTATGGACTCAATATGAGAAAGATCCCACTATATTGCGACTCCGAGAGTGCAACTAGGATCCATCATAACCCAGTGCAACACTCCAAGACTAAGCACATAGCACTGAGGTATCACTTTATTAAGGATCATATGGAAGATGGGAACGTCGAAATTCATTTTGTTCGAACCACTGATCAACTGGCTGACATCTTCACCAAAGCTCTTCCTGAAGCTTCTTTCAACAAAATTCTACAAGGGCTAGGAATGATGGAATCGGAGTCAGTACCAAAAATTACCTCTCAAGATCAAAAGTAAGAAGCAAAATAGACCGAACGCTCGGCTTCGGGTCTTGTTCTGGTGTACCGAAATGAACCGAACGCTCGGGTTCGGTTGTATCATTTGATCTTCGCTTATCACTCAAAGGTAGTTTCATTGGTTGTAAATCTTCTGTATTATTTTTCCAAATTCATTTATCTTATTGTCAAAGTTCTTTTCTTTTTCAAACTTATTTTTTTTTTGGCAACCGAAATAGACCGAACGTTCGGGTTCGGCTCCAAAAATTTTCTCACCCGAAATAGACCGAACGTTCGGGTTCGGTTCCAAAATTTTGTTCACCGAAATAAACTGAACGCTCGGGTTCGGTTCCAACATTTTTTTTTATTAATTTTTTTTTATGTCTTATTTTCCTTTTTATCAAAAATTCCAAAAATATTTTTTATTATTTTTTTTATTTTTATTATTTTTTTAAATTCAAAAACTCCAAAAATATTTTTTTATTTTATTCTATTTTAATTTTGGCTCTTATCTTTTTGTATATCTCTTTGTGGGTAAATCATTTCACTAGCTAAGTGTCCCTAGAAGCATGCTGTTGTATGTGTCCAAAGCCTCACCTGATTCTGAATAATAGCCTTACTGACTTGGTATAAACAAACCTTGTCTTCCCAATTAGGCTCTCATATTTATTCTAATCATGATCTACCTAACTCTCTTCTCACATGAGGTAAGAGTTTTCTGCTTAGTCCTTATTTTTCATAGCAGAGGTACTTTGGTCTCTTTACACCATCTACATTACTTTTTCTCCATCGCATTCGCTTCACAAATGTAACCCTTGAGACTCTCAGACATTACCACTGAGGTTTATGGTTGCACAATTTCTGTGTTCATGATCTTAGCTTCGTGTCACTACGTGCTAAGTGAAACCCAAAATTCAATACCTACTATGCATTGACGGTGAACAATTAACTTGCTCTAGCTTTCACTAATGAATTGACGGACTTATCCATGGGTGTACAACATGAAATCTCTATTTTTCTTTTGAGTGATTCCTATGAAATTGTTAAATCCAATAACATTTCTTCCCTTGGGATCCAGTTTTAATTTTTCTTTGATATTTCGCATACATTAGTTTACCTTGCCACTTTAATTATCTCCAACCTACTTGTTCAACAGACTACATTGGTCTCACAAGTACTTCGTTCGATTTCTATCTTATATCAAGATCAGGAACTATGAATCGAAGCGAAAGCCACCCTCATAAGCCTAATTAAAAGAAGCCTTTCAACACTTCTTAATAAGTGTCTGATCGTTATTCAACGGGAAACCACACAAACACTTTAAGGTCTCTCTTGACTTTGAAATAAGTGATTCGTGCCCGGGATCAATTGTTTTGTGTCTTTATTGACATCACCTAATCCCTCAAAAGTGTTGCTTTATTTCTTTTTCTTTTACACACTCAGCACGAAAATCTTTTTGATTTTCCAAAATTCTGGTTTCATCAATTTCAAGGCATTTTAATCGGATTGGTTGTTATAAAAAGGTTGTGGTTGATATTGATCCACGTGGGCGATTTTATTTTAAAGATGTCGTTAAACTCTAAAGAGATAAGATAACAAAATGATGACTCAGGTGGGAGTCAAATCGATTTGATTTCAAACGGCGCAAACAGGCAAAGCGTGCGAATTGGAACCGTTTCATCTCAAAATGGCGCCTGATGGGAAGGCGTGTAATTAGGGACTGACACTCTCTCTCCTGCGTAATCATCGGCAACACCAACTGTCACGCGTCAATCGCCTCCGAAAAACTCTTCGTTTTTCAATCGAAGATTTGGGAAAGATTCTTCTCTCTCCTTTACCATCAGTATAAAATTCAATGTAAACCACCGTTTACCTCTTTATTGCACCTATATTTCCAGAGAGCAAGAAAATCCTCTAACCTCTACTGTTCATCATCTCTCCCATCTTCATCTCAACAATGGCGGATTCTTCATCAGTTCACGTAACTTCTCACATCTTGCCTATTCGTCCCCAAAAGAGTTTGATCATTGATCTTACTCCTCAGGCATATGACGCTTTCATGTTTCCCATCATTGAATGCCTGAAGTTCTCGCCAATCGCTCCTGCTCTTACCAGGGCTGAAGCTGTTCCAATGGAGTTCCTGACACAGATTTTTGCCACGGCTCACTACGACAAGGTCGTCGACAGGATTTTCTTCGATGTCTTCCAGCACAAGGCGTCGATTTCCAAGCAAAGGTTTTGTACACTGTAAGGGTTTGAACCTAACTCTTCGAAGGTTAATCCTGAAACCATTCCGATGGGTCATCTGTTCAACATGTTCTACAACATGGGGTACACCGAGGTGCTCACAACGGTCACGAAATTCAAGAAATCGTGTCTGCCCCCTCAGTGGATTGGAATGTTTACTGTGCTTTTCAAGGGCTTGTCTGAAAGAAGTGCTGGATCAGATGGGGCAAGTCGTTTGTTCCTATCAATCATGTACGGGATCTACAATGGCATCAACATGGACTACGGGTCGGTCCTATGGCAACAACTCATTCAGAGTCTCTCTTCCACCTCTCGACACTCAGAGATCTCTTATGCCAGGTTCTGGACTATTGTCACAAAATGGGTGATGGACAAGTACCACATCCCCATTGTCGCTGGTGCTCCAATGTCTTCTATTGGTACTTTCCATACCACGAAGATCATTGTCTCTGACGCATCCAAATTTCCCTTCAACGGTTCTATCCCTGAAACAATGTATGGTGATGTTCCTGCCGACAGCCGGATCATTCAAACGTACAAGGAGTTCCGACATTCTGGTCCAAGAGACCTTACTCCAGAGATGCTGAAGTCGATTCATGATGCTGACAAGCCTGCCCCCAGAGGGAAGAAGGCTGATAAGGGCAAGTAGGTTGCAAAGGGAGCAAAAGGCCCATCTCCCAAGCAAAGGAAAACCACTAAGGCTGCTCAATCTCCACCACAGAAGAGGAGAAAAACCCAACCGAGGCGAAAACTGATTATCGCTTCATCCTCAAGCGAATCTGAGGAAGAGAGTTCTGCTTCTGGAGGCTCTCCTCGTGGTAATACTCCACCAAGATCTCCAACCCCTGAAGTTCACTTCTCTGCTTCTCCTGTCTCCACTCCACCAGTTACCATTCCTATTTCTATTCCCCCCATAACCTCCACCACTCAAATACCATCCACCTCCATCCCAGTACCACCACCTATATTTACCAAAGAAACAACCACCACCACTGCAGACGTAAGAACCAACGTATCTGATACGGGGGTTCATACTGATGCACCCAAATCCACCTCAACACCCGAACCCACACCAACAACCGAACACACCACCCAACCCGAACCTACTACTACTACTACTACCGAGCCTCAAGCTTCACCACCACCATCTTCTCCTGCTCATTCATCAGAGGTTGAAGAACCACTCCTTAGCGGGGAGGACATGACCTTCGATTCGGTCTATTACAGTCCGTTTCAAGTTCAAAGTGACGATGATGACGATGCTCCTGTCACCAAGAAATATCTTAAGGAGTTGCATGATAAAATCGATTCTCTCATCGCCTCATCTTCCACATCACAGTCCTCAATCTCTGAAGTTGCCATTCAGGAAATTGTTGATGCTTTTTCCAAAGCTCATCAAGTTTCTCTTGATTCCGCCACTGCAGCCATTGACGCCTCAACCAAAGCTTGTGAGGCAGCGATAGAAAAAGTCGATAAACTATTCACTGATGCTACTTCCTTGTTAAAATCTTTACAGGAAAACGCTGAAACCACCACGACAAAGCTGGAACCCATTGTCAACCAGCTGGCTAACTCATTCGCATCAGAGCTGAAGTCGTTCGCTTCACTTCGTCAAACAATTTCTGACGACAACTCAGCTTTCAGAACAACCATTGAGGAGCGTCTCTCCAAGCTTCAAGAAGACTTAGGTGCTGAGAACTCTCTCATGGATGCTCTTGCAAGGAAGACTACCGCTCTGAAGGACAAGAGTACTCAACTCTCCAACTCTCAACAGGAGATTGACTCTCTTCGATCTGAAAGAGAGGTGGTTAAATCGTGTGTTTCGGATGTCCACTCAGCTATCTCAAACATCCTTGAAGCACATGACCCGATCCTCAATTATTCTGTGAGGCGTGACCTTGCAGAGAAGGTTGCTCCCACCTTCTCTCTACTGAGCAAACTTGAAGGGCTCCTTGATTTCATGTCCATTCCGAAACAAGGGGGGGAAAAAGAACAAGTGTCTCAACCACCTCCTACTTCAGCAACTCACACCACCGAACCTCCTTCAGTAGGCTAAGCCTCAAGTTCCGGTGTAAAAGACAAAGGCAAGAATATTGCTGAGGAGAGTGACGATGAAGATGATAAGGAGACTATTGCCAACCTTTTGAAGCGACAGGGTCGAGATAAAGAGGCTGACATCAGTGCTCGTGTGGCTAGAGAGGCTGAAGAAGCCGAAAGAAGACAAAAAGAAGCCCACAACCTTCTCGAGAGCAGGAAAACTCTTTTTCCTCCTTGGACTCTTGAGAAGCTGATTAAAGAAGCCATCGAAACACCAAGTATCTTGTGGCTAGAACCTGTGATCTCTTTAGATTGTTCTAACACTGTCGACTCTCAGTTCGATATGCCACTGACCCAAAAGGCGTTTATCTTTCATGACTTTGACAACATTGCTGAGTTCCCCCATCCTCATCCACAGGTTGATCGGGACTTAGTCGAATTTTATCTGAGGGTAGCTCAACCACAATACCAAACTTGGAGCGCTCAGAAAATTATCAATGTCCGGGTCCTAAAGCCGTTCAGGGAAGGCAACTTCACCAACGTTCGGTTCAAGGTACTACGGGGATCTGCCAAGACCGAACATGCCATCTCACTTGCAGATCTTCCCAACCTTAATCCCCATGACTGGATTATCTTGCACAACATTCTTCTTACAAACGAAGCTGAATATGGTCCGATCAACGACCACTTTAAGAGGATGCTTGTATGCTATGTCATGGAAGTTGCTCTGATGGATCAGGAGATTGCAAGCGTATTCAAGAAAAAGCCTACCATATCTCCAGTTGGCTCTGCCAGTGATCTCAACATGATGCAGATGGGGAAGATTGACCTAAAGAGAAACTCCATCATGTTTACCAGGAACGAAGGACAGAAATGTCTTTTTGCCTTGGCAGACAAACATCTCTACACCACTGCCTGTTTGGAACACGTTTTAGGGATCATCCATCGATGTAAGCAGAACACAGCGGATGATATCAAGTACTTTGATGATATGATTCAATGGTACATTCGCTTCAGACAGACAATCCTTGAACTTATCACACGTCTGTTCGATACAGTAAAGAAGGCTCCCACTGCTGGTCCAAGCAAGAAGAAACGATAGTCTCGCTCCAAATTGACGCAAAGCGGGAGATTGTTAGGTCCAGTATTGTGTTGCGTCTATTGGGCTCGTTAGCTAGTCCATGTTTATCTCCGGTATGGGCTTGTCCATCCATGAGTTTTGTAGAGTTTAGTATAAATAGATGCTTGCATGCATCCTAGAGCGAGGGGATTAGAGACAATTAGAAAAGTATTGTTCAGCATATTCATCATTCTTATTTTGTAACCCTAGAATCCTCTACAGTGGAAGTTCTTAGTCGAGCTCTGCTGAGGATCGAGTAATCTAATCATTCGACACATTCTGATTCATACTTGTGTTTCGGTTTTACTATCTTTACGTTCATTACTTACCTGTTACAAAGATAAAATCGATCAAAGAGTTATTTTATAACTCATCATCATACATATACTCGAGAGATCTAACACACTCTCCAAGGTTCCCGATTTCATCTAGGCCCGAGTACGGGTCCTCTGCTTTCATTAGTACGGGCCCATACTACCTTCCACATCTACCCATGCTTTCCTCAAGGATTGCTTCGACTTCACCATGTCCCTTTACTGATAACCCTTTCCACTAACCTCATCCTAGGCTTCCCTAGGGCACTCTTCGACCTACTCTCTGCCATCAGCTGCACAGGAGCCCCTACTATTTCCCCCTAACTAACTTGCAGGTACTGTTACATATCCGCTCCTTAGTTAGTTGGAAATATCCAGAACCCCCATAGCATAAAGAAAGCAGCATCTGTGCATCGAGTAACCAAATCAAGCATAACCTATACAGGCCATCCTACTGCTGACTAAACAGCCCTAGCATAAAGCCCATACAATAGGCATATAAGGCATCCTCCTAGATCCTTATCCCTAACTAGCATGCGATTATCAGAATCATATATCAGGCACACAAGGCATCTTCCTAGATCCTAAGTCCTATTCTAGCATGCAATTCTGAATCAAGCCATATAGCATAACATAACATGTATGGGTATCTTGGGAAAAACTGAATTGAGCCCGGCCGGTCGCATGCATCACACACCTTGTCTTTTGTAAAATCATTCCGTTTAGATTTTTAGAAAACCATTTTATTGTAAAAATCTTTTAGCCCCTCAGTTTGAGTCCAGACACTCCCCCGAGGGCATGTCTGAATCCCTCAAACCAAGGCTCTGATACCAACTTGTAACATCCCAAAATTCAAGCCCAAAAATTTCATTTTTGATTAATTAATTCATAAAACATTCATTAGAAAATATTGTATAAACACGTCATCTCAAAACCAAGTATCATATTTGAAACCCACAACCATGAACAAATGTCATATCAGAGTACAATCCCAGAAAACACCGTGCGGAAATCATATGTGAGTGTGTGTGATGCCATGCTACGCCGTCGACTCCTTCCCCTTGGATGAAGAGGTACCTGAAACCAAAAACTGAAACCGTAAGCACAAATCTTAGTGATTTCCCCCATCATACCACATACCATACAATACCATCGGTATCTTTCAACTGGTAATCATCACCGGTACCTTTCAACCGGCAATCGTCATCGGTATCTTTCAACCGTAACCGTCATCGGTATCTTTCAACCGGTAACTGGGGACTATTCCATCCCCTACCACTAGCATACAATAGCAAGATATAAGCACACATTCATACATATCCGGGTACTGACCTACCCCTTGGTCCTAAGGACCACTATCAGGGAAACTATCCCTATCATGTAACATATCATACAGATATAACTCATAACCAAACGCATACCAGACCAAGATAAATTATCACAAAGACAATTATCTTCTAAATACTCCTCAATGGTGGGCCGGCATTGTGGCCGTAGACCCACCCCTACTGGAAGGTAACTCACCTCGTAGCTGCTGAACTGTGCGGGAATCCTCTGACTGCTGCCGCTACTGCCCCGGAAATCCTCCGGCTAAAATTCCCACAAAACACTTAGTCAGAAACTGACATCTACCCTTAGGGTAAAATGACCATTTTACCCCTTGACCAAGTCAAAGTCAACTTCCAATTGACCTGACTCGCCGAGTTGAATCGTCAACTCGCCGAGTCCCTATCCTTCCACCAGACCTCATACCCGTCTCTACTCGCCGAGTTAGGCGATGACTCGACGAGTTTTCCTTCTAAATGAACACTGACTGAATCCACATCCGACTCGTCGAGTGGTATGAAAAACTCGTCGAGTTCATCATCAACTGATACTCATGTCCTGACTTGACTCGTCGAGTTGTATGAACAACTCGTCGAGTTACTCTTCATCCTATGAACACGTTCTGTCCTCGACTCACCGAGTTGATGAACAACTCACCGAGTTCCATGAAGATTGTCTTGGACTCACCGAGTCCGTTCATGCACTCGCCGAGTACCATGAATTCCCAGAACACTTTGCATAGTCCAGAACGTTGGGTCACTCCCCAGGACTCCTAAAACCCTTCCACACTCAACTGGTCCTTATGACCCTCACTGATATGGGACCAAAACCCTTGGACTCACTGAGTCCAGGAAATGGTCTCGCTGAGTCTATCCCATTCCTTACTAAGAACTTCGATTTTTGATGAACAACACTTAACCAAATGATAGATCCAAGCCCCTAAACTCGATCTAGCATGTAAAGTTACAAACTTTACGTGCATGCATGGGACATTAGAGCTTAAAAGGCTCTAAAATGGTTCTTTTGTTGCATGGGGCCTTCCTTGGTGAAAAAAGCAACCTAGATCTGACTTGTGGCTCATAACATGACATGATACAAAAGCCCGAACCCCCAACCATGTTTGCAAACATGGTTGGCCACCAAAAATGGCTTATAAAATCCCTAAATCACCCCAAAGAGGGATCTAACGAATGAATGAGCAAGGTTCAGACTTTATACCTTCCAAAGACTGTAAATGATGAACCAAACTTGAATCCTTCAGTCCCCTCTAGATCCTTCTATGCTCTTCCTTCTTCCTTGAGATCAAAACTCACAAGAATCACTCAAAAAGCCTTAGATATTCACAAAAACGGCTAGGGTTTGCTATGAGGAGTGTTTGGGAGCATAAAGGAGGAAAGGAGGCTGTATAAGGTCGTTTAAATAGGGTGTAAACCCCTGGATTAGGATTTTTGTCCAAACAACGGCTACTCGCCGAGTCCGCAGCTTAAACCCCGCGCCTCATCCCGCTTCTACTCGGCGAGTCAGTCCTTCGACTCGCCGAGTCCAAAGCCAAAAATGCAAAAATAAATGAAGATTTAATAACATAATACATACCAAGAACTAGGTGCTACAACAGTTTTTTGGGAGCTTGATTTCGTGGTTCAACTTGACATTATAAGGTGAGTTATCCTCAATATATCAATAGGGTCTAAGGCACCAAGGCTGGCCCTTTCTCGGATTGTATACTTGTATTTGTTTGATATGCTTATTGATCTATTAGATCGACGTCCTGGTAATTAGGACGGTACTATGTTTAGTGACCTGGTTTAGGTCAGTATCCTGGTATATAGGATGATGCTATGTTAGTGACCTAGTTTAGGTCGGTATCCTGGTATATAGGATGATGTTATAGTAGTGACCGGTTAGGTCGGTATCCTGGTTAGGATGTTGCTATGCTATATAATCTACTAGATCGGTTTGTTCGTGTATGGAATGTTATGTGATTAATTGTTATATGTGTACATGGTTGTTTGTTTGGGGATTGGGTTGAGGAGGGTCATGCTTCGTGCTGTAGGCCAACATACCCAGGGCTGACCGGATAGACTGCAGGCCCAGGAGGGTACCTATTCAGGCCGAAGGCCTGGCGAGCGATCCGGATAGGCTGAAAGCCCCGAGAATGCGGTCCATACGTGCTGAGGCTCGGAGAGTGGGCCAGATAGACTGAAGGCCCGGTGCGGACGGTCCAGTCTACTATAGACTTAGAGAGTGGACCATGTGGACTGAAGTCCCGGTGCGGGTGGACCAGTCACACTGTAAACTCAAGATACATGGTTGTTCTGTTTTGTTGATATGATATGATTATGGTTATGAGGTTGGTATTTTAGGTGTAACTCACTAAGCTTTCGGGCTTATAATTTCAGTTTATTGTTTCAGGTTCAGCAAATGACGGTAGGAAGGCGAAGGCGTGACCGTACACTTCCTCGATTGATGATTATGATTTCTGGGAACTCTGATGTATAAATTCTTTTGAAAGCTAATTGTAATGGTTTAATGGTTTTAACTGAATCAAAAAGTTTTAAATTGGCTTCAATTTTATGGGTGTTACAGTACTACTCCAAGGTCTACAATGAAGTTCTTCAGCCATATCGCCTCCTTTGTTGCCTCGCTTGCTGCTATGTACTCTGATTCGCAATCTGAATCTACCACTGTCTCCTGCTTGAAACTTTTCCAAGTAATTGCTCCTCCGTTTAAGGTAAATACCTAGCCTAACTGAGAGCGGAAATTATCCCTATCGGTCTGGAAGCTAGCATCACTATACCATACTACTCTCAAGTCATCACTCCCACCGAGGGTAAGGACCCAGTCCTTAGTCCTCCGCAGGTACTTGAGAATGTTCTTTACCGCAGTCTAGTGAGCCTTGCCAGGGTTCCCAGTATATCTGATGACCATGCTCAAAGAAAAGGCCACATCAGGACGAGTACAATTCATAGCATATATAATCGAGCCTATAACGGAATCATACAGTACTCGACTCATCTCAGCTATCTCAGCCTCTTTAGTCGGGCTCTGAGTCTTACTCAGTCTGGCGTTACACTGGATCGGTAACTCTCCTTTCTTGGAATCATGCATGTTGAACCTATTCAGCACCTTATCTAAGTAGGTACTTTAACTAAGTCCAATTAGTCTCTTACTCATGTCTCTCAAAATCCTTATCCCTAGGATATAGGCAGCTTCTCCAAGGTCCTTCATAGCGAAACACTTCCCAAGCCAGGACTTCACTTCCTACAGAGTTGGGATGTCATTTCCTATGAGTAGTATGTCATCCACATACAATACCAAAAATCTAACTATACTCCCACTAGACTTGACATATACACAGGACTCATCTTTGCTCCTCGAAAAACCAAACTCTTTGACTTTCTCATCAAAACAAAGACTCCATCTGCGAGGTGGCTGTTTCAATCCGTAGATGGATTTCTCAAGCCTACACACTCTATTAGGGTACTTTGTGCTGACAAAACCCTCTGGTTGACTCATGTAAACATCCTCAGCCAACTTTCCATTAAGGAAAGCGGTTTTGACATCCATTTGTCATATTTCATAATCATGAAATGCAGCAATGGATAGTGTAACCCTAATAGACTAAATCTTTGCTACTGGTGAAAAGGTCTCATCATAATCAACTCCCGGAGTTTGAGAAAAGCCCTTTGCAACCAGTCACGCCTTATAAGTGTGTACATTACCATCCATGTCAGTCTTCTTCTTGAAGATCCATTTGCACCCGACTGTCTTACGACCTGGTACATTGCCAACCAAGTTCCAAACTTGATTGTCATACATGGACTGTATCTTGCTGTCCATAGCCTCTTTCTATTTAGCAGACTCGGGGCCTGTCATGGCTTCCGTGTAGCTGTTAAGTTCATCCAAACTTACCAGTATACTATCACTAATAAGTGTATCACCTTCCGTAGTAATATGGAAACCATAGTAATGCTCAAGTGCATTCCTAACTCTCGTGGAACGCCTCAGAGGTACAGACTCGTCAGTTGGATCAACAGGAGTTTCCTCCTCAGGTTGACTGTTAGGGTTTGAGGTTCCTTCACCACTTGACTCTTGAATTTCTTCAAGGTCAATTTGCCTCCCATTGTTTCCTTGGCCTATGAATTCTCTCTCGCAAAAGACTTATCTCCTTGCCACAAAGACCACATTATCAGGTAACCAAAGGATTTTTGTGGATAGCCGATGAAAATACACCTCTCACTTCGAGGTTCGAGCTTATCGTGAGTCTCGCACCTCACGAAAGGCTCGCAAACCCAAATCTTGTTGTGGTCCAAATTTGGAACTTTCCCAGTCCACATCTCGTGAGGTGTTTTGGCAACCTTTTTGGTAGGGACTAGATTAAGTATATGGGCGGCAGTCTCTAAGGCATACCCCAAAAGTGAGATTGGTAGCGAACTCGACTCATCATGGAATGACCCATGTCCAACAAGGTTCGATTACGCCTCTCAGCCACACCATTAAGTTGTGATGTTTTGGGAGGTGTCGATTTTAAGACAATCCCACATTCCTTAAGATAGTTAAGGAACTTTGTACTAAGATACTCACCACCTCGATCAGATCGAAGCATCTTAATGTTCCTGCCAAGCTGGTTCTCCACTTCCTGTTTAAACTCTTTGAACTTTTCAAAGGTTTCTGACTTATGCTTGATTAAGTAGACATAGCCATATCTACTATAATCATCAGTAAAAGTCACATAGAAGCGGTTAGCGTCCCTTATGGCAGTTCTGAAGATTCCACACACATCTGTGTGTACGAGATCCAACAAACCTTCACCCCTGGCATAAGTACCAGTGAAGGGTGACTTTTTCATTTTTCCAAGTAAACAAGATTCACAACTATCATCCGACTTTAGGTCAAATGACTCCAAGACTCCATCCTTTTGGAGTTGGCCTATGCGTTTCTTGCTAACATGTCCAAGACGACAATGCCATAATGATGCTTTATCCAAGCTAGTTGAAGAATCAATACACAACACATTATTTCCTAGGTCATCTACAATCGACACGGTTTCATATATATCATCACAAGGTAATGCTTTAAAATAAAGAGCATTATTATAGAAAGCATTAATGCCACCACATTCATTATCAAATGAAAAGGCAAATCCTTGTTTGTACAAACCGTGAAAGGAAACAATATTTCTCGCCATTTCAGATGAGTAACAACATTTATTCAAAGCTAATATTAACCCACTACTTAGCAACAAAGAATAAACTCCAATCTTGGTGACAAGTGAAGCTTTCCTATTCCCCATGATGAAGTTTATCTTCCCATGCTCCACATTCTCACTTCTTCTTAGTCCATTCAAATCAGAACATATGTGAATACCATAACCTATATCAAGGACCCAAGAATTAGAATATGGTGAGTTATTAGACAAATAGTGTAAATACCTTCATGGTTGGGTTTCACTTTCCCATCCTTAACATCTTGCAATTACTTTGGGCAGTTTCGCTTCCAGTATGCCTTTTCATGGCAATAGAAGCATTCGGCCTCTTTAGGGTTGGCAGAAGGAGTGACAGAACAACCTTTGGTTCTAGTTGAAGAGGAGCCATCAAGGGACTTTCCCTTGGTACCCTTCGAAGGGCTCTTCCTCTTTTTCCCTTTACCTTGCCCGATAGCCAGAACAAGGCGGTGGTAGGAGTAGGAGTAGTAACAATCAATTTACCTTTAAGACCACTTTTGGCGGTGTTGAAAAGTCCTTGAAGTTTGCTGAGTGTAACCTCCTCCTTGTTCATATGATAGGTCATCCGGAATTGATCATAACAAGAAGGCAAGGAGTGCAATATGATGTCAATTGCCAACTCCTTGGGAAAGTTCACATTCAACATCAGCAGATAGTCTACAAACCTTTGCATTTTCTGCATGTGGCCCGTGATGGGTTCACCATCTTTCATTTGGGTTGTTATCATGGGGGAGATTATTTCATATCGCTCTTGACGAGCACTCTGATGGTATCTTTCCATCAAATCCTGGTGCATCTCAAAAGGATAAAAGTCCTCATAGGACTTTTAGAGCTCGGTTGTCATCGTGGCCAGCATGATACATGCCACTTTAGTGGCATCTCTCTCATGAGTCCTGAAGTCAGCGATCTCCTCGGGAGTAGTAGAAGACTCATCAAGTTCCTTCAGCTCCTTGTCAAGGACATATTCCTTGTCCTCGTAGCGAGTGACCACCCTTATGTTCCTAATCCAATCATTGAAATTAGTCCCATCAAAGATGACTATCCCACAAAGGTTCATGAGAGAGAAAGAGCTGGTAGGATTTGAGCTAGAAGCAGCATTGTTGGAAGACATCTGAAAAAGAAGAAGGGCAAGTTTAGATAAGATATAAAGATAGTCCTTAATAAGACACCCAAACGTAATATTAAGGCTAGGACCCAACACAAAATTTTATAACTTAGAAGAAGGATGTTGTAATCCAAGCTATAAAATATTTGAAGGTAGGTGAATGAAGATTCACCAATTTCCACCATGAAAAATGAAATGTATTATTAGGTTTTAATTGGTTTTGAAACTCCTAGATTTTTTTGAGATTCATTGAAATTTTTAATGGCATGTTTCAATCTCGATCGTGCCCTTCAAATTTTGTGACTGGGATGCCGAGGATCACAAAACAAGGTGTGAATAACCATGCAAATTTACTTGGTATTCTTAATGGTTATCACCTAATCGATGTGCCGGTTGACCACACGCGCTCCACGGATCTATGATAAACCTTAAGCAACCCTTTTACAACCTTGTTAAATTCAAGTTAGTGTGTCGATTAACCACACACGCTCCACTAACGACTTAACCAAGGTGTAAAGTGTAATTTCATGGGTTAGCACCAAATTCACATTTCCTAAACTAACTAGGATTGGGAATTTGTAAAACATTTAGTTACTTTATAATAATCATTATACTTTTAAGGAGAATTAAAGTCATTGTCCTACCCATTCGGCTAACAACCCTCCACCAGTCAAGGAAGCGGTGGGTGAGAGTGGACACCCATTAAGCTATAATTTTATAGGCAACAACCTTATATCTCCCTTATAGACCAGCTTCGTAAATGAGGCCTACTAATGGTAAAAACGACTTGATCTTATACATATATTATTAACCTGTAATACTATAAAGTGTAAGGGTTGAATTTTAACTTTTAAAATTCTAGGGGTTGGAGCTAAAGTTTTCTAAAGTGACTTTACATGTTCCAAAACTTGAGGGCAGGTTTTGTAACTATTCAAAACTTTTCAACTTCATAAATTATGAGTTAATGGTTTATTAAAATGAAGACTCTTCATTTTATGTAACCTATGTGTTCTTTAATGGACTTTAAAAGAAAAGACTTTTGGTAATCCATAACTTGAGGACAAATTATGGACTCCATTAAAAACATTTAGATCAAGAATTAAACTAACAAACAATTTGCAAATAATTCCTATGATCTACCAAAACTCATAAGTGTATGAACATTCATATCAATAATTTCAAGAATCGTATAAACACATATAAAGCTTGAAATTTTGATAATAACCTTTGAAATTGGATTAGCATAATCATTACCATATCAAAACCAGGTTTTAAGGTTCAAAAAACAGTTTAGAGTAATGATCATCATCCAATACAAGGAAAAACCTTGAAATTCTGCATATAGGGGCATCACCACGTCGTGGTAAAGACTGCCACATCGTGGTGACCAGTCAGATTCAAAAAATGTGGAATTCCAACTTTGGAAAAAACATGTAGCATCAAGTATAATTGAAAACTAGCTTATGCTCTGATACCACTGAAGGGTTTTGAGGATTCTAACACTCCTGTGGTGTACATGCAACCCTAGAAACCTTGGATCTATGTTCTACTAAGATACATGCAAATTTGAATTTTCCAAGGTTCTTAACCTAACTAGCATGACATGGGAAACTTTAAACATAAAAGCTGGTAGAAGAACATACCTTTCTTGTTGTCTGGATTCCTTAAGAACTTTATGAGCCTAGTACCTCAAATGTTTTACACAACACCACAACTCTTGGAATAACTTTGAGAGAAGCACACGATCACTAAAAATAGGCTAGCCCTCCTTGTTCTTCACTTAGTGCCGATTTTGATAGCCTATAGGGTCTTTATATAGTGTGTCACAAGTAGGGTTACACCATGTAAACCCTAATTGACATGGCTTTTCATTTCCTCCATGACCTGTGGGTTTTAACCTCCATGGACTATCCATGGAGCACCCTATGGGTTTTAGCCCAATCTAATAAACCATGGATCATTAGCCCACTATATAAGAATGGATGATTTACACAATCAACCCCATATATTTAATTAGTCTCTTTTTTATCACAAAATTAATTCCAAATTAATTCTTGATCAATACTAATTAAATAATATGATTTCATATTAATATATTATAACTTATAATATATTAACAAATCATGTGTGTCCTTCTCATTTTGTCTATCCAATTATAATGATGTCATGCAACCCAAATGGACCATGCCAACCGGGTCAAGTACATACCAGAAATAGTTATGGACTTAGACACCTTATCCAACAGATTTCTGGTTATGAGAGGTCCAGTTTTTGTGACACCTCATTAAACAGAATGGGATTTTGGTCGACCCGGCCAAGATTGAGGCGGTTATGCAGTGGAGGTGTCGAGGTCCCCATTCAAGATCAGGAGTTTTCTGGGCCTGGAAGGCTAATATTAGAGGTTTGCCAAAGATTTCTCCAATATTGTTGTTCCTCTCACCAAATTGACCACAAAGGGTGTTATTTTCACTTGGGGGCCTGAGCAGCAGGCATCATTCGAGACTCTTGGCCAGAGATTGTGTGAAGCTCTAGCGCTAGCCCTTCTGGAGGGAGTAGAGGACATTGTGGTCTACTGTGATTCATCTATATTAGGAATAGGTGTTGTGTTGATGCAGAGAAGGCACATGATAGCATATGAGTCAAGGCAGCTGAAGCCTCACGAGATGAGATATCCTACCCATGATTTGGAGCTGGGGGCGGTGGTATTTGCCATAAAGATTTGGCGACACTATCTTTAATGTGTCCAATGTACCATATACACGGACCATAAGAGCCTGAGATACCTTATGGATCAGCCCAACGTGAATATGAGACATGGGAGGAGGTTGAATGCAGTGAAAGACTATGACTGTAAGATTTTGTATCATCCTAGCAAGGCTAATGTGGTAGTCGATGCCCTGAGTCGTAGAGCAATGAGTACTCTGATACGATACATGTGTATGAGGATGACAGTGATGACTCCAGTCTTAGATACCATCTAAGAGGCCCAAGAGATGGCCATGAGACCAGAGAACCGTAAGAGAGAGCCAGTGATTGGACAGATTTCTGAGTTTGAGATCGATAGTCGGTGGCTTATGACCTTCCATGGGCGGATATGGGTGTCATATACGGGTGGAGCCCGACGAATTTTGATGGAGGAGGCCTATAGGTCGAGATTCTCGATCCATCCTGGGGCCACTAAGATGTATTTGGACTTGAAAAAAGATTATTAGTGGCCCTGCATGAAGAGAGATGTGGCATGGGTAGTCGAGAGATGCTTGACATGTCATCAGGTCAAGGCAGAGCACCAGCACCCCCATGGCCAATTGCAGCCTTTGGAGATAACCCTATGGAAGTGGGAGCAGATTTTTATGGATTTTATCACCAAATTACCGAGGGCTGCGAGGGGTGTCAATGCAATCTGGGTGATTTTAGATCAGTTGACGAAGAGTACTCACTTCCTGGCTATAAGTGAAGGCTCTTTTGTGGAGAAATTTGTTGAGGTCTACATTCGAGAGGTGGTGGCACGACATTGGGTGCCAACATCGATAGTGTCAGACTGTGATGTGCATTTTACTTCCAAGTTCACTGCATACCACCCGCAGACAGACGGGCAGAGCAAGCGGATGATTCAGACGCTCGAGGACATGATGTGCGCATGTGTTATGGACTTCGTTGGGAGTTGGGATTCCTACCTGCCCTTGGCTGAGTTTTTGTACAAAAAAAGCCATCACTCTAGTATTAGGATACGTCCCTTTGAGCATTTGTATAGGAGGAGGTTTCGGACTCCCATCTGTTGGGGGGAGGTTGGGCAGAGAGTGATGGGGAGCACTGAGATAGTGCTCAAGACGACAGAGCAAATCTAGTAGGTTAGACAGAGGTTGCTGACGGCCTAGAGTCGTCAGAATAGTTACACAGATCGAAGACGTTCCGAGCTAGAGTTCCAGGTCGGCGATTTTGTTCTCCTAAAGGTATCCCCATGGAAAGGGGTGATCTGATTCTGGAAGCGGGGCAAGTTGGGCCCTAGATACATTGGTCCTTTCAGAGTGATTACTCGAGTAGGTAAGGTAGCTTATCGTTTAGAGATACTAGAGGAGTTGAGCCATATTCATGACACCTTCCATGTATCCCAGCCGAGGAAGTCTGTAGCCGAAGAGACGGCAGTAGTCCCTTTAGAGGATATTCAGGTCAATGATCGCATGAACTACATTGAGAGGCCGGTGGCGATATTGGACAAGAAGGTGAGGATCTTGAGAAATAAGGAGGTGCCCTGGGTTAAAGTTCAGTGGAAGCACCAGAAGGTATCTGAGTGGACTTGGGAGCCGGAGTCTAAGATACCCGAGCAGTACCCAGAGCTGTTTCCAGGAAATTACTTCGAGGGCAAAGTCTGATTCTTGTGGGGGAGAATTGTAACATCCCGACTCCTAGGTATAAATTTAAATTGTTCTATATTCATATTGATAGGGCAACTCGACGAGTTGGAGGCCCCAACTCGTCGAGTAAGGACTGAGATGGCCACGTGAACTTTAGAACCAACTCGACGACCTGGAGGACTCAACTCGATGAGTTGGAGCTGAGTGTGAAAACCCTAATTTTGAAGGTTTGCACCCTATTTAAAGGACCTTAAGTCCTCTACCCCACCTCCCTTATCACCTAATCACCCAGAGAAAAACCCTAATCGAGTTACCTTCCATTTTGAGAGTGTGTAAGGCTAAGTGTGTGTGTGTTTTGGTGCATTCCTTGGAGAAACTCAAAGATCTAAGAGCTTGGAAAGAGAAGGATTCCATAGATCCGGCAACCATTTAGTTATAGCAACCATTTGATGGTAAAAAGTCACTACCTTAATCACTTGTTTGTTAGATCTCTCCATTAGAGAGTTTATGGCCATTTCTAGCTTCTTCTTAAGTCATTTTTTAGCATGCTTTGAAGCTAAGACTTCGGATATGGACACTATTAGGCCCCTTAGGCCTAAGGACTCAAGATTTATCAAGCTTTGGCCAACTTCCATGCCTCAAACCCCTTGTTGAGCCTTGTTTTGGCAAGATTAGCCCCTAGATGCCACGCATGGATATAAAGCTTGCAGCTTTACTTGGTATTTCAGCCCTAGAAGATTAGATCTATATTTTGGAGCCTTGGGTTCGCTTAAAAGCGTCTGAATGAGAAAAGGTCTGATGGAACCCGACGAGTTGGTTAGGGTTTTACCCGATATTCTGGACACTAGGCAAGCTCGACAAGTTGGGAAGTTCACTTGAACTTTCCCAGTTTTCGGAGAACAGAAGGAACTCAACGAGTCGCATATATGCACTCGACGACTTGAGTCAACATGGACTGTTGACTTCTATTGACTTTTAGGGTTTGGTCAAGTTGTGGACTTTGGAGACCATAAAGGGGTAAAATGGTCTTTTACCCTTCTGAGATTTAGAAGAGGAATTAGCCTAACATCTATGGGGATTGTTAACATGAATTATTAATTAGAGATGATTACGATATATGATAAGTGGAGTGTAGACCGGCAGCCCGAGTGCGAGACATACTTTTCTTTACTTACGAGGTAAGTCTTCTCACTATACATACCTGAGCGGTAATTACTGTGCGACCGGAGGGTCTTATTTGTGTTACTGACCGGATGGTCTTATGTGCTTATACTAAGATATACGATATTATGCATTATGTCTTTGTGAGTTATGTTGTATATTATTTTATGCATTTATTGAGATTGAACCAGAGGGTCCAACTGAGTCATGAGGCCGAAGGGTCTTCACTGTGATACAGGACTGGAGGGTCCAAACCTGAGCCATGAGACCGGAGGGTCTTCAGTGAGACACATGACCAGAGGGTCCTTATCGAGATATAGCCATGAGAGGATAATTATTTGTGTGTGGTATTTTGGGGAACTCACTAAGCTTCGTGCTTACGATGTTGTGTGATATGTGCTTCAGGTACATCTCAGGATCGCGAGAAGGCGCCGGCATGATTGTACACACCAGCTGGTTGATTTATGTTTTGAGGATTCTGGGATATTTTACAAACGATTTCCATGTCTTGTGTTATTCATGACTAAAATAATAGTTTCTCAGATTTATCAATAATAGCAAAAGAATATTGACTTATAGATGTGTAACACCCCAAAAACCATAGTAACATTTTCCATTTTCAGAAGACATTTTCATAAAAATCACAAGTCATCCAATTCATTGTTTCAAAACATAGTCATAAAGTCAGAGTATCAAATAACATCTCTCAAACATAAATCCATAAATGATGTGTACAATCATGCATTTGCCTTCCCCCGATCCTCAGACATACTCGAAACATTTAAATCCACAACTGTAAGCCAAAGTTTAGAGAGTTCCCCAAAATACTCCACACAATAATACACATAAAATGCATACACACCAGGCCTACAACACAGGGTTGGACCGCCATCTGAGCCTACAAGATTTAGCTAGGTTGCTCTATTGAGCCTACAACACAAGACTGGACTGCTCTCATTAGACCTATAGCACGCAACTGGACCTCCTGAATCCTACCATAATATGTTGATATATCCAAATAAACCATAACAAGAAAACACAAGTAATCGTAGAAGATCTATCAGTCTAACAAATCACTACAACATAACAACATCCTACACACAAGGATACATATTGTAGTACAAAGTATCATGAGAAAACTTCACCTCACATACGAGCAAACAAAACCAAGGCTCATGCGGGAGCACAGACGAGCACTATGAACTACGCGTACATCAATTAGAAGGAAACCCTCAATCTACATCCTAAAACCCTTAAGTTGGGTCAAAAAGACAACAATAAACAGTTAAAGTCAACTCATTTGGACACCATATCGTAGCCAAGCATATGTCACTTCCTAGCAGTCTCATGACAAAACACTCACAAGAAACCCTCCACCACGTCGTGGTAAGCATGTCATCACTTTGTAAGAATTGTCATGGATAGCGTAACGGATTAAGCCCTTAATCGATTAAGCCACACACTCATATTCCCCAGAAGGCTTCCTTACACCCATAACATCAAAAAAAATTATTTCTTTATGGAAATGCATGTCCAAAGCATGTCTTTTACTCTAGATAGGTTAAGAATGGTGAAAATGAGGTCCAAACTCCATGCATGGAACCAAAACTCTATATAACTTCATATCTAGAACATAAGACCACAAAGGGGCCTCAAAGATCCACAAAGTTGCCAAATTTATGGAATCCACCCACTCAAACCACCTTAAACATGGAGAAAAGTGATTAAAAGTCTAGATCTTAAAGGATGACACAAAAAAGGTATGAACTTTTAGACTTACAAAGTTCCAAGATATGCACAAGAAGGTAATGAAGCAATTTACTTGTTGGATCCTTGCACTATGAGCATCTTTCTTCATTCATCAAGGCACAAAACACCACAAATGAGCTTCAAAATGAAAACAATAAGGTTAGGGTTTGTCTAAGGGCTTAAAGTAGTGTTGGAGGTTGAGGGTGAGCAAACCCTAGCCATCACATCCCTTGAATAGGGCTCTAAAACCCAAAAAAAAAAATAGGGTTTTCACTACAGCCGTTTCCAGGTCATACTTAAGTCTTTGCTACGTCGTGGTCCATCGAAATGTGCGTTTTCTCATTAGCTAAGACCACATAGGGGTGCTTCCTCCCAACACGTCGTGATCACCAAAAACCATTTGAAGGTTTAAAATGATTAAGTCTCAAAAGAATAGTACATGTAAAAGATGTTACAAGTTGATAAGGAACAACTATGTAAGATCGTATTAGAGGTAGGATCTGTTTAGTATACAGAAATGCATTGTTTGGAAAATCCACTTTAAACGCTTCATAGATCTAGCATATACATCACTCAGATCGATCGATATAACAACTATTCTTACTAATAAATCTTATTTATAACTTCATAATAACAACTACAAACATAAAGATAAGTTATACTTAAAGCACAATAAGCATAACTCAACTTACAGGGTTTTTTCGCGGAAAACCGGAAAGCTCTATTTCTCCGGGATATCTAGTGCTCCAAGGCTTCACTACTAACACCTAATAACTCCTAAAGTCGGGCCTCGAGATTGCGGGAGAGTTTGGAAGAATTTGGGTAGTTTTGTAAAGAAAATGGTGAAAATCGAGCATATTTATAGCCAAACAGGAAGGGCACATCGCATCTATCCATGTGGCAAGCTGTGAATAGGCCATGTCGCCAAGATTGGGGAGGATGGGTTCAATCTGGTTGTGTCGCCCATCTGTGTTGCCATGTGTCGCTTTCTCATTGGTCTAAAGTTCTTATTTTCTAAAAATCGTAACTTACACATATGAGCTCTGTTTTCGATGCTCTTTATTACTCCGGTTTCGTATCGTCGAGTACTACAACTTTCATTTGGACTTCACATAATTCTCATTTTATTTTTCATTTTACGGTCTGATAAGGCGTATACATTAAATGACGCTGCGAAATTCATAACTTTTTCATACGGGTTCTGTTTTCGACGTTCTTTATATCGACGGTTTCATATTGAATAGTACTTTCATTTAGATTGTTTTGTCCAACGAGCAACTAATTTTCAATTTTATTTTTATGACACACATCGATGTATCGTGTTGAACACGAAACTTCGAAAAATCATAACTTTCGTATATGAAGTACAATTTGGGCATTTCTTTACATCTACAGTTTCGTATTGACAATTACTATGAATTTTTTTTATATCATTTATCCTAAATACGCTTTTATTTTTAATTGTTATTTTTTTTATTTTTTTGTTACGCTTTTCACTGTATTTTTATACAAATATTATATTATTATAATATTTATTTGTATAACATAAATAGAATATTATATACAAAGAACAATTCTTTAAACACATAAAATGTTAGAATATTGCTTATTCATTTATTTATAACAAAATTTTACATTAATTCGTTAACGTACATAAGGACGAAGTCTAACGAAAAATCTGGTCGTTACAATTATCACCCACTTAGGTTGATTCCGTACCGGAATCATGCAACAACAAACAATTGCGGATAGCAACTTTTCCTATCAATTTATGTTGCCCAAGTAAGTTTCGTCCCAAAACTATTCTTCCAACGCACAAGTACCAAATTGATCATCTTGTGTCGCAACTTTTTTGTTTTACGATCAACAATCGCTTCAGGCTCCTTAATTAATCTCTTTTTTCATCAATACTTAATCCCAAAAGTGGAATCAAATCAGGTTCTCCTCCCAAGCATTTCCTCAAATAACAAACATGAAAAGTGTTATGAATACATTCTAGTTCAATGGTTAGTTCAAGCTTGTAAGCTTGCTTCCCTATCTTTCAAAGTACTTTGAATGGTCTAATAAAACGAGGACTTAACTTCTCAAGTTTTTGAATCTAATAAGTCCCTTCCATGGAGAGACTTTAAGTAACACCTGATCACCAACCTCAAAAGTTACAGGTCGCCGCTACTGATCTACATAGCTCTTCTGATGATTTTGAGCAACTAGCATTCCTTCTCGGATGATTTTCACTTTATCTGCAACTTGTTGAACGGTTTCAGGACCTACAAAGTGATTCTCTCCAGTTTCTAGCCAGCAAGACGGCGTACAACACTTTCTTCCATACAATGCTTCATAAGAAGGCATCTTGGTGCTTGAGTGAAAACTATTGTTGTAGGCGAATTCTACTAGTGGTAGATGATCATCCAATGTTATTATAGTTATTTAACTATGTTCGTCCATAGGTAGTATTTATACATAACTTCATACCCATTTCTTCATGCACACTCTTCCAGAATCTGGAAGTGAATCGACTATCTCTGTATGATACAAATGATAAGGGTACATCATGTATTTTAACAATCCCCTTCACGTATATTTTTGCCAACATTTCCATAGACCATGTCTCTCGTGTGGCTAAAAAGTACACATGTTTTGTCAACCGGTCCACTATAACCCAGTTCATGTTGTAGCCTTTTCTTGTCTTTGGTAAATTGGTTATGAAATCCCTAGTAATGTCATCCCACTTACCCATGGGTACCGGTAAAGGTTCCAAGTTTCCATATGGCTTTTGATGGTGTCGTTTTACTCTCCAACAAGTCAAACATTCAGCCACATATGTTGCCACATCGATCTTCATTGCTGGCCACCACTAATAGGGTTTAATGTCCAAATAAATCTTGGTGCTAAATGGGTGCATAGAATACATCATTTTATGAGACTTTTCTATGATAAAATCCCGTATTTCTCCCATCTTCAACACCCAAATACAATTTTCAAACACCTTCAACCCTCAATTGTCTTCCTCGAATACTAACGTCTTTCCCATACATTCTTCTTTATTCTTATCCTCTGCTAATGCTTTGGTCTGAGCTTCTTTTATCTTCTCTACAATCATTGAGATTACTTCAATCTTTAATGATCTAGCTCTTTTCTGTTCTGTATTTACCTTTCTACTCAAGGCATCGACGACAATATTTGCTTTACCATGTGATAAAGTATTTCACAATCGTAGTCTTTAAGTAGTTCCAACCACCACCTATGCCTCGTATTAAATTCTTTCTTAGTAAAGAGATGTTGAAGGCTTTTATGATATGTAAACAGTTTGCATTTGGTTCTATAAAGATAGTGTCTCCGGATCTTTAAGGCAAAAACCACTGCTACAAGCTCTAGATCATTTCACTACTAGAAAACGGTCATTTAATGACGCGCAAACAATGACACACAGTGATAGAGGACACGCATTTGTGCGTGCCCTAAAATCTAATGTCAGTTTTCCAAAATTTTAAGGATAGAGGACACGCATTTATGCGTGCCCTAAAATTAGTGTCAGAAAAAAATAAAAATGCGGAGGGCGCCTTTCATAAAATGTGCGTCATGTAAATGTGTCGCTTTATAATTTTTAAGTGAAACACGTGTTTTAGGCGGGAAATTAAATCGACGAATATTACCCCCGCCAACTGGATCCCAAAAATTAAACCCCCCGCCTCTTCGACTTAGCAAGAAAAAGCCTTAGGGCCTTCATCTTCATCTTCAGCAGTGGGAATACCTAGGTCGATTCTTCAGGGTTCAACAACATATTTGTAAACAGCAAACGAATATGATTCTGGATCTCAGCATGATTATGGCGCTTTGGAGCCGGCGACGTGAACATCATTCATGAGAAAAGTTCATATAAAACTCTAGAATTTCTATGGTTTCGATTACTGATTGAGGTACAAGGAGGTGTAATCGTTTTGGACTCTTTACTAATTGAGTTGAAATTGAACCTTAAAAACTCAATCCACACTTCGAACTTCTCTGATTCTCTCTTCTTCCGCTCCCCAGTCTCCGATTCTACTCCGATCGAGCGCTAATAAAGTAACCAACTCTCTAATTGCAGTCTATTCTACCCTCTAGTGATCTAGTCTCCAACCTCCACTACTGCACGGTCTATACAATGTTAAGAACATTGAAGGAGGCAACCACCGTCAGGCAGCCCTCAGGTCTCAACAAGTTCCAAGGTTTGGTTTAGCTATCTTTCTGATCCCACTTCCCTATCACTTTCTTTCTTCTCTTTTAACCTTTGATGGTGCTTCCGATTTTGATTTTTAACAGGAAAATTGGATGATGTTCTTCTTGGATTTGACACTCTCAAACCCTATCTGGTGAGTTAACGACAATTCACTTCCCCAAAAATTGATGATGTTCTTCTTCAATTTGTTGGTCCTGTTTGAAATAAGCAAGGGCAAAATACATTGTGGCGCTAGTTAGATCCACTACTCTTGCACTGAATTAGTTGAATCCGTCTTTGTAAAATATATCATTACAGGTAAATTGGGCTTAAGTTCACTTTGTTAAAATCATTTTCAATTTATGAATAGTTCTTGAATTGTTAAAATCATCTTCAATCCATATAAAAAAAACCTTCCAATTTCAAAATGAAGCTATATTTCAAAATGCGAATCCATGTATGTAGTTATTAACTTTTTCTTAGTGTTAATTTGTTCACACAAATTCTAACCACTTTGATTGAATCTCGTTCACTGGTGACTCATGCTAAGTTGTATTAGGTTGGTCTTCTTATTCAAGCTATATACCATGGGGATTTAGCATTATATATCAAAACTTCCAGAGAACTCTTAGCAGATTCAAAGGTAGGAAACAATCCATTTGATGGTTTCAAACCTACTGTAAGTCACTTAACAAGACTCCCATAGAAATCTTTATGAGGAGACTGGTGTCAAGCAAATACAAGAATGTTGCATTTGTTCTTGTTGCAGGAGGGCTTGGGAAACATCTTGGATACAATAGAATCAAGGTTATTTTTGTCTTTTAATCCTTTGATAATTCTTCTGTTAGTTTAACACCACTTGATAAAACTTGATCCATTTCGTAGGTAGCACTTCCCATGGAGACAACAATAGGAACTTGTTTCTTACAACACTACATAGAATCCATTTTATCTGAAGCTAGTTGTAGAAAAACTCAAGGTGCTTTTTGTTTCCCCGTGAACATATTATACTTATTCTTATATGCATAATACAAAGTTAAAATCAATATATTAAAAAACTGGTAAATTGTCCAGTTGTAGGTGAATGCAGAAGAGAAGTACCTTTTGTGATAATAACTTCAATTGACGCATATGCAAAAGCATTACAACTTGTATAGTCAAGTTCTTAACTTGGGATTAAATCTACACAAGTAAAACTTTTAAAATAGGTAAAGTTTCACATTTGGGTTTATTTTTGCTACAATAGAAGGGCATAATTGGCATTATAAATTCATACTGCCATGTTTCAGGAAAAGGTTGCTTGCTTGGCTGATAATGATGATAAGCTTTTTGTAGATCCAAATACTAAGTATATAATACAAGTGAAGAATTTTGTAAAGTATATGATATTAGTAATATTCCCAATCATAAACCCCATTTATTTCACTTATTAGACAAAACCTCATGGCCATGGTGATGTTCATTCACTTCTTTATTCGAGTGGTTTTCTTGAAGAATGGTGTGTATACATTTTCTTATTTGATTGGTTTTTGTTTTTATTAGAACATTTATCTCATTATTCTTTATTGAGCTATCTTTTTAGGAAAGAAGCTAGTTTGAGATGGGCTGTGTTTTTCCAAGATACAAATGGAGTAATGGGCTCCAATTCAAGGTTCATTTGAAAGATTGCTTTAACAGTATTTTCATATAGAGTTTTATAAAAAAAAAATTATTTCTTTATTTGTTCAAGCAATTCCTGCAGCATTGGGAGTTACTACAACTAAAGAGTATCATGTTAATTCTCTTTCTGTTCCTTGCAAAGCCAAATTTACTTGATCTTATGGGTCTTGATGGCGGTGACGATAATAATGTCATTGTCCCCGTTGATCAGCCTGCAGCAGGGTAAGGCGTTGTTTCTTTTTTTATTCTACTAAACTACCAAAATACCCCTGTTATATATAATTTAATTTTTGTTATAAGCTGATATTAAGGATGCTTATCCAACTGTAATGGAAGATTTACAGGTATTTCCAACCTCCAAAATTACCTTTTTGGTTCTTGGGTATACCGGAATATCCATCAAAGCAGCATCTGGAGGAGAGATTGTTGCCCATGGGCCCTTTTTATTTTCGTTTTTCATGAAGCCAATGAAGGATTTTGTTTCGTTTAACATTTATTTATTAGTGGGACAATTCATTGATTATGGTCCTTTTTATTCCCCAAGGGCCCTTTTTATTTTCTTTTTTTTCATTAACTATTTTTTGAGAAAAATTTATTTATTATTATTTTTTTGCAGTTTCTCTCAGCTAAATTTAAATGGCATAAAGCTAAAAAAGAATGCGGATGATAAAGTATATGGAGGGCATATTTAGAAAACTTGCATGACTTCTTTGTTTTCTAAACAATTTCTTTTGCCATGCATTATGTTCAAGTTATCAAGTCTTTATTTGTGAAGGTGAACACATTCAGAGGACTCACCTTAAAAGGAGCTCTAAAATCTGCTAAAGTGTATGGAGGGCAGTTTATGGGACAGGTATGAATATCTACATGCTGTCAAAGCTTAGGCACATGTGCTCTCTAGGTTCACTTTCATATTTTCAGTGAACACTGCAGAGTCAATCATTAAACAATACCTAAGTGTACTTGATCCCAAAACTAATCTTCCTCTTCAAACTGTGATGTGGCCTGCCACCAGCCAAGTGAAACAGATTCCTGTGCTTCAGAATTATCCAGATTGTTCATTGAAGTCTATGCTCTACTGGGTTTTTGATGAAACTACAGCTTCTGCTGTTATAAAACTTCAAGATGGATGCATTCGATTGTATAGCAAAAGAGATCTGTTTCAATTTGGAAGATGGGATATTCATCAGTTGAACCTTCATCAGATCAAGGTTGCAGAAGATATTTTCGAGCCAGCTGCTAAAGAATATACCTCTATGGTTGTTGATATCATCAACAAAAGGATGTGAAACGAGGCTATGGGCAAATCAGATGTTCTTCTTGTCGACAAATATTGAGTCAAGCTAGTCCCAAACCAAGGGGGAGATTAAAGGGTCCAGTTTGTGGTTTGGTCTAGGCTTTCCATTGTATAAGGTCTATTGAGTCATTTTATGTATTTTGGGGAGTGTTTGGGTGTTTACGGCCAGGGCTAGTGTTTACGGCCGTAAACCCTGTTTACAGTCAGTGTCTTCTATATATAGGGTTTGTCAAGGTCATTTGTAGCTGTTGTTCGTTCAGAGTTCATGGCCAAGAGCATTCAAGTTGTACCATACGTTTTTGGTATATAAACGTGTGCAAGCTTGATTTTATTCTTCTTCTACTCCAATTCTTGTTATATCGATTGATTGATTGCTTGATCATTGGTTAAGATCCGTTTCCAAGACCTTATATATATATATATATATATATATATATATATATATATATATATATATATATATATATATATATATATATATATATATATATATATATATATATATATATATATATATATATATATATATTAAAGTGCATCATATATTTTAAACTAGACGAATGTCCGCGCGTTGCGCAGAAAGACCTATATAATTGACATCTTTACAAATATATGTTTTTTTTAAATATAAAAATAACGTTGTTATTAAATTTGATATGATAATTCGTATACTAAATTGATATAATATATTGACTATTTTGAATTATATGATAATATATACATCTATTATAACTAAATAATCTCAATCGTTTGAATGACTTTTACCCGCGACTTACTCATGAATAAAATTAAATATAATATATGGTTTAATGTTATTTGTAGTTGTTGTTATTGTTAATTAATTTTTTAAAATTTATTTGTTTAACGTTTTAATTTCTATCATTATAATTATTTTAAACATCAAACATTGTTTTTGATTTTAAAGGTAACAATATAATCATTTATATAAAGTGATTTTCAATTATTGTTATTGTAAGTTATTTTAAGCTACTTATTTGAAAACATTTAACGATTATAAAAATATTTTTAGGAAATATTTTAGTTAAATTGAGATTACAATTTAGTTTTTTGCATTTAGCACTATAATGTATCACTTTTAACTATTCACAAAATATTTCTTGGGTTTTTTTATGGAACTAAAATTTATATTTAAGTTGACACTATAATGTTATATTTAAATTAAAATTTTAAGTATTTTTTCCAAACTGTTTAAAAGTTATAGCTTTAAACTGATAATGGTTTACATTCAATAACATCTTAAATCTAATAAATTAAGTATAATATGTTAAAAGTTAAAGTCATAACTTTATAAATAGAAGTAAATATATTATTTTAATATTGAAATTAAGTTTATTTACGGTTATACTTTAGGTTTGATATTTATTTAACCGTATTAACCAAATTATAATCATTATTATAAAGACACTATAATTTATCACTTTTAACTATTTATAAAATATTCTTTGGGTTGTTTAAGCTAAACTAAAATTTATATTTACGTTGACCATTTAATGTTATATTTAAATTAATAAGTTAAGTATTTTATACAAATTGTTCAAAAGTTGTAGCTTTAAAATGACATTGGTTTACATCCAACAATATATTAAAACTAATAAATTAAGTATAATATGTTAAGAGTTAAAAAACATAACTTTATGTAAAGATATTTTTTTTAATATTGAAATTTAGTTTATATATGATTACACTTTAGGTTTGATATTTATTTAACCTTATTAACCAACTTATAATCATTATTATAAAGAAATTGAAAAGTCATGGAAGTTTCAAATGAATGTGGTGAAAGGAAAAATGTTTCCTTTATAAGTATATACTAGGCGAATGTCTGTCGTTGCACATAAATACCTATATAGTTGAAATCTTTACAAATATATATATATATATATATATATATATATATATATATAACAACGTTGTTAGTAAATTTGATATAATAATTAGTACACTAAATTTATATAACATATTGATTATTTTGAATTATATCATAATATATACATCTATTATAACTGCATAATCTCAATCGTTTGAATTACTTTTATCCACGAGTTACACATGAATAAAATTTAATATAATATATGGTTTAATGTTATTTATAGTTGTTGTTATTGTTAATTAATTTTCTTAAATTTATTTGCTTAATGTTTTAATTTCTATCATTATAATTATTTAAAACACCAAAACATTGTTTTTTGATTTTAAAGGTAATAATATATGCATTTATATAGAGTTATTTTTAACTATTGTTATTGTAAGTTAATTTAAGCTACTTATTTGAAAACTTTTAACGATTATAAAAATATATTTAGGAAATATTTTAGTTAAATTGATATTACAATTTAGTTTTTGCATTTATCACTACAACTTATCACTTTTTACTGATTATAAATATTCTTTGGTTTTTTAAATGGAACTGGAATTTATATTTAAATTGACATTGTAATGTTATATTTAAATTAACAATTTAAGTATTTTGTCCAAACTATTCAAAAGTTGTAGCCTTAAACTGGTTTAGAGACAACAACATATTAAATCAAATAAATTAAGTATAATATGTTAAAAGTTAAAGACATAATTTTATAAGTAGAAGTAAAGATATTATGTTAAAATTGAAATTTAGTATATTTATGATTACACTTTAGATTTTATATTTATTTAACCTTATTAATTAACTTATAATCATTATTAGAAATACACTATAATTAATCACTTTTAACTATTTACAAAATATTTTTTGGTTTGTTTAAATTAAACTAAAATTTATATTTAAGTTGATCCTATAATGTTATATTTAAATTAAGAATTTAAATATTTTAATCGAAATTGTTTCAAAATTATATCTTTAAAATGATAATGGTTTACATTCAACGATATATTAAAACTAATAAATTAAGTATAATATGTTAAAAGTTAAAAAACATAACTTTATAAGTAAAAGTAAAGATATTATTTTAATATTGAAATTAAGTTTATATTTGATTATAGTTTAGATTTGATATTTATTTAACCTTATTAACCAACTTATATGTGTTAAAAGTCATGGGAGTTTCAAATGAATGTGTTAAAAGAAAAAATGCATGGGAGTTTCAAATGAATATGATGAAAAAAAAAATGTTTCCTTTATAATATAGTATGATATGAATTTAATAACATATGAATAGTTTAATCAAATGTGAATAAAATATATGAATCATAAAATTTTTGATTATATTTATTAATGATATGAATTTATGATTCTAAATTTGTAATCCAATCGTAGTGATGCAAAATGTTTTCTATGATAAAAAAAAATTGACGTTTAAAAAGTTTGTATCTTTATCATGAAATATATAATTGAAGTATTTTTATAATAACATATCTTTAATCAAATGTATGTTTATCATTTTTGAAATATATAAATGAAGTATTTTTATAATAACATCTGAATAATTTAATCAAATGTGAATAAAATAATTGAATATCAAATTGTAACCATAGTGATATATATATATATATATATATATATATATATATATATATATATATATATATATATATATATATATATATATATATATATATATATATATATATATATATATATATATATAGGTTCAGGTTCATTTAAGACCATTTTAATTTTGTGAGACCGTGAGACCAAATCTAAAAATAATTTTAAAATGCAAAATAAATGGAAAAATTCAAAAATTCTTTTTTTAAATATTATTTTCGGAACTTGAATTAACTAAAAAAAATAAAAATAAATAATAAATAATAAATAAAAAATCTCTTTTATTTTAAAATACGTGAAATATTCTAATAGAATATTACACTGTACATAATCCATAAAAAAAAATTTAAATGCAAAATAAATGGAAAAATCCTGTTTTTTTTTTTTTGAAAAATATGTGAAATATTCTAATAGAATATTACACTGTACATATTTTAAAAATAATTTTAAAATGCAAAATAAATGGAAAAATCCAAAAATTCTTTTTTTAAATATTATTTTCGGAACTTGAATTAACTAAAATAAATAAATAAATAAATAAATAAATAAATAAATAAATAAATAAATGCGTCTCACGGTCTCACAAAATTAGGTCGTCTCACATTAACCTAACATATATATATATATATATATATATATATATATATATATATATATATATATATATAGGTGGTGCAATCCCTCTTTGAGGTCGAGGGTTCAAGTCCCGTCGTGGACATAGGTGGAATAGGTGTTGTTAGCTTAGATGTAGATTAGATTTGCCGGTCCAAAAAAAATCTATTATGTGCTTGTATGATTGATTATGGACCAATCATTTTAGTTATTTTAAGAAAATAATTAATGCATAATAAATGTTGAAGGTTTAATTAATGCTCATTATATTTTTAATATGTAATATGCATTAATTATTTTTTTAAAATAACTAAAATGATTGGTCCAGAATTAAACATACAACACAATAGATAGTTAAAACAAAATAACATAACCCTATATATATATATATATATATATATATATATATATATATATATATATATATATATATATATATATATATATATATATATATATATATATATATATATATATATATATATATATATATGAACTTATATTTTTATAAGATGGTATTATATTGATATTAATGTTACGTTATCTAGAAGTAAAATTTAAAAATTTTAATTTTTCAAAAAACATTTCTATAAAGATAGCATTCTAAAATGAATTGTCAACATTTATTCTCATGTTTTCAGTTTCATTTTAAAGTTCTTATTTGAACCGAATTTTATATATATATATATATATATATATATATATATATATATAGAAAGAGAGAGATATGTGAAACTCCCTGGCAGGAGGCATTATATAAAGGAGAAAAGGGTGTCTAGTTTTCACTTCTAGAGAAAAAGATAGATACAAGTGTGTGTTTTAGAGAGAAAGTTGAAAGAGAGAAGGGCAATGGAGGAGCTAAGCCAATCAACAGTAACTCATCTTCTTCAACACACACTCAGAAGCTTTTGCATTCATGAAAACTCCCAGTGGGTTTATGCTGTTTTTTGGAGGATCTTACCTAGAAACTACCCTCCTCCCAAGTAAATTTTTCTATTTAATTACTTAATTAGGATTTAACTAAAAATACCCTAATCAGCTAATCTAATCCACAAACAAATATTAAATTATGAAATTCTATTTTTATATTCTTACATTTTCTTAATAAATTATAGATGGGATGCTCAAGGTGGAGCTTATGATAGGTCAAGAGGCAACCGAAGAAATTGGTACATTAAATTTCAATTTCAAGAAATATATTCCGTTTATAATTAACTGTATTTTTACTCATTTAATCCAACCTAATTAATTTCATCATATGAAATATTGTCAATTGATTTATTATTTGCAAATTTTATCCGATGATTGATTTCTTAATTAATTTAAAACAAATAGGATCCTAGCATGGGAGGATGGTTTTTGTAATTTCGCAGCCTCAACCGCTGCAGACTCAAACTCCGGTGACTGTCAACCGTATTCTAGCCATGAGTACCAACAATATCAAGGCCTTCAACCGGAGCTTTTCTTCAAAATGTCCCACGAAATTTACAATTACGGTGAAGGGTATTTTTGGACTTTTTCAATTTACTACTTTTTCTTCATTTCTATATATATATATATATATAATATATATATATATATATATATATATATATATATATATATATATATAATATATATATATATATATATATATATATATATATATATATATATATATATATATATATATATATTAAGAGGTGTTCATTTTATATTTTCTAAATTTTTTTCAGGTTAATTGGGGAAAGTAGCAGCAGATCACAATCATAAGTGGATTTTTAAAGAGCCTACTGATCAAGAAATAAATTTCTTGTCTACTTGGAATATTCAGCGGACTCAGTAAGTAGAGATTCATAGTTTCTTATTAACATTTATTTATTAATCTGTTAATTTGCTATCAAATACTTTTAATTAAAATTAATTTTTAAAGGTTTTAAAAGCTTAAAAATCTCTAAATAATTTATTTCTAAGCGCCTATAAATTTTATAGATTTCAATAATATCTTCCATTACAACTCATTAGATTTATATGTTTTTAGAAAATTAAATGTATATGTTATTAACAGTTTAAAGCAAATCATTGTATGTTGAACAATTCCAAATTTGGAAGAAACGTATAATGGAAAATAATTTATACTTTGAACAATTTTAACCACGCTTGTAAAATATTTAGATGCTTATGTAACTAAATAATTCATGACAAAACAGTTTTGATCAGATATTATATGTTCAATGAATGCTTTAAAGTTCATTAATTAAATTATTTGTGATTATATATGGTTAATTAGTTTGGATACGTGTTAGGGTTTTTGTTTTCGTATAACGTTTTTTAGGGTTAAATGGTTTAATATTTATTTATTATGGGTTTAATTTATTCTATATTTACTTGAATAATAGCATCCAAGGACATGGGAGGCTCAGTTTCAGGCCGGTATAAAGGTACAAGTACAATGTGCATTATGTACAACACTTTTAAGCAGCTTGTTATAAGTTTTATATAATCAACTTAATTTAATTCTTATTCTCAGACTATTGCTTTGGTTGCTGTTAGAGAAGGTGTTATCCAACTGGGATCAATTCACAAGGTTTTTCTCTATCACATATATTTAAAAGTATTAAAACACTTACATCTACCTAAATTTATTTATTTAGAAAAAATAAACTAGATAATACAGAGATTTCAATATAATAGTTAATATAAAGTAGTTAACTTTGACTTTTGAAAGCCAAACATATATAACTTTTAAAAGACTGAAAATTATATTTAAGTTGTGAAACTCGTCTTGACAAATCTATAATACTAAATTGTATGCTTCTTGTTCGACTAAATAGTAAGTACTTGCCTGTAAATGGGATCAAAAGGTAATCATATACTATTTGCTAAAATTTCTGAAATTACAAAAATACCCCTGCATACTCAACAAACTCAAGTTGTAGAGAATGTCAGTTTTCTACCATGCATCTTTAGAAAATAACAATTTGTTGCCACTATAAATCCATCTTAAGTTCATAATACTCAATATATATATATATATATATATATATATATATATATATATATATATATATATATATATATATATATATATATCATGGATCATTTTTGTGTCCCTAATACGTTACTAAAGACTTGAGCTTGTGAAATTACAAAAGTACCCATGCATGCACAACATGTGTAAGTTTCTGAGGATGTCGATTTCCTATCTTGCATCAATTAAAAATAACAATTAGCATACCCTAAATATATTTTACGTTGATAATAGTATAATACTAAATATTATGCATATTATTTGGGTCACTAAGTTATTGATTACGTACAAAAACAGTTATCAAAAAGGTGATTGAAGGCTTGGGCTTGATGGAGTTATAACAATACCCCGCATGCACATATCTAACTCAAGTCTGAAACTTGCATCTTTAAAAATGACATTAGCATACCCCAAATCTATTTTAGGTTGATAATACTAATGCGAGCTTCTTGAAATTACAAAAATACCCCTGCATGCACATCCAACTCAATGCCAATTTCCTACCTTGCATCTTTCAAAGTGATAATTAACTTACCTCAAATTTATTTATAAGTTTATGATATTAAATGTATGCATCTATTTTGTCACTAATTGGGTAATGGAATCAAAAGGTGATTGAAGACTTGAGCTATGTGGTGATGCTAAGAAAGAAATTGAGCTACATTGAGAGCATCCCAGGGGTACTACTACCACACCCATCGTCCTCACTATACCCATTCAGACCAGAAGGGTACAACACACCTGAACTATGGCCTTTCCATGGCGGCAGTGGTGGTGGCAGCGATTTACCTGCAGCTTACAATCAACCATTGAACATAACTCCTTCCATGAGCAGCCTTGAGGCCCTCCTCTCAAAACTTCCATCAGTCGTTCCGGTTTCGTCTTCACCACTGGCGGCACCACCCTTTTGTGAGGCGGCACAGCCGCATTTCGTGGCGGTGTCACCGGAGAAGGAGGTGGTTGAGGAGGAGGAGGAAGAGGAGATAAAAGATGTCGGAGAGTGTAGCAGCTCAATGTCTTCTTATGGCCATCATCACCAGCATTTTCAACATCATGATATCAATGTAAGCAGTTGCATGACCAATAATAGGTATTAGTTTGGTAGTACTGTAGTAGTTATTAAGTTGATAACTAGAGGTTAAATTATGTATGTATTAGTTCTAGCCATATATTAGTGTGCTTTTTTTTATCTTTTTTTATGTTTAACCTCTTGGTTAACTGCTTTCTTTAATTTTGTTTTCGGGTATGTAAGTAGGCCAATAATCCAAATAAAGAACTTTCAGACAGATCGTACAAACCCAATGTTAGGCCCGAAACAGGTCGTAAAAGCCCGATCAACCTTGTTATAACTGAAACTAGTAAATAAATTCAGCAAATCCATGAAAATCATTAAATCAAACCACACTTCCATACAAAATTTAATTTTAACAATTCAAAAAATCAAATCAAATCGAAGATGGGTTGGAGGGAAACGCGTTTGTGTGGACCTTACAAGGGTATCCCCTCTTGTGTGCTTGAGGGTTGGGGGTTTCATGGCTGAACAGACTGTTTTAAATGTTGTTACAGGCAAAGTCACCAAACATGAAAAATTGTAAATGAAAAATTAACAAGTATTCATACCATTTGCATTTGATATGTTTGGTTTCCTCGCAGCGGATGTGGTGAAGCTTCTTAATAGAGTACAACGGATCATGTATAGCAATGTTATATCCCCTAGATCTATGAATCTAGTCTTCAAAAGAATTAATTTTACCATACAAAAAGGCTTAGTGGCGCAGCTTGTTGCCTGTTTTTCATCTCACTCGTTGTACGAGGATAATTAAATTAATGAAAATCGAAGATTATATCATATGCTTTTGTCCAAGAAAAATGAAAAATCAGCAATCAAACTTTCACTAATTTGCCTACGGGTGTGGGCCTAGGGTAATAAAAAGCTTCAACTTCTTTGGAATGACGAAGAAGATCAGGAATGCTTTGGACCGAATTTTCTTGCTTGTCTCTAACTCGCACACTTACCTTCAAATATACATAGGTTTAAACTTATAATTGTTTCTATCATTCCAAATTGTACCTTTCCATGTTGACTTCTTCTTGACCTATAACCGGTATGTAGTTGTATTGCCCCAACTGAAATATCATACATATAATGGATAAACTTTAAAACACTCTTT